>NW_004524648.1:9777788-9788193 GCF_000260255.1 Octodon degus | reverse complement strand
TCTCTCTCTCTCTCTCTCTCTCTCTCTCTCTCTCTCTCTCTCTCTGAAAAAAAATCCAACTCCATTCCTCTTTTTCCCCTCTTAAACTTCATATTCACTTAGGATGAAGATTCTGCAACATATCTGTGTGGAGTCAAACCGAATCCAGCTCAGCTAAACACCCTGCCTCCAACTAATGCCACTTTCCAGTTCCACTCACCGAGAGCGTGCTTCCTCAGGCATTATCTCATTGGGTCTTTGGGGCCATTCTATAACACCCTGCCTTAGTGCATGCCAGCACTGCCACACAATTTATCTATTACTGAGAAATTCCATGGCTTATGTCTGATCAAATTGCACCTGAAAGTGAGTCCAATTGCTGGAGAACAGAAGAAACTAAGGTTGATTTTCCCCTGCCTCTTGCAGATCACGGAGAGCTCTTTATTTTACCCATCTATGCTATAAAGTGCTTCGTATACCCATGTAACACTCACAAGTATGCTTGAGAATAAGTTATTTTCTCTCTCTCTCTCTCTCTCTCTCTCTCTCTCTCTCTCTCTCTGCCTAAGCTTCTTTATCACCATACTAGGTATGACATTAATAATAGTAGGATCTCCTACTTTGTTATGAGAAAGAATTGAGTTTGAGATGCTAAGCCTGACCTTGGAACATGGAAAAAGCTCAGTAAAGAAACTAGTAT
This sequence comes from Octodon degus, assembly GCF_000260255.1. NCBI lineage: Eukaryota > Metazoa > Chordata > Mammalia > Rodentia > Octodontidae > Octodon > Octodon degus. The sequence continues at coordinate 9,787,514 of NW_004524648.1, read as the reverse complement.
TCAAGGAGATTTCTCCCCCTAACTGTCCTTTGTCAGGCCGGAAGATGCAAGGAGTCATCAATCAGTGTTTCCTACCTCCTTTGCAAGTCTTGTATTTCATTTTAAATAATTACCTCTGTTGTCTTGAAGCCTCTGAAAGCTCTGAGATAGGAAGAATTTCAGTGATATTATGATGATTGTAATAATTAATGGAATTTTTGTTGACTTTTAATAATCAGCAAAAGTCTTGTGACTTATTATTTTAAAGTTGTCTAAAGTGAACATTCAGTTACCACCTGTCCACATGCTAGTACTATGTATCTCAATTCCTCCACGTAGCAAAATCTCCAGTGCCCTCAAAGGAGACCTTATTGTTTGGGTCATATGCAAAGCTTCCCCCAGAAGGCAATGCCCTGCCAGCTCAGGGAGGAGATGTGGTTGCCAGAGCCCTAGGAGTCCCTTTCTTCTCAACACTCCCAAGGCCCCAAACAAGTGACTTGCATGTTTCTGTTATCCCTTTTACGTCTTCTTCTGAAAGCACAGCCCCATGGGCCCAGGACCCAAGGCTAGGAAAACAGACAAGACACACTGAAAATGCACCAGTTGCAGCTCTGGGGTACTCTGAGGGGGCGGCAGTACTCTCAAGAAACCATTTTTTGCAGTCAGAAGCTGTGCCTTTCTTATATCTGGTGTTAGAAGCAATTAGACTTTAGCAGACCAACCACCTTCCTTCCTTCTTTGCCAAGAGCTCACTAGGTAATTTTTAACATCATTGCTCTAAATTTTTTACCTTCAAAGTCACGTTGGATGATCTTCAGCTGCATCATACTGGAAGCATGTAGAAGACAGAAGTGCACATGGATTGCATAAACCTACTCAGCACTTCACACATCTTGATTCGCTCCCATTGACCACAGACTTTTGAGCCAACTACCACCTCCCTTTTCAGAAGAGAAATCCGCAGGCCAAGTAAGTAAAAAAGCATAGGCAAGCACTGGTGCCAACTCAGCTCAACACCAAGCCCAGGTTATGGCTCTGTGGACTTATGGTTTTAGGACAGAAAATCAGTGCAAACTATAGGAGTTGGAAAGCGTCCCTTCATGCTCTTGAGACAATGCCAATCCCTTTGCACATTCTCCTTGCACTTTGATTTTCCCAGTAGCCTTCCAATGCATCTCTGGGCTCCCCTTCTTGGCTGGCCAGCTTGGCTCAGCCTGGCAGGAGGCAAATCTTCCCAATGTGCTGTAATAATAGGCTTTGGAAATTGGGTTACAAGGAAAACCATCTCTCATTTCCTCCGGTAAGTGGAAAGCTATTCAACAGAGGCCTTTCTCTTTCAGAGCCCCTCCAGGTTTGTTAACTCTCTGAAAATGCTGCTTATAAAATAGCACTTGAAGCCAGGCAGTGGTGGCTGCCAGGAAGCAGTAGGTGACAGGATTTTAATGTAGTCCGTACTGGGAGCCCATCTTAGCTATCTGCAGAACCTGTACAAAGGCCCTCAATTATCCAGTTTCTCAATCTTTTTCCATCAAATGCAGCACATCTCATGTCTCAGACAGGCCCTAGGCTCCTTGATGATAACCTTCATTTCCTGGCTGCAGCTCAGGGCCAGCAGGATTAGGCGGGATGGTGGAGGTGGTGGTATGTGGAGAGAGCTGTGGCCGAGGTAGAGCAACAGCAGCATTGTACTCTTTCAGCCAAGGAAGCCCCTCCACCACAGAGGCACTGAGAACCCTTAGCCAGATGGTTAAGGGCTATCAATCTATTGACTTTAGGCTGAACATGTGCTCCCCACTGAGTTCAGTCACCCCTGCCTATCCCGGGGTCAGCTTGGGATCCCAGGAGGAGGAGGAAAAGGTCTATAATCCAATTGCTCCCAAAGAGAAGCACATCTTCCAGGACAGATGACTACCCCAGGTGTATATACGATTAGACAGCTGGCCTGGGGCCTAGAAAAGAGAATCCTAGCAGTCATTTATTGACCTATTGACTTCAGATTTGGTTTTAAAAGAGAGCAGTCTTCCTCCTTTAGAGTTTCTGCCTGTGAGCATATCTCTTCGTTCAACACCCTGCGGGTGCTGCCAACTCTTTTCATCTTTCCTCTGGTCCAGAGCAAGCCTTGACAACATCGTGCCTTCTGTTGCACTGTGCCACCCACAGCCCTCTTCCCTGTGGCCACCATCAGGATCTTTCTGGACAGCAATTCTAATTGGAACAGTATCCTCCTCAAACACATTTCTTAGATAACAATTGGCAAAGTCAGATCAACATATATATTTATAGAAAAAGCATCAAAAAGACATCTTACCAAATGTTAACAGCAACTATTTTGTGAAGTAGATTTCCATGTCATTGTTTTTCCTTTGTGCTTTTTTTTTTCTGTGTTTGAATTTTCTGCACTGAGCTTAAGATAGATACAGTTATTGTTTCTTTTCCCAGGCATAAAAATACCTAGAAAAATATAAAGAAATCCTTCTGCACACAATGAAGTTCAAATTTCTTATCCATGCACTAAACTTATATACAATTTTGACCTATCCTTTAGTTATCTTGTTTTACTATAGTTCACAAGTCACATACACCAAGGCTTTGTGCAGACTGTTCACTGCCTAAAATATGGCCCCTTCCCTACCACACTGTCTTTTCTCTACTGCCTTTACCCTCATCCTCCCTATCAAAATTTTGGTCCATAAGACTCCTAGTTTGACATTAAGGCCCACTTCAATGCATCTCCTTTGGAAACTCAAAACTTACTTTGTAATTATTTCCTCCACTCTGGGCTTATAGCACTTGTTGACACTCTTCCTCCACCACAGGGCCACTAGATGATGGCAAATGCAGTTACTGCTCCTCTAAATGAAGAAAGCAAGGTCCAGTAGTAGTAGCCAATAGGTGACATGTTCAGCACCATCCAGGCTGTCAGCTCTAGGTATGGTAGTCTCCTCTCTAGTACCCAATAGAACTTTAAAGCAGTGGATACCTGTTCCAAAATGCAGCCAAGAAATGTCCCAATGTGTGTATTAGCTGTGAAGGTCCCTTAAAATCACTGTAGAGACTTATTGGTCTCTTGGGGTAAGGCAGAAGGTGACGTATTCTGTTATCATCTAAAACACTAGGATGGAAGAGGAGGATGAACCAAAACACTATGAAGGGGAGGAGGAACATTGGGAAGGACTACCACCTTCCTTGAGGAAAAAGATATAGAACTTGCTCTGCTGTCTAGTGCATTTCACAGCACCCCTGAGTGGGCAAAGACAAAATTGTCCATGCAGAACCCAGGAAAGTACTACTACAATGCCAGGGATCTAGACTGTCAACAAATTAAGAGTCCTCACCTGTCTTAGCTATTTTCTTGTCATCAGGACAAAATACCCAGCACTCATAGCTCTTAAAGGAGAAGTGGTTTACTTCAGTTCACAGTTTCAGACCATGGCTGGCAGGCCTAAGGCAGAAGCGGCATAGGGGAAGGACCTGAGCGTAGGACAGCTGCTCATCCCATGGCAGCAGGAGGCACAGAGAAAGGGGAGGAGCTTGGAGAGAGCTTGAACCTTCCAGCCACACCCCCAGGAAAGCACCTCTTCTGACCTGGCCCCACCTCCGGTCAGCCCAGTTAGCACTGATCCACAGATTAGCATGAGCACAGAGTCTCTGTGGTCCAATCGCCTTCCTAAAGCCCCACTTCTGAACACATAAGGCTTTGGGGGAACATCCTATTTATTTTATTTTATTATTTATTTTTTATGTATTTGGTACAGGGTCTCACTATGCAGCTTGGACTCGTAGCTTGATCCTCCTGTTTTCAGCCTCCCCAGTGCTGGGATTGCAGTATACCACCACAACCAGTCTCCATGGCCAGCTCAGTGTGCCTGGGGGCTGGGCTGGTACAGCACATGGTGCCAGGGTTCGAACCCTGGCCCTTACACTTGCCTAAACAGGTGCTTAGTCCACTGAGCTATCTTGTTGGCCCTTGGAGGAACATTTTGGACTTAAGCCATAACACCACACGATGCCCACAGGCAGCACTGTCAGCTATGAGCCCTGCTAATTTGCCAAATGAGGAGAGAGCTTGGACTTGGTGGAAACCCATCAGGAGGCTTGGCTAGGCACTCAACACAGAATTAGGGCAGAGATCAGTTCTTAAAGAGATGAGGCTGTGATGTTAATTCTGAAAAGTGTGCATGGAGAGGGCTTCTGCTGACGCTTGAGGTCTCTAGATCTAAGTGGATCCAAATCCACTAACACTTCCTGAGACCACCCTGGGTGAGGCTTTGCAGAGGGCCCATGGAGAGCTACCTTAAAGAGGTAAAACACACTGTCCTCTTTGTCTCTCTCTTGCTTCTCTGCAAGTTCAAAGTATCTAAAATACTGGAGCTGGATGGATCCTCAGAGACTTTGGTTCACTTTGTTTTCATTCATTTAATCAATAGCTATTTACCAAGTGCCTCCTTGTACCAGGCACTGTTGGAAGTGCTTGGCCTACAGTAGCAAGGAGACAGACACAATCTCAGCCTTTACAGTATGGATGTTCAGTGGGAGAAGTGAACAATAAGCAAGTGAACCAATACATACCTGAAACAAATCCAATTGTCAATAAAGAAGACTACAATTTGACAGAGAATAAAGAAGGTAACCTTGGGTTGCATGGCCTGAGAAGGGACCTCAGAAGAATCGCTGTATGATGAGATGTGATGACAACGTGAGGGACTCCTGCGTGCAGATGCAGAGGTTCCAGGCAGTGGTAATGGCAGGTGCAAAAGTACTGTGGTGGCTACAGATTTGATTTTCCCAAGATGCATCCAGAGGGACAGCATGGCTGTACCAGAAAGGGCACAGTGGAGTGTCTTGGAAAAACAGTCAAGGACCTTGCCAGCATTTGCCAGGTAGTAGGGATTTGAAGTTTCTGTAGCTACAACCACAGTCGTGAGTGTTTTGAAGTAGAAGATAGAGAGAACTGAGAGAAACTGGGAAGGAAGTACTCACCGTGAGTGCACCCTGCCCAGTCCTCTCTCCACTTCCCTGCACACCCAGGGTGCAGTAGTTCCCTCCCTTGCTCTCTTGGACTCCACTCCAGTTTCCTAGAACTGCAGCAAGGGGTTTAGTCTTTTCCTTTCATTAAACACTGAGTCCAACAAGAAGAGAGATGTGCTTTTGCATAGAGCAGTGTCTCCTCCTGAGTATATCTTTAGCCCTTAAAGGGGAACGAAATGTGATAATTAGTAACCAATTAATGTGCATTTCAATAAACTACATTTTAATTATTCTGTCATAGGTTGTCTGCCTGAGAAATATTCCTTGTTAATTAAATCCTCTTAATAATCCAATGAAAGTGCCTCTTCCCTTGATGTGTTGGTGAAAAGGAGGACGATGGCAGACTTACAGCTCGTGTAATTTGAGCTAATGGCATGAATCCTACTTTGAGCTTTCAGATGCTTATTGAACTAGTGATCTCTTAATGCTTCCTAGACATGTTTCATATATAATCATCACACGATTACCCTGTTACGTCTGAGAGAGCGCGTCCTGACAAGACTGGGTTCTAGGAACTTCGCTGGGGAAATACTTGACCTGCACCTGGTGGCTGGCGGTGGCTGTTGTTGCATCGCAGGACACAGCTGCACTCCCTGCCCTCTTACAGGTGCACTCTGCAACTGATACTTAGCCCCACCTCCCACTTCGTCACTGTGGCTCTGATTTCAGGCACAGAACTCATGCTCTGTGCAAGGAGCGGCAGAGCTGAAGACAAAAAAAAAAAAAAAAAAAAGAAGAAGAAGAAGAAGAAGAAGAAGAAGAAGAAGAAGAAGAAGAAGAAGAAGAAGAAGAAAAATAGGAACAAGGAAGGGAAGGCCCTGATTTACCATTTCCTTCCTTATTTCAAGGAGGCTGAGTGTTCTCAGGCGGGAGAACATAAACAGAAGCTTTTGATGGCAACCTCGAAGGCAATTAGTTTGGAAAGAGCAGGTAAGCTTCTCCAGCCAGGAAGAAGTCAGAAACCTTCAGCACCGAGGACAGCAGCTTGAGGGACTGCTAGGCTGCTGTGGAAGAAAGTGACCCCTGAAGGTTAGAGGTAGGGATGGGGAGTGTGGAGGCAAAGACTCTGTCTGTGGGTGATGGTCTGGAGTGATCAGATGCCTGGGATGGTGGGAGGGATTTTAAAGCAAGGCCCAGGCCAAGGAAAGACAGCCAGCGACAGGCAATAAATCTAGGCCCAGCCCCATGAGGAAATGGAATAGTCTTCTGAAGAATTGATTAACCTGTTACAGTATATAGTCTCCCAAATCCATCAATTCTAAAATACAATAAAAGTTTATTCCTTGATTATTTAATAGGGTCAGATTGTTTGATTAACAGACTTGCTTAGTTCCTCTATGTTTGGTCAATAGGTATCGAGATTTTTTCCATATTATGGTTGTGCTGTCTTTTAAGGTGATGTTTCTCAAACAGTGGTCCCCATACCAACAGCACCAGTGTCACCCTGGGACTTTTTATAAGTACACATGCTTAGACTCCTCTGCAGTGTAACAGAGGCACTGGGATGGGGTCTTCCTGGCCTTCCAGGTGGTTCTCATGAGCCTCAGAGAGGATCACTGGCCTAAGACCTTGTCGTTTACACCCAGTGCACACTAAGGAATCCCTGGGAAATCACTTGCAGAAAGAGACTTAACCCTGGTGCAGCATCCTTCAAAAACGAAATTAGTCACATGACCAATGTAGGATGCAAGAAGAACTGAGGCCGAGTCCTTGGGTACATATTACCCAAGAGGAGAAAGCAATTTGCCCAACTGTGTCTGCCACAAAACACAAACCAGGAGCTGGGGAAGGGGAGCTAGGTAGAGTTACCCTGCTCACGAGGACTTGAACAAGCACTTGGCAGTGTGTCATGAGTCTTCTCCACTGGAAGAAGCCTTCTACAAGGTACCTAGAGATGCTCCTTGTTTTGGAGCCACATAAAACCTCAAGTCAAAGATGTCATTTTATGTACACAAGTCATAGACACTGTAAGTGATAGAACCACAGCTTGACTTACTATTGCTCAGTGCCAAGCTCAAGGTCTGTTTTATCAGGCCAAAATGTCTCCAAAATGCTGTAATTTTCAGACTGTGTAATTGAACTTGATCCTGGACATAGGGCTGGATAGTTCTATCTTGACTCTACAGCAAAAGACAGTACAGATGAAACTATAGCAGGTGTTGAAAACCATGAAGGAAGGAGTCTAGCCTACAAGCACGAAGGAAATTCTGCAGAGGATATGACAAGAACAACTAGGGTGAATGTATGTGTACATCTGTGTACCTATGCATGTGTGTACAGGTGCATTATATGTATGATAGATGTACATAAAGATGTATGTGTGTGTATATGAAAAGCATTCACGTATTAAAGCATTATAGGCTTTTGGAGGGAAAAGAAAAACATTATACATAACTGTACCATATAATGTGACCAGAATGAACAGTATCCTTCATTTATACAGATAATCTTCAACAAGAGTAAGAAAGACTTCTAGACAGAGCATAAACAAGATCTCAGACTGAAAAATAACCTAGAAAGGGAAAGTCTAAGTTCTGTTTGAAGACTATCAAATAATTGGATGTACCTGGAGTGGAAAATGATGAACAATAATACTGGAATGATAGGTTGGACTCAGAACTTAGAAGAAATTGAATGCCAGCCTAAGGAGTTTGCAGTTTAGTCTTCAAATAATGGAGATCCAGGACAGAGTTTTGAAAAGGAGAATGGCAGGTTTAGGTTTGTGTAGTACAAAAATTACTCTAGGGATAATGAATAGGATTGACTGAAGGAAAGGAAATTTCCAGAAGGCAAATAGGTAAGTGGAGAGATAGCTGCAATAGCTAATGAGAGAGAGACAGAAAGAATGAATGGGGCATTGACAAAAGCGAAAGAAATGGAACGAGAAGGAGAATTATCCTGATCGAGGTGATTAGGGAGGAAAGAGGTGTTGAAGGTGAAGCAGATGTTACAACAGAAACTCTTATTTCAGGTAAAATGTGCTGTGCTGTATTAATTCTAAGAAGTAGTTTTGTGTTTTGTAATTTTAATGACTCCAGGATCAGGCTGTCTGTCTTCTACAAATGAAAATCTCAGTCATAGGCAGGAAGCAAGTCAGGGGTACATGTCACAGCCTGCCTATGTGTGGACACATGGTCCAAATCCCACTTGGCTTAATTAACTATGATGCCTGACGCATGGAGCCAAGAATCCTGAAGTCGAGAGAAATGCTCACACTGTTTAAAAACCAGTTTAACAAAATATGAAAGTCATGGAGTCTGGTGTGACTTATCCACTGAGCTGGGTTCTCTCTAAAGCTTCAGACATCAACTTACGGACAAAATTTACCTAAATTTGAATGGAAGCTGCTTAACCTCCAGTGATACATAATTCAACTCCATTGGGGTGGGGTAAAATAGGATTGTAGTCAGATAAAAAGTTCCCCATTCTGAAATTTTCTTTTAAAAAATCCAGGAAACAATAACAGCATATATTTTTAAATGCTGTAACATCAATGGTTAATGATGCTCAGGAAGATGGAGGTAGTTATACCATAAGCAAACATACTTCCTAGATTCAGAATTAACAAGAGAGGCTCTACACAGGACTGTGCCCTAGGCATACCCTAACCACCCTATATATGTGCAAGAGTGATAGATGGGCTACTTTAATAAGTACAAAATGTTTTTTCCCTAAGTGATAAGAAAAGACTGTGTCACTATTTGCCAGACATTTTTTTCTTCCTTAATGGTTTGTAAAATAATGGTGCATCTTAAAATTGATGGCTTCTTAGATTCAATGAAATGTGGTATTCATTATCCTCAGCCTCCTGGCTCAGAGTAGCTCAGAATAAACTAGATGTCGAGTCTAAGATGTTTAAATATAGCTGAAAAAGCCTTTCATGTAATTCTAGTGAGAATTCAGAAAGATACAGAAAGTTTGGGAGATGGGCTTGTCGCCTTCTTAGGAAGCTAAACATGCACTTAACCTGAAATCCAGGAATGTTCAGTGATGGATACAGACACAAAGGAAATGAAAACATGTCTCTACGTAAAGAGTTGTGCATAAATGTTTATAGCAACTTTATTTCTAATAGCCATCAAAATGGAAAAGATACAAATAATCAGCTAGTGAGTGAGTGAATAGTGTGTGTGGTCTACTCACATAATGGACTACAGCTGAGCAATAAAAAGGCCCAGACAAATATCAGACTTGTGACCTTCTGGTGGAATCTCAAAATCCTTCTGACAGATGAGAGAAGTCAGATACAAACGATGACAAACTGCATGATTCCGTTATATGACATTCTAGAAAAGGCAAAAGTAGAGGCACAGAAAACAAATCGATGGTTCCCAGGGTTAGGGTTGGAATTAGAAGAAGCAGACTGACTGAAAAGGACCAAGAGGGAACCTCTGCAAGTAGGCTGAGGCTCTACAGTTTGATTACATTGTGGTAAAACAACTATATGCATCGTTAAAGCCCATTGAACTGTGTGCTTAAAAAAGTATAAACTTTCTGAATGCAAATCATACCTTGTTGAACCTGATTTAAAAAATAAAAACGTGGCTGAGGGCTGGCCAAATAGTTCAGCAGATTAAAGCACCTACTTAGTCCTCGAGTTCCTGCTTTCCTTTTACTTGTATTGTATCTTTCTATTTGTATTTCTTCTTTTGAGTTCTTATACTAGGGAGACTATACGATATTTACACATGTGTGTCTGGTTTATTTCACTTATGAGTA
>NW_004524648.1:9767110-9777483 GCF_000260255.1 Octodon degus | reverse complement strand
CTGCTGTGCCGCCCCGCCCCTGGGCCACGCTGTGACGTCGATTGAGACTGGAAGTAGTGGCGCGTGCCTGTAATCCCAGCTCCTTGGAGGCTGAAAAACAGGCGGATCACTAGAGTCTGATCTAGCAATGAGACCCTGGACACTTTGTAGACCCTTCCTAAAAAAAAAAAAAAAAAAAAAAAAAAAAAAAAGTGTAGCTGAGGGCTGGCAAGATGGCTCGGCGGACTAAACCACCTGCTTGGGCAGGCTTGGGCTTGGTCAGGTGCAGGAATCGCGATCGCTGGATCGCAGTTCAATCCCCGGCACCACATGCTGAGCCAGCCCCGCCCCCTAAGTGGGCGGGACAAAGTCCAGATGTGCTGGTGCAAGCCTGTGATCCCAGTGCTGGGAAGGCTGAAAGTAAGAGGATCACCACGTGTCCGAGCTGCACAGTGAGACCCTGCAACAACCAAACACATTAAAAACAACAACAAACGTGGACCCAAATCCTTCTACTAGTTGTGTGTGGTAGACAATTTCCTGGCCCTCTCTGAGCTGACCCTGGGTTCTCCCTATGTACAGTACAGGTAGCAAGGCCTGCTGAAGAGGGGGCTGTGTTTGGAAAACTAACTGAAGGAATATATGCGAAGTACTCAGGGACAGTGACAGGAAATAAATGTTCAATCATGGCAGTGTGCACGCTACTGGCCACCACAGGCAGTTTCATTATAGAGGAATTAATCAGTTGTAGGGATGACAGAATTGTATGGGCCAATCAATTGCTTGTGGCTGGAACCATCATTCGGATCAAAACAATGTTGAAATAGGAGCTCTAGGGAGATGCAGCCCCGCGTTCAACCCTTCACTCCTGCTGCTCATAGGAACCTCTCACTCGAAGAATCCTGAGGGAAAGGGAGAGGGTGCTGGGTGGAAGTTGTTCTGAGTAGGGGACCCAAAGTTACCTGGAAGACTGAACACAGTGCCAGGCACACAAACAGATGATTGGCTGAGACTTTTGATTTTCACTAATATTTTAATCTAGACATGCAGCAAAATGAATCAAGTGTTTAAGCATGTATCAGAGGATGTCTTAAACATTTTGTGTGCATTGGTCTCACTTAGTCTTTGTAAAAGTTATAAGGTAGAAATGTTGATAATTTCCACAAAACTGACAAGATGATGAGAACAGAGAGAGAAAAGTTCATGTCCAAGGTCAAGGCCAGTAAGGGCCAGAACCTGAACTCAAATTCTCACTTCTAGCCCGGGAGTCTTCACCATGCAGTAAACAGAGCCTGGAAACCTAGACTGGGGGAGTCTGGGAGCTGACAGCTTGCAATGGTACCTGGAGATAGAGTTCTGAGGGCACTGTGTGCTGCAGAGACCACTGCCGGAAGAAAGCGTGCTTACTTTGGAGTGCTGAGCATCACGTGAAAGCCTAGAGATGCAAGGTTGTAATATGCTATGGCCTGGGACCCAACTGCTTTATTTCTATGGGATGTGAAGCTCTGGGCAGTTCTGAAGGCTGCTCAGCCCTTTCTGTGGTTCTTCCTTAGGGAACTGGAAATCCCCAAAGCTCTGACAAAGAGACGATCATGAGGACACGATCCTCACCTGACTGCAGGTCAGGACGTACTGTGAAGCCATGGCTTGCCTTTCTGCTTAGCCTGGCCCTTCCTGGCCTCAGATGCATGGTGGTTTCCTCCCTGCGTGTAAAAGGACTCATCGGATGAGATGTGCTTCCTCCCTTCCCCCTTGGGTAGCACTCTGTACCTCCCTTCCCACGTGCAGTGACGCTCAGCCGCTCTGTCCCACTGCCTAGATTGCTGAGGTGGAGTTCCCCATCTCCCTTCTTTCAGAACCCTTTCAGGAGTAGGGTCAGAACCTCACAATCCCTCTTCTCTTGCAACAAATCTGTAGGGGTAAACTTTAAAAGGAGGGATGAGAGAGACTCAGGCAAATCTTAAATTCTAAAAGTAGATCATTAAACATTTACTACCCCTAACCATGTTGGGAGTGGATAAACTTCATTTTATGTGATGCATTTGTCCACTTTAGGATGGCAAAACCAATTCTAGTCCTTCCCTCCACATTAAAGAACCACAAATAATTTATTGATTTTGTTTTCTGAAGAAAAACTAACAAGATACCTTGTCAGACCTGTTTTGCAAACCACGCATAATAAGATAGAGTATGGGAGAATGCAATGAGGGATTCTGCACTTAAGAGGGTGAAATAAACATTCCAATCTAAAAATTTAGAGATTACACATAAAGTTGTACAAAGAGGATGGTGTACATTACAACGCTGATGTGAAATGTCTGAAAAGCATACATAAATGAATAGGCAATTTTACACTTGGCTAATACAATAAATGTGCTCAATTAATAAGCATTAATGAAGCACGTCCTAGGTGCTGATCTCTGGGCTGGGAGTCTCAGGGAATAAGTTATGGCTGTTGGCTTTAATGCGACAACAGCCCCCAAGAAAGTGCTCTTGAGAAATTGTGTGTGATTGCAAGAATTTGAAAGAACTATTAACTCCTTGTCCTTAAAATAAATTCCAAAGTGTACACCATGGTTTCTGAGCCCACCAAAAAGGCCCTAGTAGGCCAGCTAGGCTTCCCTTGCTCTCTATCTTCCCTACAATTTCTGTGCCACCTTCAGTTCTTTGAGCAGTGCTGTTAAGCATTGAATGGTGCCCCTCCCCCCCAAAAAAAAGATGTTGATGCCCCAACCCCTACAAGCTATGAATGCAGTCTGGTTTGGAAACAGTCTTAGAAGATGATTGGATTAAGATAAGATCACTAGAGTGGAGCCCTCTCCAACATGACTGATGTTCTCCTAAAAAGAGAGAAATAGGGACTCAGAGACACACATACAGAGGACGGCTGATGTCAAAACACAGGAGAATGTCACCTACTGGGCCATGAGTGCTCGAGGTTTCCAAGGCAGGGAGAAGGTCAGAACAGGCACACTTCCTCAAAGCTTCAGAGCCACAAGAGTCCGACATTGCTACTTTGGACTTCTAGCTTGGAGGACTGTGGCAAAATGAATTTCTGTTGCTGAAGGCATCCAATCTGTAGCTCTTTGTTATGGCAGCCCTGGTGAACTAAATGAAGTACTAGGCCCAGATTCCCTTCTCTCTGCCCCATCACCCAGCTAGCTCCTGCTAAGCCTGAACACTACATCCTCAAGAGGAGTTGCTTGTCATTCATCACCATGGTACCACACAGGTTTCATGCTGCACCATATGCTACACCCCTCGTGCCAAGGTCACACGTGTCTGCATTCCTGACTGTCCCTTTGGCTCCTGCAGAACAGGCCCCATGCCTGGCATGGTCAGCACTCAGGACATAATTACTTCCATCCAATAGGGTCAAAGGGATCCCCATGAGAATCCAGTAGAAGACAGTTGTAGACATGCTCCTCAAGTCTTACAGCCTCAAGTATGTGGGCCAAGTTTTTGGTATTTGTGGATGTACCATGCACACTGTATATGCTCTCTTCTGCTTCTGCAAAGGGCTGCAAATTAAAAATTTATTTGAAAATAGAAAATCATTTATATTTGGGCCTTAAGATGTCAGCATGTGGTTCTGTCCTGCCCGTGCTTCCAGCCTCCCTGTCCTCCACTTCAGACTCCAGCTGGAAGCCCTAGAGGGGGCCCAGGAGGAGTAAGCTTTTAGCATGGAAGGCACTGAAACCATTCTAGGGAGAAAAGAACAGGAGCTAATGGCAAAAGAACCTTGCCTGGCCCCAGGGAAAGCCCAGAAGGCCTCTCCATCTGTCAGTCCATTTAGAAACTTGACCTCTTTGCAAGCAATAAGTGTCCAGGGCCCATTGAAATGCAAGGCACCTCCTGGATGTCTGAGAAGGAATCTGCTAGTCAGAAATTAACCTCATTTGATGGCACAACAGGCTACATCACTAAATGACAGGCGTGTAGATAACAGTGACCAGTAGTCACCTTTTCTCAGACTCTGGCCTTAGGTCACAGAACTCATCCAAAATAGACATGGTTACTTCTACTTTCTGTGTCTCACTACCTCCATCTCCAAATCAGGACAGAATTCTACCTACAGGCTGTGTCCACCTACAGTCTGGTTTGGGGAAACAAGGGTCTAAGTAAGCTTCGTAAGCCAAAAAAGTACTTTATAGATGTGAGAGACTGTCATCCCTTTTCTCAAAGTGAATTCATTATTAGATGTGAATTCCACAATCCTATTGATAAATCTGTCATATCCTCCAGACATCTTCATGGATGTGCACACCTCTTGCAAAGAGAACATAGTTCTACCTTGTAGAAAAATTCTGGCCAAAGATTTGATTCCACCCCATAGGCATTGATTGAAAACTATTATGTGGATATGTAAAGAGGAGGGACAGATTGTGCTACAGAGCCCCTAAGGCCCCTCAAGGAAAGAGGCTCTTATATATAAAGTGAGACAGAGTATAAAGTGAGCAAAGATAATGCTGGACTGTGAATCAGAGGAAGTGGGTTCTTCCAGGATCTTTGCCAGAGATAAGCAGAACGGCCTCGGTGAATTATGCCATCTGCCTGAGCCTTGGTTTTCTTCTTCATTCCACAAGTCTAGGTAGTAATGACCTCAAGAGAGAAGATTTTATTTCAGAGGATTAATTCAGAATTCCATTTTGGGCATAATAATTAATGAGAACAATCCTCAGATCCTTCCATTGGCCAAGTCTGCATGGAGATTTCAACACCTCCTGACCTGTTCTCATTATCCACCCCAGCTCTGGCTGTTGGGTCATAAAATGAGACCTATCTATCCATAGTTTTCATCTCTTTTATATTCAACATCCTGCAGTTCTTGGTTCTCAGGTTCAACTGAATAATATAGATAATAAAACGAGTGATCATTTTATACACCACAATGTTAAAAGGGTATGGAAATCAGCAGTTACTCAGCATTTATTGAACATTTGTTGCATGGCAACGTTGTGCTCAAAGCTTCCATTCATCCACTCTTTTAGTGCTCACACCAGCCATGGGAGGACATCATTAATCCTTATCCTCAGGGATAAGAAAAACCCTGAGGTTCAAAGAGGTTAAGTACCCCTCCCAAAGTCATCTAGCTGGAAAGTTACAGACAAGGAAGGACTGGCTGCCTCTCTGATACCTTAATAAAGGGGCGTTAGGTAAATCAGATTTTGTTCCAAACACCCTTCATGGACCCACTTGCTCTGGTGCTTCATTGTCAAGTGTTAACAAGACATCCATTCTCACTTTTCTTCCCAGTGCCTATAGACCCTTTTGCTCTCTTTGTGCTTCTCCCTTGGTTCCCGGCTTCCTTCCTTGCTCCTTAGACATAGTGCATCTACCATCCAAATGTCTTGCCAGGCCTGTGAGACCACAGCCCACTCCGTGATCTAACACCTGTGACTTGATTCTTCTCCCTTGAGTTGTGTCATATCAATGACCAGGAATGTGTTTGTCCATTTAGCAATACATGCTGTGAGCACCTGCTGGGGAGATACCATTCAGTAAGCAAAGCAAAGTATTCATCCTCAAGGAGCTCTTTTCTGTAAAAGAACTGATTGCATGTATAAACAGGTAAGCAAGAGCATGATGTCCTTTTGGGGAGCAGGCAATTCCATGACAGGTAGGAGGTGGCTATAATAGCACAAAGAAGTCCTTCATAATGTGACCCATCAGCAGAGAGGGGTATATGGCCTGAAAGGGAAACCTGTATAAGGGTCAAAGAGATGAGTAGTTCTGGGCGGAGGGGTGGACAAACAGAAAGGTCTAAAGATCAGAATAAGCTCATGCTTGTAAGGCAGTAATAAGATCATCACAACTGCCAGCAAGAGTGATAGAAGTTGAGGGGGCTGGTGAGATGGCTCAGCGGTCTAAAGCACCTAATTAGAACAAGCTTAGCAAAGCACAGGGACTGCAGTTCAATCCCCCAGCACCACATGCCAGCCAGCCCCGCCCCCTGGTGGGCTGAGCTGCCCCCCCACACACACATAAATAAATAAATAAAAATTTTTTAAAAAAAGAGTGATAGAAGTTGAGTAATAAAACTAGACAGATTCCACATTTTTTTTTCTTTTATATTTTAGGGAAGGGTCTACAAGGTATTCAGGGTTTCACTACTAGATCGGACTTGCAGCGATCCACCTGTTTACAGCCTCCTGAGAGCTGGGATTACAAGTACATGCCACCATGCCCAGTCTCAATTGCCCTCTCAGCATGCCCCAGAGGCGGGGCCAACACAGCAGGCCCAGGAATCAAACCCTTGTTCCCTGTGCTTGCTTGCAGGAGCTTTAATCCACTGAGCTCTTTGGCCAGCCCAAGATTCCATATTGTGTAGGACCTTGCAAACGGTCTAAAATTTTTTTTAGCTTTAAAGGCAAAGGAAAGTCCCAGAGCAATCTGGTGATGGGACTGATTTGATTTCATTTACATTTTTAAAAGATCACATGGTTACTCTGTGGGAAATTAACTGTGCCAGATTAACAGGAAGACCTGGAGGGAGTACCCTACAATAGTATTTACACTTACAGGTGAGATAGTAGTGGCTTTGATCTAGATGTACAAGTAGTAAGGAAAGGTGAAATTTGGAATCTGTCCAGTGGTGTATTAGCCACTTAATAACCAGCTTGACAGAAAAAGCAGAACACTGGCTAGTTGTATTTGCCAATTTGCATGGTACAAATATTCCCAACATGGGATGCTGTAAGCTCTCAACATGAAATCTACCAGCTTGCAACATTTCTGACAATTTGCACAGAGCTCACGTAAGTTGCTGTGGACTGGTTCCAGCACACCATTGTATTGATTTTCTATGTAGACTCTACAGGACTTATTGAAAGTTAGGAAGCAGGGGGCAAAGGGAAGACAGAAACCTAGGATGACTGCCATGCCATTGTATATGTGCTAACATCATTTACTGTGGGGGAAAAACTGAGGAGAGTATAGGCAATTCTAGAAGGGATTCAGAATTATGAAAGTCTCTCCAATATATTACGTATGCTTATCAGAGGGAAAGAATTGCACCAAGAGTTATCATTTAGGTTTGGGGATGAAGTGAGAAAATATTCCACAACCTGCATAACTCTAAACTATGCTGGGCTCACTCTATGATTGCAGTAGTTAAGAGGATGCACATCTGGAACTAGAGCCTTTTCTCTGCACTAGGTTAATGCCAGATGTTACACCAAACAACTCCTGAAATCTCAATGTCTTAACTCAATTTAAATTTATGTCTATCTTGAGTAAAACACAGCATGTGGGGAGCTGGAGGGGAGGTGGGATATAGGCTGAGGCGCACTGTCCTCTTCAACACACAGCTTTTGAAATCAGTGGAGGGGTTAATGCCCATTGCCAGGAAGAGAAAGAGAGTGAAGAAGAGGCACACCACCTTCAGAACTGTTTCTTTCGAGAAGTGACATTTTTGTTTAGTGATGCCCTTTGGTAAGAACAGGACAGTGTGACCTTGGGAGTGCAGGGAACCTAAAGATAAGCAGCTCTAGGCCTGGCAACTGCTTCCCGGAAACAGCCTTATTCTCTGAATGCCAACATGGACTCTTGGTGGACAATCATTCACCTAGGTCTCAGTCCATGATCCTGGCTTTGCCCTGGGCAAGTTCCGACTGCTGTGAGTCTCAGTTTCTCTCTGCAAAATGAGAATCACACTAATACTTATCTCATAGGGCTGTTGTATTTAAAAGGAAAAAGAAAAGAGAAAGGAAGGGAAGGGAAGGGAAGGGAATGGGATGGGATGGGAGAGGAAGGGAGCGGGAAGGATGGGGGAGGGGAGAAGAAGAGAGGGGAAGGGAGAGAAAAATACTCATAAAGCAATCGATCCAATGTCTACCATTGCCAATACATTTGAACCAGGAAAAAATATTTGTGGAAACCCATACCAACCTTTTCTAGTCAAGCCTACCTCTCCTCAACACGTATTTTCCCTCATCTCTATGCTTTCACGTACAACCTACAGAGAATGAGAGGAGAGTAAGCAAGCACTTTGGAGGAATGCTTTATACTTTAGAGGAGCCCCTCAAGGTAGAACATACTGGCTTTGGAGCCAAGGGATCTGATTCCACTTCTAGTCTAGTAGCCACATGTTGAGCCCTTGGGCCACACTTTGGAATCCCTACAGCTTCCATACCCCCTGTGCAGATGGAAGGCAACAGTAAGTTCCAATCTCATAGGGAGGATGAATTAAGATATCACAGGGGCCTGCCCCTTACCTCAGTTCTTTAAGTGGCTGCTTCAACAAAGCAGTCAGGCTCAGGTTGCTGTGGTTCGATCCCCACAACTCAAGCCAGCCAAACCTGCCCTGAAGGCATTCGAAGCAAAAAATAAATAAATAAATAAATAAATAAATAATAAAAAATTTTAAAAAATCCTTATTCCTTTTAGGGCCAGGGAGATGGCTCAGTGGAATAAGCGCTTCCCTGGCAAGCGCAAGGGCCTGAGTTCAATCCCCGATTCCGGAAAAAAAAAAAAATCACATGCCAAGGTGCCTACAGACTGAGAGCCTGCAAATGTGAATCTTTCTAGCCAACATCTGAAAACTTGTCCAAGGCTGCTTAAAATGTTGTGATATGAAGCACATCACCATCTCCACCCATCCCCAACAGAGTCGCCTCGTTTGGAAAATGCTGTTTGGCAATCACTGCCGCCGCCTCATGAGCAGAGGGTTCTTGTCGGCGAGAACCTGAAGCTGTTCATTTTCCAAGACGTCTCCCTCTCGTCTTGATTCTGCAGGCTCGAGGTTGTCTGGGGTCTCGAGCAATCAGAAATGATTTGTGTCAAAGAGCGCATTACAAGCATCGTTTGTCATTTTGGGCTCGTGTTTGAATTTGAAAAATGATGCCGGAGGGTGATGCGAAGGCGCAATGGGAAGTGCTGTTGTGATGAGGAGCAGAACCATTATGTTAACCTTTCAGGAAGGCTCGCTTGGGTTCAGTGTTGGCTGCGCGCGCGCATAGCAAGGACGGCAAAGCGGGGCCCACACAGGGGGATGGACTGGGTAAGCGCTAGCGACGAGAATGCTTTGTGTTTGAATGGTGGTCTTTTCTCAAAAGGAAAAGAAAAGCCATTAGGCACAGAACAGAATGGAAAGATCTTTAAGGAACATCTGATGAACCCTCATCTTACAGAGAGAAGCTTTGAGGTGCAGAGACATGGTGTGACCTGCTCCCAGCCACACCGCTAGCTTTATTTCTGATTAGAATGGTTCTTCACACAGAAAAAGCTGGGTTAGACTATTGAACTAGAAATTTTGTGCCTCAGAGTTTGGAGCCAGCTCATTCCCTGCTGGCTGTGTTATTTCAGCAAGACACTCTGGGTCTCTGCACCTCTTTCCATCTCCCTGAAAGACAGCATCCATAGTTACTGTCTTCTACAGCACTGACATTTTGGGTTTCATGCAATTCATAGGGAAAAGCTTCATCCTTACTTGGCAGTCAAGAAAATTGAAATCCAGATATCTGGAAAAATTTCTTACAGAAAGCATTTGATAGGAATCCTGTGGCATGTGTAGATTTTTTTAATAGAGATAGGGGAAGCATATGCCAAGCAAAGAGAACAACATGATTGAAGGCAAAAAGTAAAGAATAAGTCATTGGGGCTGGGGAGATAGCTGGGCGGTCTAAGCACCTGCCTGGCAAGTGAAAGGACCTGAGTTCGATCCCTGGTACCACAAGCCTTGCCATCCCCAGAACTCCAGGCACACCATGCTAGCCACAGAAACCAGGTGTGATGGCACATGCCTACAATCCTAACACTGGAAGGCTGAGACAGGAGGATCACTACAAGTCCAAGCTGTGTAGCAAGACACTGTACCAAATAAATAAACCAAACAAAAAAGAATAAGGCATTGTGGGAAAGTATTGTATACTTGGTCATGGCTGTATGATAGCATGCAAGGTCAAGAACAGAGGAAGAGCACACTGAAAGGCACTTTAGAAGCAAATCATGAAGAACCTTGAACGTTGAGTTCAATTTTATCACTCTTCTAAGCCTGGGGTTCTCAACCTGGGGTGATTTTGCCACCCAAGAGACATTTGGCAACTTTTAGACACAATTTTGTTGTCATGACTGATAGGGATGCTGCTACATTCTACAGTGCAAAAATATCCTACAATGTCCAAGACCAATCCCAAGACCAAGCCATCATTAGCCTGCATCCTCTCTGCTGCAGGAAGAGATGTTCTCTGTTGTGGTTTACGGACAGAAGGGCAAGGATGGAAGCTGGCATGGCCGCAATCATCCATGGGAAAGTGCTAAAGGTCTGAGCTGAGACAAGGTCAGGAGAACAGACATCAGTGATGTGGAAGAGATGGAATTGACAGGATATGGTTTGCCCATCCATTGCACCAACACTCTCAAACTTCAAGCTATATAACTATATAAATATATAG
>NW_004524648.1:9714427-9767010 GCF_000260255.1 Octodon degus | reverse complement strand
ATTCTACTTCCTTTACATTTCCTGTCCACTTGCTCAGAGGTCCTAAGAGCCACTGGGTCAGAAGAGATTTGGGGCTGTATTTCACCCCTAAAATCTTGCACTGACCCATCCACAGTGACCTCCCTTGTGCTCAGGCCCCATCCAAAAAGGGATGAAAAGTTTGGAGCCTGCACATGCAGCACCTCCTGCAATTTGATTCCATAGTTATTTGTATTATTTTTCATGTAATGTTTTCTAGTACAAGACTGTGAGTCCAGCGTGCAGGGACCACATGCATGTGAGTAAGTTGTCCTCTTTGCTGCAATTTTCAGAGCACAGCACAGAGGCTGACATAGAGCAGCTGCTGGAAACAAAAAAACTAATGATAAATGAATGTCCCTTGGCTTTCTAGGGTGGGCTTGGGGAAAGCTGTAGTTGTCTCCACTTGGTGAGCTCAACCTTATTTCCTAGGGCAAAGTGCTGGATGTGGCCGAGGGTGCCAGCTTTGGCTGTCCTCCCTACACCCAACAACAGGCACAGACACACCTCTATAGATGCAAGAAGGGAGCAAAGGAGAAACAGGAAGTAATGACTGATAATAAAGGACCTGAAGTGTCCCATGTGATCTTTCAGTCTCTTTGTGCACTCTCTCTTGACCATCCCTCTCATGGTGACATTCTGCCCTTCCATATGACCCTTGTTCCCCCTAGAAAACTGAAAGGCACTGAGGAGTGTGCAAAGATGGGGCACAGCTTGTGCTTGGTGCTATTCATGGAGCAATCTGGGAAATGCCTCCCTACCTTGACATCTCCCCATTAGAAACTCGAGTGAGCTTGTCAGCACTCCCAGTCCGAAGAAAACATTGGGGAAAACCAGAGGATGGAAGAAAGAGAGACCTCTCTCAGGGGCAGCGGGCCAAGCACTCAGGCATCATGATCAGGTATCATGATCATGTATGTGCATGTGTGGGCATGTGAGCTGCCACAGAGCCAAGGGGAAATATTTAATCACTACTACTTCCCTGCAATCTGTAGAACTTTGAGTAGTGATGCAAGAAATACAGCCCAGGGCATCAGGCCAAGCTAATTCTCAAAGACCTGGGCATCCATCAGGCCTGACCCACAGATGGCACAAGCTGAGGGCTGCTGCAAGGTTGAATGCCTCTTAAGAGGCAGAGGGAGGTCCAGGGCCCACATGGCTAGAGTCCTCCACACTCTTTCAGGTGGTGGCTTGCATGCTGTAGATAGCAGGCCACAAGTAAAGGAAGCTCAAATTAATGTCCTCACCTTAAGCTCCGGCCCACCTCTAGGTACTCCAGGACAAATTGAAACAAAGTATCCTCTTTCTTGGTGGTGTATGATCCCTGTAGAATTCTCTAGCACTTGGGTCTGAGGACCTTCTGAAATTGTTTGCCCCAAAGAACCAGGAAACCATGGCTCCCAATTTGTACTGAGCCAGGCTGGATGCAGAGAGGCCATGGTTTGGGTCCTGCTGAGTTCATGCTGTGTGATTTGGGGCTGAGCTATGTAACTCCTTTAAGCCTCTGGGTGTAGGAAAAAATGGGAAAGCAAGGGGCTTGGGGAAGTAGCTCAGTAGAATAAGCATTTGCCTGGCAAGTGTAAAAGCCTGAGTCCAATCCCCTGTTCCACCAAAAAAAAAAAAATAAAATAAACCAGAAGACTGGGCATGGTGGCACGTGCCTGTAATCCCAGCTCTTGGGAGGCTGTAAACAGGTGGATCACTACGAGTCTGATCTAATGAGACCCTGAACACCCTGTAGATCCTTCCCTAAAATAAAAAAGGGGGGGAACAGAACCTAGTAAGGCCTTGTCTAGGTAGATGAAATCAGATAGAACAATATGGAAAAAACATACCTTTAATACTTAACACGAAATGGGCACTCAAATACTTATGCTGATTAAGTGAATAACCCCATCCAAATGATTGACCAATAACAAAGCCAGCAGGAGCCATCTCCCATCTCTGGCTCTCGGCAGTTGGTCTTGCTGTCCTGTAAAAGCTGGCCTGCCTCTGGCTTGCCACAGAGGACCACGAAGCTCTTTGTCAGTACGTCAACGCTCTCTCTTTTTCCTGCTGCTGGTAACAGCATCGTCTTCCGGAAAAAGCACTTAGCGCATGCCCAGGAGGCCCCGTGCTCCATCCAAGCCCCTCTCTCGGGTGAAGGTGACCCATACGTTCGCCTACGTCTGCACCAATTAAATGGCTTCAGTAAAAGGCCTGGCAATGTCTGTGGGCAGCTCCACGATGACCCACAGATTAGGAGGGCATTGCTGCCATCTGCCATGTCTCTCTCTCTCTCTCTCTCTCTCTCTCTCTCTCTCTCTCTCGCCCAATGGGCTCTGGCAGCAGAAGGGTACTGATCCTCCTTTCATCCCCAGACAGAGCACACTGGGGATGAAGAAAGCCCCCAAATGATCTCAGATTCAGTTTTATTATTCTAGAGGCTCAGAATCTATTTAGGTCTCCAAAGCACTTAAGCTTTATGTGTTGAAATTAATCCAACCCTGAGAATATTTCATGACACATTTAGTGGCTTTCCATTCACAGACCCTGAAAAGAACCCCTTCCTCCTTCATAGAGGAAAATTCAGCCCAGCAGCCTACAGACTATGTATAAGCATGTAAGAAGCCCCATGACTGAATTCTATATTCCTAAATTCTATATTCTGTATTACTAAATTACAGAGCCCTTTATGGCTTGTACATTTATTTAACATATATCTCCTGTCTGGCTTCATATCAGGCTCAGGGGAGAGCTGAATAGAGGTCCAGCAGATCTGTGAAGAGGACAGAATAAAAGCAGTGGGTTGAAGTACAACACAGAGAGGGCTAGAGGAGGGACTGAGCACAGCACTGAAGAAGACTGAGGTACAAGTCCCCCCATCTGTCTAGGGAATGCTTGAAGAAATCACAATAGCTCTCGCTTTTTTGAGCACAGAGTAAATGCAACACTCTACTCGATTCCTTATGTGATGAAACTGGTTTCATCTTCCTTAGAAGGAAAAAATACCAGCATCTGTGTTCTGGGCCCTGTGTCCTATGGTCTGTAGAAGGCATGGTGGCATTTCTTAGTCTAGTAGCCTGCTAGACGGGCATCTTTACTCCCACTTTGTATAGAGTAAAAGTGAATTTCAGGGAAGTTCAGCACAGTCATTCCTCAGGATCTACAGGGAATCAGTGCCAGGATTCTCCACAGATACAGAAAATCAAGTATGCTCAAGTCCCTTGCATAGAATTGTGTAGTGTTTGCATATAGCCTATGAACATCCTCGAGCAAATCATCTCTAGATTACAATACATAGTACAGCGTGAATGCTAGACAAATACTTTGTACTCTGTATTACTTGGGGAGCAATGACAAAGAAAAAGCCTGTAGTTTTCAGTACAGACACAGTTTTTTAAAAATTATTCTCTATTCAAGATTGCAGATGGCTGAATACATGAAGAGGGGCCCATAGATACAGACAGAAAACTGTTACTTGCCATGAGCCTGGAGTCAAAACTGAACCCAGAGCAACCTGGAATCTACACTACTGCTTCTTAGGTTTTGAGTTGTGTGTGAACAGGCTGGGAATCTTGTTGGTTCTACATCCGTTGTTCTAGGCAGGGGCTAAGATTCTGCATTTTTGATCATTTCTCTGGGGCTGTTGATGCTGCTGGCGGCAGAGCACACTTGAAGAGGCAGTGGGCTCTGTGCCATCCTTGTGCCCCAGGATCAGTGAGTCTCAGCTGTAGGCACCTCACAGAGCCACCCAGGGAGCTTTAACACCCTTCAGGGTTTGGTTCTTGCCACTTGGACATTTGGATTCAGTTGGTCGGGGCATCCTTATGTCTTCAGTGTTTCCAAAATGATTCTCTCACACTCAAAGGTTGAACACGTTGTATTTCGGGCTGCTTCCTTTAAACCAAATCTCAGGGCTGGGGAGATAGCTCAATAGAATAAGTGCTTGCCTGGCAAGTGCAAGGTCCTGAGTTCAATCCCGTTACCACACACACACATAAACAAAAAAAATCCCAAAAGCTGAGCCCTAGGGCTTAATTCCAAGACGCCCCCAGCCAACTGAATTCAGCCTTGAAGTCCAAATCCAGGGGATTTCCTGGAGAGTCTTCCTGCCTGGATGCCCCCCTGTGCTGAGTTTTCCTACCCTCTGCTCTCACCACCACCAGACTTTTAATCCTATTGATTCAGGGTCCACCTTCACATCTCCCAGCAAAAGAAGGAAAAGACTTTGTCCTCCGGGCTATTGATTCCCACTACCTCACCAGGTGGCAATTTCTTTCTTAATTAAGACCTTTGTGATGAGCTACAAAGACATAAAGGGGAAGCTTAAAGACAGTGACTCATGCAATGGTTCCTAACAATGAAAAGTGTTGTAATTTGGCCAGATGAGGGTGGAAGCAAGGCCTGGGCAAAGTGGCACAGATACAAAGGTCAGTTCTTTCCTTTATTCTTTTCTTTTCTTTTCTTTTCCCTTCCTTTCCCTTCACTTCACTTCCTTTCCCTTCCCTTCCCCATCCCTCTCTCTCTCCCTCTGTCTCTCCCTCTCTCCCTTTCTCTCTTTCTGTGAAGTTGGAAGCAGTAATCACATATTTTAAAGGCTGTCTCTACTCAAGCATCTTTGTCCCCCATGCTGGTGCTCCCCACCACTTGCCATTATCTGTCATCAGAGACAAAAACAATGACAGATAAGGGGAGTTTCCAATTCACACTTCTTTCCCCCTTCCGTTCTCAGGGGAAATTCTGTTGAACATCTTTTTATTGACTTATTTATAAGTGTAGACAATGAATTGCTTAAAGGTGAGTGTTGGAGAACTCAGATGCTGTCAGGGTTACCAATATTTTGGCTAGAGGGAGGATTCCAGGGGCCTAGTGGGATGTTAATTAAATGGCTCAGCTCCTTTCCACCATAGGAAGCCTAGGTGGCAGCCCTCAGCTTTGTCCTGGTTCAAAACAGAACAGTACGGCAAGACGCCACAAAGGGAAACCTCAGGCATGCATGTTGCAGTGGGCTGTTTGTTATCACTGAAAGCTCTAAAAGCTTCACCAGCACTGAGCTGGAGGCACAGGCACTCCCCACTACCCTGATTGACAGTTCTACTTCTGCCTTAAAATGAGGACCCCAATCTAAGCCTGGTGAACCCACAGACTCCAAGCCTGTGTGCAGAGTGTTCTGGGGAGAGAGAGACATTCCTGAAGAAGTCCTGTTATTCACAATCCTTTACTCAGACTTTGTTCTTTTGGTTTAGTTTTTGCGAATATTCCTTGCACTGGTGTGCACCATCCCCCCATACCTGATCCTGTCTCGGCTGCTTGAGCGCTCTCCTCTGCTGCTCTGGGCTTGGCTCTCTGTCTGGGGTTTATTGAGCTTCTACTTTAGTGATCATTGAAGTTGGCTTTTGGCAAGAGTCAGTTTGGTTCTGGCTACAAAGTGTGCTGCTGCCCCTGAATCAATGTCACCATCTTCAGAGGCTCAGGTGAGAAGCCCCTTTACAGGATGTGCCCACTGGGCAGGCCACCCCAGGGGCCTTCTCCTGGCCACACACCAGCTGAAGACCAGGATTCCTCCCTCCTTTTTGCATATGTACCCATCTGCATGCCCTGGGATCAGATTCTAGACAAAGGCAGGGACAGAGGCCACTCAGCCCTCCTGCACTGCAAGGGAGCACTGGCCCAGATCAGTAGCACCATAAAACCATTCTGCATCACCCCTGGAAGAGTAAATGTCAACCAACTTCATGGCAAACAGAGACAATCTGTCTCCATTACACATGAGTTCTACAAATTAAGGCCCAGCATGAGAAACCTGCTTGGGTTTTGATTAAGGAACAGATGCGCCCTCCGTAAGGCGCTCTCACGGAAGTTTCCATCATAGATATCAGATCTGACCTTTCTAGGAGATGTCCATGCTGGGCTGCTCACAGTGGGGAACCTGAGCCTGCATCAGGAGAGCGGGCCAGCCTGAATCACCACTCCCAGGCTCCTGGATCCTGAGGGGAGGACAGGCCAGCCCCTGTTTTCACTGAGTGGCTACTGTGTGTGGTGGCACAGGATCTGATGAGCATACATCGGGGAAACAAATGGAGAGCAAGTCTCAAAGAAAAGGCTGGAAGAACCTGGGTCTCTCAGAGCCACGCCCTGGAAGACTAAGGCTGGGGGACCTGTGGGGGATGAGGAAAAGGGAGATTTGCCTGGTCAAGATATGGAGGAGGCTTTGACCTAGTGCTCTGACCTAGAGGAGGCTTTGACCAAGAGCAACCAAATACCTTCTGGGAGACAGATAGCTTAAAACCTAAAGCAGGATAGGCAGCGAGCACCGCAGGACCTCAGGTGCAAAAGCAAAGTTAGATGACAGACAGGTCCTGTGAAGTGTTCCTGGAGGAGAAGAGACTTGACCTGGGCTCTGGAGGATGAATAGGATGCATACGTCACCATCAACCACTTGCATGTGTTGAGCACTGCATTGATTAAGAAAAGTGAAGTGAGGAGAGGCAAAGCCATTAGGAAATCAAAATAATGAGAGGACTATTACAGAGACTGGACCACCTGCCTTGTGTGGAGCTGGTCCTTCAGCACTGTAGGTGTGTGGGCTCTGCATCTGATGCTAGACTGCACCGTCTATAAGGCAGGAGATAAGCAGAAGAAAGGGAGGAGGCACGGGGAGGGATAAGCCAACACTTACACACCCAAGTTTGAATTGCACCAGGACAATGGAGCCCATTGTCTGTGTCATGGCTCCGACCATGGTGGCACCCTGATGGAAAAAGACAGTGCCCTTCATCACAGGGCTGAACCCACTCACCCCATCAGAAGTCGGAGAAGCAGTGGATGTTTCCAGGGAATGGTGAGGCAGTGGCCAAAAGCCTGCTTCCTCACACCAAGAAGCAAGCCAACAGCTAGGAGCATGCAGCCTCACCATGTGGTGCATGATTCAGCCACCACATCTTCCCCTATCTACAAATCACTGGTGAGCACCATAAGACTCTGAGACCCCAAGTCTAGGGAATAGAAAGAACAAGGCCATGACACAGAAGGGCAACACAGGATGGGTGGAAAAGACTCAGGTGAATACTGTTGGCATAGTTGTGTCCACACCAAAGGTCATGTAGCATCTTCTGCCTTCCCTGTATACCTTGGAGTTGGATTTCCAGAGGAGCATCCTCTACACTTTCAACAGACTGACTTATGACTGTGGCAGGAACCCCCTAGAACAGGTGACTGGGTGGAGGGTGAACAGTGTCAAGCCCAGTACCTTACTCAGGTGAGCAGCAGCACAAGCCAGCTTGGCAAAGCAGCCACACCATGCCAGCCCTGCACACCATCCTGCATGTTAACCAACCATCTGCAGGCTGTGGATGCTTTGAGATGCACAATACCTACCCAATCTGCACCCCTCTCTTCAAAAGAAGGGACTCCAATGCTTTCAGTTCAGATTTTATCCAGAAACAACAATAAAATTCCAGTGGTCTTAGGTTGCAGAAATCCTCACTTCTATCACACCCATGTGGGAAGAACCCATTCTGTCATCTCCAATCAAGCCAGCCAGGCTTCAGCTCCCAGTTCGCAGTTGGCTGGTATGTGACCTTGGATAGGTCAAGACATCTCTCCGAGCCTTCCTTTCCTCACTATTGAGATAAATAGGAATGCTGACCCCGAAGGTTTAGTGGGAGAACTACAGGGGTTACATCAAGTGCTCCTCTCTGAGGAACTGGTAACTGTGGGCTTTGATGCATTCTTAAAGCAGCCTGGGAGAGTCAAAGGAAGAGATTAGCAAGAGCTGAGCAAGGCTGGGAAGATAGTTTGGAGATCTAAGCACCCACCTGGCAAGCACATGGACCCAAGTTCGATCCCCAGTTCAGCATGCCATGACAGCCTCATGCTGTGCTAGCCACCAAAACTGGGCGTTGTGGAGCTGGCCTGTAATCCCAGCACTGGGGAGGCTGAGACAGGAGGATCACTATGAGCCCAAGCTGCTTAGTGAGACTTTATACCAGATAAATAAAAGATTACCAAAAAATTACTAAAAGAGCTGGGAAGCCCAGAGTCTGGACAGGGGGTAATTAATACAAGGTCTCCTGAGCCATCTTTATTGACCTGAACCCACAGGGGCATTGACTGCCAAATTCAGAATGCACTGGAGGCATGCACAGCAGGTCCTCAGAGGGGAAGATATAGACTCCAAGTTGTAATTATCTGGGGAGGGTGGAGGCTGACCCATGTGAGGATTTGGTCAACAGAGGTGAGAAGGTTCAAGGGTCCCCTGAAAACTGGATTCAATAGCTGGGCACAGAGGCATGTACCTGGAGCCCCAGGTCCTGCAGAGGCTGAGGCAGAAGTATCACTTTAGTTCAGGAATTCAAGCTCAGCCTGGACAACAAAACAAAATTTAGAAAGGGATTTGATGGATTTCCTGAGCTTCTGCCAGTGGGTGGAATTTGTCGGTACAATGGGAGCTTCCTCAGCCCTCAAGCTGCTCGACACTCCAACGCAGAAAGGAGATCCTCATATGCCCAAAGGACACCCGCAGAAAGGAGATCACGCCTCAGCGCAGTCCACACAGAGACTTAATGGCTCTGAGGCTACTTATAGTGACGGGAAAGTGTCACTCCCTCATCTGGTGTTCATACAGTCACTCACACCTGCTAGAAATTGAGGCCCCGTGAAGACCTTTGTGCATGGCCTGCTATTTCAACTCCAAAGAGTCCTAACAGAAGCCTCAGAAGTAAAGAAATAAAGGCTCAGAAAAGCCAAGAACTTGCTGAGGATCCCAGAGCCAGCATTGGCCTAGAACTGGCCTTGAAATTTCTGTTTCCTAAGGGAGAAAAGACCCACAAAGAGAGGACCAAGCCTCTTGCAAAAGAGAGTCTGTCCCAGCATTCCCCATCTCTGATGTGCTGTCATATCACGTTATCTCCCTATGACCAGATGTGATGCTTACCTGATGGCTCTTGGGGTGTAGGAGGCAGAGGCTTCCCTGGCCTTTGCCCAGAGCACCCCTAGAACCACACATCCCCAGCAGCAGCCATCAGCATCTTGGCTCTTGGAGACTCTCCCAGAATCTGCCAAAGCCACACAGCTTGGCCTCTGCTCCTGGGTCTACACTGGACATGCTGCTGTCCGTGTCTGCTTGGGCAGAACCCAACTACACCTCAAATAAAACCGACACTTCGCTTTGCATAGCCCTTCCTGATTTCCAAAGCATAAGGCTCCCACCGATGACCTTCCAGAGGCCACAGGAATGGCTGGTTTCCTGATGAGAGAAGAGAAGGCCTCAGTTACTGAAACTGGTAGTTTCTTAGGCCTCCA
Source organism: Octodon degus (assembly GCF_000260255.1). Classification (NCBI taxonomy): domain Eukaryota; kingdom Metazoa; phylum Chordata; class Mammalia; order Rodentia; family Octodontidae; genus Octodon; species Octodon degus. The sequence continues at coordinate 9,757,707 of NW_004524648.1, read as the reverse complement.
ATGAACCCTTGCCTACCTCTGTTCATTTAATGCCCAAGGAGATCCTGGGAGCATTTTACAGATAGGAAATAGAGGCCCAGAGAAGCTGATGAGTTGTTCAAAGTCAAAGAACCAGCAGGGGGCAAGATTCCCTGGAGGTCAGAGTGACTGACTAACTGGTGCATCTGCAGAGATGCCACCTGGGGAGGAATGCCTTTGGGTCACCCCCTCAGGATCCAAGTGGTGGCCCAATACTAGGCCAACATAGCCCTCAGGGGAAAGGAACGATCAATTCCTTTCTTACGACTCAATGTTACCTAATTAGCAGGGCCCAGGATGGCAGAGAACATGGGAACTTCACCGAAGGCACCTGTGTCTCAAGGGTAGGCCCGTCTGGAGCAAGGGCAAAATGACAGGAGGAGCAGGGAAACAAAGGCAGGCAGCTTAGGCCACAATTTTGCCTTCACCGACCCTGCTTAACAGGGAGCTTTCCTGTGCCAGCCTGGGACTCAGCCCAGTCATCCAGCTCCCTGCAGCTGTCCCTTCCATTCCTGTCCCTGTCCCATGGGTCAGGCAGTGGAGCAGCAACCTGGAATTGAGTCTTCAGCAGCGTCACAGCAGGGGTTAGAGGGTGAGGAAGAACAGGACTCACAAGGTGCAGCCATCAGCCATGGAGGACAGCTCATGTGGCTGGACGGAGACCCTGGTTCTTGTCCCAGCAGGGCTGTTAACAAGCCTTGTGGCTTGAGCCTCCCCTTCCCTTGAGAGCTCAAGTCTGTGAGAGTGGACAAGAAAATTCTGGAAGGCCCCCTCCTGCGCTGCCTCTCCGCTCTGACCGTCCTGCCCATCTTTGCTCCTCTCTGAGCACACTCTCCTGGGAATCTGGTCCTCAGTCCTTCCTGCATCCGGTGCCCTCCCCAGGAAAAGCTCACTAGTACACAGGGCCCCTCCACTCTCCCAGATGCCAGAGGCAGAGTACAACACTATTCCCTTGGCCACCATAGAACTGGGCCACCCTGCCCTGTTGTCACCATAGCTACTGTTCCTCCTGGGTCCCTGTGGGCCACACTCCAGATGAGTAATTGTCAATAAGTCTGGCTTCGGGTTGCAGGGTTTATTATCTTCTTCACTTCCCAGCTCAACATGCAGGGTGCAGGAACTCATTCAATTCCAAAGGATTTCTGTCCTTTAATGGATACCTTAGTGGACTGAGATGTGAGGCCCTAGCTTACCAGGACTCGACAGCTCTTAATCTCTGCTTCCTACTCAGGAGGGTAAGGTCCCCAGAGTCAGTCTGCCTCTGAGCCACAAGACTGTGTGAAGCTATCAAGCCCCAATTCCCTGGCCTGTACAATGCCTGGCAGTCCTTGGTCTAAGGTAAACATGACAAGGACCAGCTCCCTTGATGAGTATTAGTCAGGCTCCTGGGTGACACTAGGCAGCGTGCCAACCTCAGCCCTTTGTGTCTGACTCTCTCCTGCTTTAGGATGATTTTGTGCCTCTGAAGAGTAGCCCCTTACCCGATCAGCTCTTGCTCACCCAAAAGCACGGAAGTATGTTGCTTTCCGTGGACTCAATCTCAGGGAATGTCAACTCCAAAATACCCTTTGTCATTTCTCCCTGGGGAAAGAGAAGCCGTCCAGGAACAGAAGTACTTGTTACCTCAGAATTTCAAATAGAAATACAGGCAAGGCCCAGAGACACAGCTGTTGCAAAGCAAATAAAGTTTAAGCTTCTTAGGGCCCTGCACAGTGAAAAAGGATCAGCCAGAATATGGGCTCCCTGCTTCCCTCTAGCGGTCGCTTATCTAACTGTACTTCCTGGAGGGCAAATTGGCTCCTTTGGGACAGGAGAGGTGACACTAGTTCATCACCAGTTAATACCATTGCTCAGGTAGTCAGATGTCACTTCTGGAGTCAGTGCTACCGTGTGGCACATCGAGGTCTTGAACAATGGCCAAATCAGGACTCCAGGCTGAGCCCAGGGTGGCTACAATGAGTGCTTACGCCTCCTGTCCCATAATCTTGCTCCTTTCCCCTACTTGGGAAGTCTCTTAAAGGCAACACTCCATTCCTAAGTGTGACATGATCACCCCTGGCTACGTTTGTTAATGAGTTTCCCTACCTGACCTAACTGTTCAAGAGAGCCCTGAGGAGCAGCCAAAATCCCTCTTGCCAGGATGCCCTCCGCAGTCAGGATCCTAATGCTTTTGGGCGGTAACAACCTCAAGAAGTAACAGTAATTAACACATGAGCGTTTGCACCATTTCTTTCTCAGATTCCTAGGCTGTGGTGAGCCGTAATGAAAATTGTTTTCTCTACGAAGCATAAAAACAGTCTACGGTCACCTGGTGTGTTCGCAGATGTGCTGATTAATTGTGACCAGAATGTCACAGTGACCAAGACCCAGGCTTTGCTCCGGGGCAGTCGGAGTTCTTTGCTCACTCTAGATTGCCACCACCAGGGCCAGTGGCCTTGAGTTGAGGTCAAGTTTGACAGATGGCTTAGCGGCCCTTGTCCTGGAGAGCCAATCAGGCCAGAACCCGGCGGGGCTCGCTGATGCGGATCTGCCTTCTTTAAGGAAATTCTACATCCGGGCCTTTCCTAGCTCCGCGGCAGTGAGTCAGCCTTCGGCCCCGTACAAGGGGCAGCAGTTGCTGCAGTCCCTGAGCCTGGGTCTCTCTTGCACGCACAGTAACATCCGGATTCCCAGGCTCCACCTGGAGATTCAGGCGCTGAGCACCTGGGACGGGGCGGACCTGGACACCTGTGCTTAGTAAAGCATCGCAGATGGTCCCGGTGCAGGCGCCTGCAGATCCCGCGCCGCAGCGCAATGGGGGCTTATCAGGTGTGAGGGTGAGAAGGAACATCTCCCAGTCCAGGAAGCCTCCAGCTGTGCTATGGGGGGCACAGCGGAAACAGGGGAGGAGAGCAAGAATAAATGGGGTCTCCTAGAGCCTCTCCTTCACTTCCAAAAGCGCCACCTGGCTTCCAAGCAGAAGAGCTAAGTGCAAAGCCCTGGGGCATCCCTATGCGAGTTCAAAAATCACAGGCTGTGTAGCCTTAAGCAAGTTACTTTACGTCTCTGTGCGTTAACTTGCTCTTCTGTAAAATGTAATGATAATTTTTTTTTTTTGAAAGATACCATGCCATGGGGACTAAATTAGTTGATGTGCGGTACAACGCCTTTAAGAGCAGCATGAAGAACATGGCAAGCACTCAGGGTGTGCTGGCTCTTGCAATACTGTCTGTTTCATATAGTCCTGGGATGAAAACATCACATTCACCTTATTAGTTGTAAGATTTAACTTGGAAAGTTGATGATACCATTGTTTTGTTTTTTGTTTTTTGTTTGTTTGTTTTTAGAAAGCCTGATAAGTAACATTTTAGTCCAGCCAACTTTTTATTGATGAGGAAACTAGGGCCCTAGGGGTAGAACAACAGGTGGAATCAACATGCTAGGCAAAAGCAAAGGTGCAAATCCCACAGGTCGGAAGGAGCTGAGCACGCTGCGCTCCCAGCACAGCTGCTGCTTCTTCGGGTCAGTTTGAGGGGCGGCTGGGAGGGCTTGCTCCTGCTGGCCACATCTTCAACAGGTGGGCCAGGTTGCCACCACCTCTTCCTTCCCACCAGGCAGCCTTTCTCCATCTCTCCTCTATCTCCACTCCCGCTGAGTGGAGATAGAATGCCACTGCGACGACAACCCAGTTCTCCTGTGGAGGTCTCGGGACCTTTATTCTGAGGCCGCAGCTTGCAGAGAGTGCATGCAGTATTAAGCAGCTCAGGGACAATGGCCTCCAAAAACATCCACAAGAAGGCGAGATGAACCCTGCCTCTTGCTGTTCTCTGCACAAGGACAGGATCAGCACATTTTAGGAGTTCAAGTGGGTGGTGCCCTGGAACCCCAGCACCCTGACTGGGTGAGGCAGGACCATCTCAGATTCAAGCCCAGCCTGGGCAACTTAATGACTTAGTGAGACCCTGTCTCAACACTTAATTAATTAATTAATTAATAGGACTAGGGATGTAGCTCAGTGTAAAGGTGCTGGGTTTAGTGCCCAGTTTGCCAGAAAGAAAGAAAGAAAGAAAGAAAGAAAGAAAGAAAGAAAGAAAGAAAGAAAGAAAGAAAGTAAGTTAAGGGCTGGGTCTGATGGTGTATCCCTATATTCCCAGCATGTTACAGGCTGAGGCAGGAGGATCTCTGAGAGTTCAAGGCCAACCTGGGCTATAAAGTGAGCTCAAGACCAGCCTGAACTGCATAGAAAGACCCTGTGTCAAAAAGACCAAAAAAAAAAAGGTCCTCAGACCAGCCTCTATGTAAGGCCTGTGTGGTCATTCTCTAAAACGGCCTCAGCAGGATCACAGTCCTCCTCCTGTAATTCCTCCCCCATGGGTCACCAGGGTTGCTCTGTGTGACCCACAGAGAGAAGAATACTGCGCATTAGCAAGGTCATGGATACTCTGGCTGGGCTGCTGTCCACGTACCAAGGTCCTCAGTCCCTGAGAAGGAGATCACCCCAACCCAGTCAAGTTTTCAAAATCTGCACCGCCACTGACATGTCAGCTGCAACCTCAGGAGCAAGCTGAGCAAGACTCATCCACCCAGCTGCACCCCAATAATACCCAGGGCCCCTGAAACCAGTTCTGGGATACATGTTGGTTGCATCAAGCTACCAAGGCATGCAGTGACTTATGCACCACAAGAAACAATGAAGGCCATAAGGGTTTGAGCACTATGTCCACATGCGGAGGGGTACTGTCTAGAAGGAAGGCAGGGGCTCCTTAACAGGCAAGGAGACCGAGAAGACAGGCAATGTCCTTAGATCTGTAGGGCACAGATACACTCTGATGTGTGGGCTTGGACAAAGGGTCTGAAGATGAAAGTCTGAATCCAGCCTGAGGGCAGCCCATCCTCTAGTGAGAGGCAGCCTGGAAACAGGAAATCAAACCAGTGAAATGAGGGCCAGCACATCAGGCATTCCAGGCAAGGCAGCAGGGCTGGGTCCTGATCCATTGGTGTACTGTCCATACCAAGCCAGGCACCTCTGGATACAACAGAGTAAAGCCACATCCCTGGCACCAGCAGTCAGGTGCCCACACTCTAATTCAATCCTCAGCTCCAGCTGCACATTAGACTTTCCTGAAGCTGCTGTTTAAAAATCTTAATGAAGCCAGAGGTGGTGGCCCACACCTGTCACCCCAGCACGCTGGGAGGCTGCAGCAGGAGGATGACAAGTTTGAGCCCAGTCTGGACAACTTCGTAACTTAGTGAGACCCTGTCTCAAAATAAAACGTTTACAACAGGGCTGGAAATGTAACTCAATACCGAAGTCCTGTGTCCCATCCACCATACCACACCCTAAATAGTCTCATATCCCAGGTCCTCGCCAGACGAATGAAATCAGGGGTCTCTGGGGATAGGCCTGGGGACTAGCATTTTTAAGTCTTCTGAGAAGGTTGTAATGTGTAGTTAAATTTAAAGCCACTACTCTCATGGAAGAAAGGACAGCAGGCCTACTGCGCACATGCCCTCCCATAAACAGGCTCTCACACTGTGGGAAGAACTTGGGGCAAATGCAAACTTCAAAGGCTGGGTATGTGTTGAAAAGGTTGACCTTGTTGAGGTTGGGGGCACTCCTTAGCAGAGCAGGGGATCTCACCTGGCCGGATCCCTTGGGACACTGTGCTCTGGATTGTTGGGAACAAGGGCAGGAGGTGAGATCAGCGAGCTGAGTCTGCAAGGGGTGTCCAGGCCGACATAAGCCTCGGAGCTGTAGGCAGGAGCCAGGGCCAGCCTAGGCCTGAGGCTAAGGACCCAGGAGCCCCAGGGAAGGAGGCCAAAGCTGAAGTCAGATGATGCCTGAACCAGGAGATGCAGCACTGAGAATCCACAGTGGAGGGAGGAGAGGAAAGCCCTGAGGCACTGCACGCTGCTGACACTGCATGCCTGGTCTTGAGATGCTCCTATTAAAACGCATAGGTATGCTTATCTCCATTTGGGGGGGGGGAATTAGGGATGAAAGAGGTTAACACCGTGAGTCTGCAAGTGACTGAGGCTGAGGGGCACAATTTGTACCTCACTGTGAACAACCATGGCTGCCCTGGGCTTCACTCCTGAGGCTCCAGGCAGCCTACAGCTCCCAGAGGAGGACCCACAAGCAGCGAGGGCTCTGAGCCAGACATAGGCCAGGCTGGGCACCGGGTCTGGCCTGGGAGCTTGTTAGGCTTAAGACAGAAACAACTTCCTCTCCCAACCCTGTGGCCACCCCAATGCTGCAGGAGTAGCTGCAGGGTAAAGCCTCAGCCCTGCTGGCCTCTCTCCTTGCTGCCTTCCACTAAGCACCAACTGGACAGCCGCATTCTTCCTCACTCCCTTGCTTTCTTCGTTCCTTCATTTGTTCCTTCCTCCCTCCTTTCTCTCTTCTATTCACTGATACCTACTGATACCTACGACTGGTTAAGCGTATATCCACTAACACAGTTTTTTAAAAGATGGTGTGATTTCTAAGGCTATGGTCCTGGAGTTGGCACAGAAGTGGAAAGGAAGTGAGAACGGCCTCTTGGACTCAGAAAGCCAAATGTCAAATGCTTCCCTAATATGTGGAATGGAACACAGATGACAAAGAAGTACAAGGGAGGTTATTACTGGCGGAGAGGAAGGGACAAATGCAGAGGGGGAGACTGGTGATAAAGGACTGGGGTGTAACACTGCTGGAAGGCAGCTGGGCAAAGGGAATGAAGGAAGTGAAAGTGATTAAAGTCTGTTATGTGCATTAAAAATGAAAAACAAAAAGAGAAAGGAGTCAGGGAGAAAGGGTGGAAGGGGAGTTCCCAAGGGGGAGCAAGCAGAAACCACCAACAGGGTGAAAGGCTTCAGAGCCCAGGAGCCCAGCAGCTGGTGATTTAGGGAGCCTGGCAAGCTGCGAATCAGGGAAGAAGGAGGAGCAGCCTGCGAGGTCAGGGACAAGCAAGGCTGCCTTTCCAGACCACGTGACCTTTTCTGGCTTTGTGTTTCCAGTTCCCAGAAGCGTGGTCATAAAACTCCTTACATGATCTATTGTAAGGCTGCGAGATTCCAGTCCAAAAACAAAGTCCATAACTCTTGGTCATTAGGTAAATGTCCCAGAAAGATCAATAATGGCAGGACAGAAGTTCAAGGGGGTGGCTCTAGACACTCCGCCCAGGAAAGGAGTCTGTTTCTCTTCCCAGCCTTTGATCCCCAAACCCTACCCCTCCTCCTCTGCTCCTCTAAGGCCCCCCCCCCCCCGCCTCGCCCAGGTGTAGCCAGCTAAAAGCAGCATTGGACTGAGACCCAAGGCTGAAGGGCGATGTGCAGGGAGGAGGGAAGACAGGAGGCATGGAGACTCCGGAACAGGCCCAGCGGAGGAGTGCTCAGTTGGCGTCATAGTGGGCCCTCGCTTACTGGGGAGGTTACGTGCCGGACACCCCGCGCTAAGTGAAAATCAGTGAAGTAATGACATTATACTTATTTTTTTTGTATTTATTTTAATATACATGTATATTTTAAGGCTTTATAAACCCTTCCCACACTCTTATAAACCTTTCCCATACTTTTATTTATTTTTATTGCTTTATCATTTTTTTATTAATTTTATTGAGAAATAAATAGCAATGAGACAATTTCAAAACAGGTTAGTAGGACAGTTTCAATAATTAATACATCGCAACCCACTAATATTATGAACTACTGGACTACATTGGATTATTTTGCTGAATTCACGCACCTATAATATTTAAATGGCAATGGCCTTTCCCACACTTTTAAGAACATTTCTAATGTTCTTATTCTGAACTCGTAAACCTATGCAATTTTAACAACAAATGTATACCACATGGTACCACAAAATTCCATGATAAAGTGAAAAATCCGCAATGAATAATTTAGATTAATATTTTTTGAAAAGCCGCGAAATGAGTCCGCGAAAAGCAAACTGAGAAATAGAGAGGGGCCACTGTAATTCCAATCCACGTGTGTCCTGCTAGGACAGGACCCAAGTTCCCTCATCTGGAAATTCTTGGGATGGTGAGCAATCCCAACTGGACAAGAATAGCAGGCTGCAGGTAAAGGTTCAGGACACCTTCTAAAGGTGTGCTCAGGATACCTTCTCAAGGTGGTTCCTGTGAGTGACAGGGGCACCACAGAAGGCAAGCAAGGGAGGCAGCTCTAGGTTACAAGGACAAGCCCAGAGACCAACGGCAGCCTGCAGCAGCTTGCAACTCAGGCCTGAATGAGGCCCAGCAGGGAGAACAGACACGACCAAGCCTGGGTCCCTTCCTGGGCCTCCTTTAAATCAGATAGGTTCACTTTCCTCCCAGAGTCACTTACCTTCTGTCTTTTCTCCTTTTGTTTTCCTGACTGCTCATCCATCTTGGAGCTACAGCTGTCCCAGGTTAGTAACCAGCAGGAGCAGCGATAAGTGGAAAGAAGGGTTCTTAGCGTCATCCTTAAGGCTCCAAAGCCAGAGGCACCTGATGCTTGCAGATGGGCCATGCAGACCTGTAACCAGCTCCCCTGGCAGCCTGGTCTGTGGGGAGGGCTGTAACCCCAGCTGTGAGTCAAAGTAATGATGTGCTCCCCCTCTGCCATGCGTATAGGCTCTGGAATCTGGGGGCTCTCTTTCAAGAGCCCTGGCTCTCTGAAATGTCCTTGTCTCAGCATGGTGGGCAATGGAAATTTCACCCTGATCTCAATCAGGCTGAACTCGGAACCACTCATGCACAGGGCTGGAGAGCTCATCATTGGGCTGCTGACCACTGGGTTTCCATGCCCTGGACAACCTCATTCAGCTCACTGGAGGTTGGGGTCTTATCCTAAGTTGATAGGAAGTCCTGAAAAGGTTGCTGTGGTTAAGAGTTGGAGCTTGCTAAAGGCCATCCTGGCTATGGAGGGGGACTAGGGGTAGCAGGGGACTCCAGGTCAAAGGGCTTCAGCAGGAGCCCATGGCTACAGTGAACTGGAGTGTGGGCATGGAAATGGGAAGGAAATGGATGCATCCAAGGAGACAGGATCACTGGAGGAGGCAGGGTTCATTGGGCTAGGGAGTGTGAGGACAGAGAGAATTGGAAGATGACTTCCCATGGCCTGGTATGGGCAGTGGAGAGGTACCATTTGTTAAAATGAGGCATGCCAGCTGTGATGGGATACACATGTCATCCCAGCACTCTGGGAGGCTGAAGTGGGAGAACTGCAAGCTCAAGCCTAAGCTGGGCAATGTAGTGAGATACTGTATCTCAAAATTTTAAAGAATTTTAAAAGGGCTGAATATTAGCTCAGTGTATAGGGTAGGTCCTAACTTCCATTGCCAATACTTAAGAATGAAATGAAGGGTTGGGAGAGAGAGAGAGAGAGAGAGAGAGAGAGAGAGAGAGAGAGAGAGAGAGAAGAAGAAGAAGAAGAAGAAGAAGAAGAAGAAGAAGAAGAAGAAGAAGAAGAAGAAGAAGAAGAAGAAGGATGGGAAGGAAGAAAGGAAGGGAAAGGAGAGGAAGGGAAGGAGATGAGGAGCAACAAGAAAGGCCCAAAGGAGGAAGCAGGTAGATGTGACTGTAAATTTAGAGCGGACCCACTAAATGGCTTCCATTTATCCAAAGGAGTTGGTAAGAACTGGCCTATGCGTGTCTGAAGCTAAAGGAAGAAGACAGAACAGAGACAGAAACAACACTGTCTCCAGGGCAGGCGTCACCCACTGTTTGGGAGGCTTTGCTTGCAAGCTTGGTCTCCCATCACCCTGCTTTTGAATGGAGTTTAAGTTTTAGGTGTGGCTGGTAAACACAAGAATTAGGGTAACAGCCTGAACCCCTAAAATGGTAGGGCTGGAGAGGGCTTGGATGAAGGTGTGGAGTGGAGACCTGGCTGTGAGAAGATTCACATCAACTAAGGAAAGAGAGCAATATTTCCCACACAACATGGTGGTTTGAAAAGCCATATTCACTGCAGTAAACGTACATCTGGTAGGAAGCAGTACAGTAATTGCTTTGTATTAGAACACAGTAACCTAAGCAGGTGTGGAAATATCAGCAACAAACTATGGCCTTACATCAGGAGATAGGCTAGGTTTGAGTATCCAACAGCTTGGGGTCATGCACACACCTGTAGACAGGGAGCTTGGGTTAGCAAAGGTTGGCACCCTCAGGTGCTTCCAGAAGCAGGTGACACTAATTAGTCCAGGGTGCTGCATGGCAGTGGTTGGATGGGCAGAGGCCATCTGTCCTGTTTGAAGGGACGAGTCACTGCCCAATTCCAGCACGTGCTTCCAACATGATGGGTTCTGCATGGGACCAAGCTTGCTGCTTTTGCAAAAGAAGTTAGGAATCCAGACATAATACCTGCCACCCACAACGGAAAGGAGGAGTGGCTTGAATTTTCTCCCTGTTTCAGAAGATTTCAGTCCATTCTACTTGGACAGCTGACCCTAAGGCAGAAGCATCATGGTGGAACAGTGTGGCTGAACAGAGCTGCTCAGTTGCAGGTGGCCGGGAAGCAAAGCAGGGGAACAGTGGCAAGAGGCGGGGGCCAGGGCTCATATATACAGGAGTCCCTATGGTCAAACACACAGCCAGAAGTGTACTTTACTAATTTACTAGGTGACTCCTAAGCCAATCAAGTTGACACACAAGAAATGTCTCAATTTCTAAATGGTTTTCTCTAAAACAGAAGTGACAATTAGGCAGATAAATCTGCCTAGGAACTAATTTTATCCATAAGTCTGATCCAGGACACATTATCAGAGAAGGATCTACAAGCCTGCCCAACCCAAGTGGGAAAACTTAGCTTCAGAGACAGGGCTAGAAAACTTCCAGTCCCCTAGTGCATTCTGTGCAAAGTCCAGACTCAAGCGGACTCCCCCTCCACTGCTCTCTTTACTACGCTATAGCTACTGCCTCCTTACAAGGATCTGTTTAGAGAAAGGATCGGAATTTTTCCAAAGCTCAGTACAAGAATACCTACTATTTAGCTACATTTTCCCAAACTCTTCATTTTACATAGAAGGAGACTGAAACCCAGAAATAGAAACCAAAGCCACCCACCCCCATGCAACAGCAGCAAAGCTGGGCAGAACCCAGGCCTCCAATTTCCAGTCTGGCCTTATTGCCCTGCCTCCTTGAGCACTCAAAGCACACCCTGGCTAAGGGCAAAATTCAGCTCACAATGACTTGCTGAAATACCTCATTCTATGCAAATCAGCTGATCCATCCCAGGACCGGCCCCCTAGGCATCATCACCTTAAATCTTCTCTCCACTGGGGCCATACTCAGCAGCCTGGTGCACTGCTCCTCTTCTCTGATGAATGCTAAACACATCTGCACTGGGCCTGGAGTCTGCCAGCCAGCTCTGATTTGTCTCCTAATTGAAGCCAGGCAAGGCTGGCACAGTGCTGTCTTTCAGGTGTTTAGCAAGCAACATGGGAGAAGAAAATACAGAACTTGGGGTCCACTAGACCAGACACAGGCTTAGGAGCCTGTTGACTTTGAGAAAGAAAGAAGATTTATGCCTCTCTCAGCCTCCCTCAGCTCATCTGTGAAATAGGAATCAAGACACTTGCCACATAGATTTTGCCTATGCTTATAATCAGGAGAATTACAACCTAAAGAAGACATATCCTGATGTCATGGTGTAAATTCTGTAGAGGGGCCACAAGGTAGAGTTCAAAGTTCTAGGCAGGTGTGGCCAGGCACCATCACCCTCCTCTACCCTCCCAGGGTGTGGAGATAAATTGGTCTCACTGTGATCATTCAACCTGGAAAGAAACAGTAGCAGGAATGAGAAAAGATAGAGGAGAAGACAAAAGCTGGGCTAGGTGGTCACTAGTCTGCCTGATGGGGAAGACTAACTGGCTCTACAACAAAACTTACATTTATTTATACTTCTTCAAAGTTTATAACACATGATACAAGGTTGCCTAGTGACTAATATCTGACCTTAACCAAACAGGATGTTTATCTCAGACTGAGCTAGCTTGTTTATTTTAGGCACCCATGCCCAGTCCCACCTACACACATTTGATCAATTTCCTAACTTCCTGTGGCTCCCAACACCTGGGCACAGTCCCTCTCCTCTCTCTTGACAGGAGCAGCTGTTGCTTACTGAGGACTGACTCTGGGCCCAGCGCTTTACATTCATTCACCATTGACTCCTCCAAACATTCTCCAAAGAGAGATCCTATCATCTCTAACTTGACAAGCCACAAAAGCAAGCTTAAGGGGGCCAAGAGGAAGGGGCGAAGTTTCTGGCTAGAGAGAGTTGAGACCTGAAGCAGCTCTTGTGAGAGGTTAGCTCTTATCTGCCCATCATCCACCACTGTACAGGAGCGGACCTCATGTCATTCCCCATGAGTTCGTCCTCTCAATTGTGTCCCTCCTTTCTTGCCTTTAGGCCTTTCCTTTGACATTTCTTTGGCTTGGAAAGGCCCACAGGGTGAAGTCCAGGTAGGCAGGTCCACTTTGCTCTGGCCTCCTTGTCACACACCACCCCTCTGTTCATGGCACCAGGGCACGAAGATGTGTCAGTAACACTTGGCCATCCATTACTGTGGCCTGATGCCACCCAACTCGAAGTTCTCAGAGGAGTGTGACACTGGTTCCTTTGGCTTTCCTCATCTTTCTATATCCGAACTACACACAAAACCACAAACTGAGTAAATGTTGTGAAAATGGTGTAGGAGAGAGGAAGAAATTGAGCAAAGAAAGGACACAAGAAGGAGAAAGAGATGAAAACAGAGAGGTAGAGAAAGCAGACAGCAGGGGAATGGCAGGAAAGGAAGAGGTAAATGAAATGGGGGGAGGGAAAGAGAGGAGGAAGGGGAAATGGGCTTGTGAGCGTGTTTATTCAGTGAGCACTGAGTCAGGTCAACAAACTAAGGCCCTCAAATTTGGGGCCAAATCCACGCCATATGTGTCTTCATATAATCCCGAACTAAAGATGTTTCTACCTTTTTTAAAGGGTTGTGGGTTAAAAAAAAAAAGAAATTAAGAGAAAAAAATAAAGAACCTTAACTGTTTTCTACCTGGCCTTGTACATGAAATGTTTGCTGGTCCCTCCTGGCCTGGGAGGATGGAGACTCCAGAGGGAATGAGCCTTGGGGTCTGAATAGGAAACCTGAGCATATCAGCCTTAGACCCTGAAAACACCCAGGTGAGATCGCTCCCTTCTCCAGGAGGCAGACTCCAGAACTGTGATTTATCCATGGGCTGCCCATAAGGCTGGGCTGGGGACTCACCTGTGTCCCAGCTTAGACGCTGCTGCCTCTCTGGAAAGGACGCATGAGTTTACAAAGCAACTCATGAAAGCCACATAGAAAATTTGGAGGCTGCCCTTGTATGTCATGAGCAAGTGTCAAGAATATGGCCATTCGCAGGGACAGCCATCAGCCCCACAGTAAGGTGAGAAAGGGTCAGCTTGGTGTGGAGAATGAAACTGCCGCCTGGGAAAAAGCCCAGTGTCCCCGGACCTTGGCTCTCAGCTGCAAGGAGGACAGCAGGGTGCATCCAGAGTGACCTGGCCACTGTGGTATTGTCCCAGACTTTGCTGGAATACCTGAAGGGTCTTTGTGGTAACAGCTGAACTCCCTATAGGAAGAAGGTTGTTCTGCTTAGTAGGTGGGAAGCACCTCCTCAGCAAAACCAGCAGGACGAGCAAGTGCCCGTAACTCACTGCCACGACAAGGCACTGGGTGGTGTTTGCTTTTTCTTTAATTTAGTTTATCTCAAAGATGTGCATCAATATTTCCCTCTTATGCAGTATATAAGAAAATGAATGTTCAGAGAGATCAATGAGGCTATCCAAAGGCATACAGCTACTGAGTGACAGAAACATTAAACTCTGGTTTATTGGCTCCAAAGCCTAACATTTTTTCATAATGTTCTGGGATAGTTTTGTGTATACAAACACACAGGCACATAGATACACACACACAAACACATACACACACAAACACACACATACACACAAGCATGCACAGAAGCCTACATGTAAACATACACATACACAGTTAGTATGGGTCAAGAAAAATCATATTTATTGACTGATGTCTGGGATAGGATCAAGGCTCAGTCTCTCTCTCTCTCTCTCTCTCTCTCTCTCTCTCTCTCTCTCTCTGTCACACACAAACACACACACACACACACACACACAGTTACTCATATACCCTAATATACCCTAATTTTAATCCTTTGTCCATCCTGAGCTCTATTCTCTACATATACATCTGAGATCTGAGATGCTACCCTAACCACCTCAGTCCTCCTAGCTGGAAACCTTGGGACACACCTTCAATATAGATCACATATTACATGCAGAGATAAGTGAAAAACCATCTTTTTTATCAAGGAAGTGCACAAATAAACTAGGAAACTGCAAGGTGATGAGTAGATGTCAGTAGAGCTGTAGCCCTGGTGCTGGAGCAACGCAGGCTTTAGGCTTTCCCTTAGGGAATGACCCGGATGAGGGCGCCAAGGTCACAAGAGTTCATAGGTGAGGGAGAGTGGTGCATGATCCATGAAGAGTGATTAGAATGCTGACCAGTAAAGAGCTGGCCCAGTTTAGAATCTATAATTCACTTGGGATGGATAGAGTTTAAGTTGCCTCTGAAGAAAGAACAGGAGCCAGATCACCGGGGTTCTTTGTAGTATACTGTGGAATTATACTTCACACTAACCCTGATGGGAACAATTAGGGGTTTTAAGTAGAAAATGTATGGCTAAGCTTTTAATATCCTGTGCCATCATACAAAGAGGGGTTGAGGACACAAGGAGGTCAGGTAGCAGCCTATAGATGCAGCAACAAACAGTAATGTTCTAACTGAAGGGGAAAAAAAAGGTTCAAGAGACTAACTTCAGAATTTGGGATGGAATCTACTGCGAGAAAGAAAGGAGAGAAGAGTGTCAAAGTTAATGCCCCAGAATCCTTAGAAGCTTTCCTTCTCCTCTCCAGAACAAGTCTTACACCTTTCTCTCACTGACTGGGTCACACCACCTGCCCTATGATGCTCTGGTGGGATGCCTAGGGCTACTGCTGGCCCAGCCCATCTACCATACTGAGAGGCCTTAGGAATGCAGTTGCCACCCTACCACCTCATACTAATCCTCCTCTACTGAGGGACCTTTCCAGCCCTCAGCCAGTCCATTTGCTAAGCCACACATACCCGCATCTTGCTGCCTTCACCTCCGCTGAGCTGAGCCACACCTCACAACAGCAGCTACCCCCTCCCCAGCTCTGACACAGCCGGCCTCATCCTCTGCCCCCGAGTCCCCACACAAAGCTGCAAGGGAGGGCTAACGTGTCACAATCAAACTCTCTTGACAGCTAGGAACAATGGACCTGAACCAACGAGATGAAACTTAGCAGAGATAAATGTCAAGTTCTACATCCTGAGCCTAGGAATCCATCATAGGAACACAATAGGGAGAGCTGATTTGCAGTAACGATAAGGGAACATTTAGGGGGAGTGACTGAGTAGCTGGCCCAAAGGAGCAGTCACTAAGAGTGTGGAGCAGCTTCTGGACTGAAAAAAAAGAAGTACTATTACAGTTCAAGAAATCTACAATAGAATATCCGAGTAAAGAAAGGTGGCCATCTGACAGGTAGTTAAGACTGTTTAGACCCAGTTAAAATGCGGACAACTGAGCCCAGGTCAGCAGGAAGAGGTGATATCCAGGAGCAGTTGTGAGCATCACAGGGAACAAGGGTGCAGACAGGTTTGCAGAGCCTGCTCAGTTCACCTAAGCTCCGCCACCAGTGGTTTCCCTGGTTGTCCAGCCCCTAGGGAATCACCCTGAAACAAATCTTCAGATCCACCACTTGCAAAGCTCAAATATCTCCTCTCTACCTCCATGGACATTTCCCAACTGCCTCTTCTCGATTTGTTCAGGAGTGGGGTGTGGGAAGGGTTGCTGGCCTGCCTGCAATGTGATCCTCTTATCCCAAACTCTGAGCACCGAGGTCAGTGCAGTGAGTCCAGCGGGATTTCTCTGCTCATCTCTTATCCTCAGCCTGCAGTGTGTGGGGTGGGTCATGTCTTTAGGGCTAAGTTCTGCATTTGCAGGTGAAGACACTGTGGTTCAGCAAAAGACTGTCTCAAAGTCATAAGTAGAGTTCTGTGGCTGCAGAGCTGGGGTGAGAGCCCCCGTGAGCCCCAGTGTCCTTCCTGAAATGCCTCCTGGGCTCTTTCTCCTATCCCAGCCACTCACTGACCTCACAGGTTTTGATGAAGAAGAGGGGAGCAGGCAGCAGTGGCAGGTAGTCAGGCTTTGCAGACCAGCAAAGGAGCCCTCAAGATCTAGAGGAAACCGGCCAGGACTCTGTCTCCTGTCAACATTTTTGTCAGTTTTGCTTCAGGAAAATGAGGCGGCACCTTGGCTAATGCTCCCAGGGCTCCCTGGCTCCCAGAAGAAACCTTGAGGTGCCCACTCACTGCTGCCTGCAGAATGAGTAGCTCTGGTTGTGGGCTCAGGAGAAGCTGGTCTCTTGATGAGGGAGACAGGCCCCACCGCTTCAGTTCTCAGCAGCAGATGCCTTGGGCCAGGTATTAAATAAAGGAAATAAAATTTTGCCTTGAATGGTCACATTTGTTTAAAGGCTTATCACAGTTTCACAAATTTTAAGAATCTAGCAACTGTAACAGCATCATGAGCATCACCATTTTCTCAACTTCGATCCCCTCCCAAGCGCACAATGCGCCGTGTGGCCCTCACTTTCTCTCTCCGTCATCCTCCTCGCCCCTTCCAGTGGCCTTGTGATCTTGCTCACAGTCTCCGATGTGGGGGTGGTGGGATCACGACTTGCTGAGCTCAGGCTGCAGCCAGCTGACTCACAAGGCTTTATTGGTTTGGCTTCGCCGGGAAGGCTGTATTTCTTGAATGTGCCTTCCTTGGGTTATAAAGCGAGTACATAACAGCACTGTAATTTCCCACTTTTACAATTCCAGGGTGAGAGACTCACTTTAGATCTACAAAATAACAAGGAAAGGGAATGTGTAGAACCTACAAACAAAAAGTCAATCGGGGCATTCCACTTGTATGACCAGAGAGCTGAAAAGTCACAGAAGGAAGAGGAAGTAATTAAGGGCAACCCATATTAAAGATTTGAACATTTGGGCCCCATTTACCACCCAATTTAGAGGCATGGTTGGGGTTATAAGTTGGATCTCTGAGTTCCTGTCCTGCCATGAGCCCAGACTCAGATCCTCCTAAGCTATTGCCGTTGAGCATTTGGGAACCTGTCTGCATCAATCTGCCACTCCCCTGAAGACACTGAAGGGCCAGATAATTGTCCATGCCCCCGTCTGCACTGGAAACCATCTTTATTCATGGTCAGCCAGTAACTCCCTCAGGTTCCTATGCCCAACACCTAAGCTCCCCTAGAGGTCCATAGAGAAGTTGGGCATCCAGTGACTCTTGTCTGCCCCTCTGGTGCTCAGGCAAAGAATGAACACCCACATAATGCTTCCACTGCCCCTCTGGGTTGACGTCTGGCCTGCCCTTGCCACAATGCCATTGCTCAGGATCCAGGTCTGGTTTCTGTATCCTCTCATCTGGATTTGTAGGGCACTGAGTTCATACTGGGTCTTGTCCCTGTCCCTGGAAGTCAGAGTCATATAGTCATACCTGGCCAACCTCAGTGGACACCCCCACCCACTGCATTTTGTGGTGTCAGCCTCCAGCCTGAAGACACATCCTCTAACCTTCTTCTTATGGTTTGTGTCTAGCTGTCCTCCAAAGGCTCATGCAATCATGAGGCAGCTTCTGGAGTTGATTGATTCATGATCCAATGCTGGGATTATGGGTGGGGCAGATACCCTGCATTGCAATATAAGGAAGGGAGAAGGGTTAGCTAGCTGTTGCACTACCGCTTCTCTCTGTGCTCTGTCATCTCCATAAAGAGCTGCTCTGTGCCACGTGCCACTCTGCCTTGAAGCCAGCCAAGTACAGACTAAAATTTGCACTGTGAGCTCAATAAACCTTTCCTTCCTTCATTTTGGGTGTCGAGTATTTGTCCCAGCCATGAGAGAAGAGTAGCTGAGACATGGGTGCTCACCATTCACCATTCCGCAGGCAGAGCTATTGATCGAGGGTTCACCAAGGCCCCACCTTCCCTGGAGTTGATTTTCCTGCCACTGGCCCTCAGAGCCTCCCTCTCGCCTTGCTGGCCCCACCATCCCTCACCACAGCCACTACTATGCAGATGACCTCAAAACCTAAAAGGAGTTTTTGCTTAGAAATGTCCTTTCGCAAAAATAAAAACTAGTTTCCTGGTCAAGTAAACTCAGGGAACACTGGGTTAAACAAAGAGGAACGGGACTTTGTAGAACTTCTCCTTGCTAATGCACAACATACTCTCCAAGCAAGAAACATTGCACACAGATTTTCCAACTCAAATTTGACCATCCTGAAAGGCCAGTGCATACTAGAAACATTTTAGGGAACTCTTATTTAACTTGGCCCCGAATGCCAACACTGACAAGTTTTGCCTCTGCCATGCATTCGCTCTGTGCCTCAGGAAATCACTTTTGCTATCTGAACCTTGGTTACTCAATGTGGAAAATAAATAAAAGCAAGATAAGGACTGGGCAAGATGGTCTCAGAAGCCCCCTCAGAGCCCTGGAATTTTCTAATTTCCCTCTCTGTAGCTTGTGGCATGTCTGCACCCCAGTGCCTAGGCAACAGCAATGCTATAGATCAGGAACAGCATGGAGCTAACAAGGCTGGAGTGCAGGGAGACACAGCGGATGGCTTCGTGCAGCCAGGATGCTTTCTAGGTGTTGGAAATGGTTTTTATTTAGCCAGCATCAGCTGGCCATTCTGAGCACTCTGAGTGCCCAGGGTTGGAAAAGGACTGGTACCCCAGTGATCCCTCAGTCCCTACTGGGACCATAAAGCTCAAGGATTTCTGCTGGGGAACTAGCAGTCCATGCAGAGGAGGCAGTTGTGTGGGAACACTGAGGCATCTCCAATCCAGACCCCAGGTGGGAGCTGGTTTCGTGAGGCCATAGGGCTGCTGGAGGACAAAGCTGAGATCAGAACTTGGGTCTCTGGGCTCCTACCAGAGATCACAGCAAAGGCTAAGGCAGATACATAAATTACAGCAAATGAAAGATAGGACAATGTGTGAGAGTCCATGGGTATACTAGAAAGAAACACATGGATGCTCCACACAGCCAGTGGGTATTTAAATTCTGAGGCCTCCCTCTGTGCTGAGTCCCCGGGCTCCTGCCACCATTGCCTGTGGACAGCACGCTTTCATAGACTCAGAGGAAATTCAGCTCTGATCTCTATTATATTCTGAGGAATGCCAGCTCTTTAGGTACACTGGAATGGAGATTTTATCATCAGATAAGGTTCAAAAATGTTACTCATATATCTCCTATCCCCCTGGACATCTCTGCCTGCATCAACATACTAGAGGTTCTGAAAAGTCCTGTGGTAAATCCACCTACCTGGCTAATCCAAAGCTATGAACATTTATTTGGTCACAGAACTTTTGTTTCCTGAACACTGTCCAGAAGATACAGTCATTGTTCTCTACAAGGCACAACACAAGTCAGACCCGGAGTGGAACCTTAAGGAGTGGAGAGTCAACCACTCAGGGCCAACCTGTGGGCCACTAGGATGCGCTAGAGGGGGCCAATCAAAACCTTTTCCTGGGATTTTTTGAACTCTAGATTCCTGATTCCGATCTGTGGGTGTGGTGTTAGAGTGAGCAGTTGCCGTGTTGGCCGGTCATGTCACGTTGGTGTAGTGCCACCAAGCTGTGATATTGCTGTCACATGAGGAAGACCTCTCTTCAGGAAAAAAAAAAAAAACAAAGATGAGGAAAAGAGAATGTGCAACAGGGTATATTCCTAGTTACAGCTCCCAAGATTCCAGAAGCTACTATGATATTTGTTCTTCATTTTTTTTTTTATCATTTTCAAATTCTTTCCTACAAAGGCATCTCTTTGTTTTTCTCATTAAACTGTACAGTTGAAATTCTTTCCATCGCCAGTTAAAGAAAACTTCCACTGGCTTCAGCTCAGTGACTGTGTTGGATCATGCAACTTAACCGTCTAGAGGTGAAGATGCTCTCGGCATGGCTGACCACAGAGATGCTACCATCAGGGTCAGTGTCGCAGTCTTCCTCCCCATCTCTAAGCAGTGCCTTCTCTCTGTGGGCTTCATTCCCAGAAAGGCTCTTCTCCATGATGACAGAAATGGCAGAGGTGGCTCCAATTCCAGGTGCAAGCCAACAGGAAGTGGCCACATGCATTGGGAGGGGTGGCAAAAGCTGTTCCGTGTTGCCCTGGCTGACCCTGCTTAGCTCTCCTGCCTCCACTAGAACCAATCGGCATCCGTAGGCATAGCTATTTCCTAGGGCTGCTGGAACAAACCACCACACACTGGGTAGCTTAAAATGTATTTTCTAGCAATTGCAGAGGCTGGGAATCCAAGATCAAGGTGGGGGCAGTTCCTTCTCAGGGCTGTGAGAAAGAACCTTTGGAATGTAGACCGATCACCTGACCTATGCCTTTACAATCAGTGTTTCTCCTGTCTTGTACATAACATGCCCAACATTGCTTCCCACGCAGCCTCTTCTAAAGCCCTGTGGCAGGCACCCAACTCCTCTCACTGCCTTTTTGCCTGGCCAGCAGAGTCTCCATCACAGCGCCCACACACCACATCCTCCCTCATCTCCACAGACTGGGAGCCCCAAAGGGGCCCAGAATGGTGTGCTCCAATTCTCAGATGCGTTGTAAGAGACTGCTAGTGCATTCATTGCATCTCTGAGACTCAGTTTCATCATCTGAAAAGTGGAAATAAGATTCCCAGTCCCTTAAATCTCCAGAACTGTTTTGTGGACCACAAGCACTCTACAGACATGATTCTTGATCTAATCCCTAACTCTAACCCTAACTGTGCTCCCTGCTCTATGAGAACTGCTTGTTGACCCTTCTCTCTTTGGCTGTAGCTTCACTCCCTCCTGCAGGACAGTCCTTCAGTTCAGAGAGTTTTGGGGACTCGTGCAGAGAGCAGAAGTACCTACACCTGACCTGGTTTTCTCTAGCTAGCTGGGCGGCCTTGCACATGTGGCATAACCTCTCTGAGCCTCCTTTCCTCCCTTCATTTGAAGTCTCTTCAGTGACAGTCGCCTGAAGAGTGAGTTGTAACCACAGTGGATGGCCCTTTCCTGCCTCCTTCTCCTCTCTCTCCACTCCCGAGGCCAGGCAGGCTCCTCAGAGGGGACGCAGAGAGTTTTAGATAAGCAGCAGACATCTCTGTGAGCTCTTGGCCACTTTGGGAAACAAACAGATCTGAGAGAAGTCTGTTTCCACTGATTGTTTACCAGGCCTGTCCTTAGAGGTCCTCCAGACTCCCCCTCAGGGCCCTTCCTCTGACCTCTTATTCTTGTGGAAATGAGAAAAATAAGCTACATGAAGAAAATTGCCTGCTATTTATACATCCCAAGGTGACTGCTTAGATGGAATAAGATGAAAGGGCAGCTGGCTGGAAACAGCCCTGTAGGCTTTTCCTCCAAGTGCCCATCTGGGGTCCACAGGGGTGAGGACGTTTTTGGATTCCTGACAAAGAACCAGAGCAAGGCAGCACTTAGGGGAGGTCTGGGGAAGCAGTCTGTCCATCCATTCACTCACTCATTCATCCGTTTCACTCACTAATTAATTAATTCATTTATTCAACATGTATTTACTGACTGCCCCTGGGAGCACACAGAACGCTGAGCACTGGGAATAGAATGATGAACAGGTAAGGCCAGTCAGATAACTCAGTGAACTAAAATGCCTGCTTAGGGTGGATCAGGGACTGGGATTCGATCCCTGATATCACGTATTATGCCAGCCCTACCCCCAGAGCACACTGAGATGGTGACTGAGACTGGGTGTGGTGGCACCCACCTGTAATCTCAGTGCTTGGGAGGCTGAAAACAGGAGGTTCATGATGAGTCCGATCTGTGTAGTGAGACCCTGCAGACCCTGTACCAAAAAAATTTCAAAAAAGAAATAATGATGAACAGGTAGACCAGGTCCTACTTTCAGGAAACTTTCAGGCCCCCACAAGATGCAATATTTTAAAACCCATAGTTAGTATATCTTTGTCTACAACCGCTCCCCACCCCAAGCCCGTATGCCAAAGTTGCTCAGAAGGTAAGGGCATCTGAATTCTCAGATGCTGCCTGCAACTTGCTAGTTGTCATGGCTGAACTGTAGCATTAGGTGCAGACTGGGCACAGCTATTTGCCAGAGTGAGAATTAAAAATAAGTCATGGTTCCTATCTTGAGGAGTGCCCAGCTCCCTGAGGGAAACAGACTGCAGGCTGACTATGTTAGGCATGGGGACTGGTGTACTACAGGGAGAAGGGGCCAGTCTCTCAGCCCCAAGGTGAGAGGGAAGTGGGCAGAAATTGACTCCAGCAGCATTTGGCACCTCTTCCCTGCATCTCTGCTTCCAGCAGCCCTGGGCAGTTGTCATCCTTTCTTTCTTGGACCCTGTACACCACTTTCTAAACTTCCTCTCTTCTCTCCTTTTGGTCTGACCTCCACAGGGCTGCCAGCAATGTGCTTGCGAAGCTGAGCAGCTGGAGTCACTCACCCACCCACATTCTATGAAATGGGACTGATGGTTTGTAGGAAGAAGCTGATGTCTATGCAAACTAAGCTCTACCCTCCTCTGTGGTTCCACTCCACTGTCCCTAGTCTCCATTCTCTGCCCACTACCACTGACTTTTGGCTCCTTAAATATTCCCTCCCTGTATAGAGCATTTGCATATCCTGTTCTTGGAACCTGGAATGTCCCTTCCTGAATCCTTCTAGTCCACTTAATCCATCCTGAGAATTCTGCTTAGCATCACTGTCTTAGGATGCTGTTGCTATGTGGTCCCTAAGTCTGGTCACAGATGGTGTGCTCTAGCTTCACTTGGCTTCCTAGGCATCTCCATCATAGTGTTTACTACAAGTTACAGAACACATTCGTAGGCTCTGTGCTGGCTTCTCCATAGCACTGTTAGTTTTGTGAGGGCAGAGACCAGATATGCTATCCCTGATCCAGAGACCCAGCAGAACCTGGCATTGGCAAATGCTATCAGTATATTTAGAAGGCACTGAAGAAAGTTAGGGTACTGCCAACCCCCTAGCTGGGGATTTTCAGATATTAGGAAATAGACATTGACATGACAAGGTCAATGCAAATTTCCAGACAGCTATAATTCTATCTAGACTAAGGAGGATTGGTTTGGTCAAGTGACTAAGAAAACTAAAGTTAAAGATGAACAGGTTTAAATTTGGGTAATTTTTCCTTCTCATGTTCCTAGAAAGCAAGAATAATAATGAAAGTTGGCCATGGCAATAGACATGGCTTCTCTGTCCAGAGACAGCACCGGGGATGCATGTGGTCAGCACTGTTCAGATCAGGGGTCAAGACAAGCAGCAGATTGGAGTTTATCCATCCTTGGCAAGATTTAGGAAGTTTGAGTCTAGAGACAGAACCAAATTGAGGATGAGGTGACTCAGGCACCCGGCACACAGAGTTGAAAGAGACATCCGCAGCTCTAGACCTTGCCCTTGGCGACCAAGAGAGCTGGAATCTCCTTTAGTGAGGGAGCCTGGACACATCACTTGCCTCACCCGGTGTACCTAGGGACCACAGCCCTACTCCAGAAGGCTTGAACTCCGTCCTTCATTCCAGATGATTCTGGTATTTGAGTCAAGTTTAGGAACCAGTAAGGTAGAAACCTGACACAGAGGAGAAAGAGAGAGAGGGAAAGGGAAAGGGAGAGGGAGAGGGAGAAAGAAAGGGAGAGGGAGAGAAAGACCAGACACAAAAGGTCAAGACCCCTGGACCTAGCAGGGAGATTTCCAGGGAATGATCAGGTAATACCCTAGTAATACACTGTGTGTTTGTTTGATCTTTATATCTAGTCTGCAGGCCAAGGGGAGCTCTCAATAAGTTAGGGAGAATACTGGGGTAGAATGATCTGTCCACTGTTTTAGATTTTGTCTACTTTTATTTTTTATACTGAGAATTGAACTCAGGACCTCATGCTTGCCAGACAAGCTCTTGGGCTACTGAGCTATAGCCCCAGCCTAACTATATTAGATTCTGATAGACCTAAATTTTCAGGAAACTTCTACCCAAGCCACCTTTGAGACCTGCCCCTCATTGCTCCTACATTCCTATAGGTGACTTGGCTACCACAATGAAATGACTTTCTCAACACCAGCACAGTACACACACTGGTCATACACAGTTTTTCCTCCATGAGTTTTGCTGAATAGTATAACTACTGCTCTTGTGCACCTCCCATGCCCTCAATCCTGAGCAGTCACAGTGTCCCTATGAAGGAGGTCTTGGCATCCTCCTTTTACAGTGGAGGAAAATAAGGCTTGGATAGAAAGTGACATAGCCAAGGGTGCTGCCTCTAAGCACGTGGAGTCCTCAAGCCTGACCCCATACATAGCCCTCTCCTTCTCTGTGGCAGCATTCCAGACAAGATGGAGGATTCAATGATTAGTAGCCTCTCCTCAGAAGTCACTTCATTTCCATGAAACAAAGGGAAATTAAACCCCCGAAGACAGAGGGCTGATCCTCCACAAGGCAGGTGTTCAAAAGATGGCACTGGCCATTTCTCAGGTGAGACTTGGGCTCTACTGCCCAGTACAAGCTAGGGAGAGGCATCAGGTGTCCCATGAGAGACAGGACACTGGATGAGGAATCAGAAAGCCAGTTCCTGGCCCTGGCTCTTCGTTTTCTGAGCTAGCCATGAGATCTAAGCAAACATTTCCCTTTAGAGTCTCAGTTTCCCAAACCATAAGAGAAAATGGAACCAGATAAGCTATGGAAATCTCCCACCTGCAAGAAGAGAGTCTATATTTAATACTTCCCACAGTAGGCAGTAAGGGGACAGTGGATGTCAGTAACCCCCAGTCCTGGAGCACTGGATCTCTTCTAGTCTTGCAAATACTGAATACAACTGTCTTGGAAGTGTTTCTCTAGCTAACGCCCACCTAGTATGGCAGGTAGAGGCAGAGCCATCTTAAGAGAGGGTGACAGACTCCTAACAAGGCAGGAGCAGCCCCATTCTGAATTCTTCCCAGGAGCAAAGCTAAAAGGGGAACTTGCCTTTGGTAAGGCTTGCAGGAAGGACCACTAACGGGAGGGGGGGGGAGGAAGGAGGGAGGGAGGGAGGGAGGGAGGGAGAAAAAATGAAAGAGAAAAAAGAGCTTGCAAGAGAAAGTCAAGCTGAAAGGGACAAGAAAAAATGAAAGAAAAAGTAAAGGAAAGTTAGAGCTGAAAAGAAAAACTATGGAGGCTTCAGAAGGCCAAAAAGTATCAACAGTCAAGTCTGTTTGCTAGCTGTATGAATGTGCTGTAGTTATTATGCAAGATCGAAGGATACAGTAGGGGGAAATGGATGAAAGTTCTTCTGGATCTCTAGTGTTTTACACAACAGCATTTTATTAAGATGGTGAAAGTTGTAGGGGACCATGTTTCTAGATATTTAACAGCAAGAATAAGAAATCCAAAGGGGAATACAGAGCCCAGCACAAATCAAGGGCAAAGATGGAGCCATGGACAGGCAGCCTTGTCTTGGATCTGGTTGGCCCAGCCTGCCACTCAGAAGACAGAGACCAGAACTCCCTTTGTTAGCTACAGCCAGTGATCTCATATGTCTCCTCACTGCTCTCCTATATGCCTAATGCCTATGAAGTGTTTGTTTAGAGAAGGCAGTAGCTGCTAAATTAGCATATTGTTTTCTGTAACTGCTCATTTGGAGAACTGGGTCAATGAAAGCATAGACATAAAAGGAGACTAAAGTTCCAGGGAGATTTCAGCTGCCTGTGACTAGAAACCTCTGCCACTCCAAGGGCAGGGCTTCAGGGGGGACCCTCCACTGGCATCCACACAGACCACTTGTTGGGAGAGGAGGACATCCGGTCAGTTCCA
This sequence comes from Octodon degus, assembly GCF_000260255.1. Lineage (NCBI taxonomy): Eukaryota > Metazoa > Chordata > Mammalia > Rodentia > Octodontidae > Octodon > Octodon degus. The sequence goes on along the minus strand of NW_004524648.1, from coordinate 9,731,785 downwards.
CCCCACTCCACAGACCAAGCCCCTCTCCTGCAAGAGCTAACAGCCATAGCAAAGAGGCTGAGGCTGCTTCACCGCCACACCTATGAGTGGGTCACAGGCAGTGCCATGTGTGTTTGTGACTAGTAAGATGGGTGCTGGGGCCACAGGTACACACTGCACTGTCCATGACCCCCAGCACCTACCTTCCCAGCACCGTCAGAAGCAAGTCCAAGTCTTACACCACAATCCCCAAAATCCTTCCTGAGAAAGGGATGATAAAAGCTTCATGATGGTTCTATCTCCTTTCTCTTAGAATCACCACATCTCTGTGCTATGGGGCTAATTGCTCCCATTTTACAGATGAAGAAAGTGAAGCTAAATGCCTTGATTAAGGCTCTGCAGCTAGTTCGGAGCTGTGCCTGGACTCACCTACAGTCTAAGTATGTCCTATGCTTAGTTTTTTGTTTTTTGTTTTTTAATTTGAAAAATAAGAACATTAAGTAGCAGCCATCACCTCTGAATGACTGTGTAGACTGACGGAACTCCAGAATTCAAAGCACTCAGACCCTTCTGGGGGATACATACGTCATATATGGGTTTGTTATATTTTCAGTATTACACATTCTAGCCAGATCCAATGTCCACAGCCAAGAGACCTAGGACTAATAGCAAAAGCAAAATGATTAAAGAAATTGTAACTATTTAGGCTGCAAGGAAAAAATGATAAGGAAGCAAGATCATAATCGTCCAGTACCTGGAAACCTACTATAGCTATACAGATCAGGCTTGCTGAGCCTTTTCCTAGAAGACAGCATTAGGGCAGTAGGAGAAAGTGCAAGCTCCTCATAAGGCAAACAGTTCTAATGAACAAATGCCTTCACTGTGTTTGTAGTCTCATGTGTACCTCCTATTGTGGTAGAGCAAGATGACGATGGTGGAGATGCGCGTGAGGTACCTGAAAGGGATGCTCTAGCCTCTGGTTTCCTACCAGGCTTCCCAGAGAGAGACTGACTGTCCATCAGCCACTAGGAAGGATGAGTTCTTCTGGCCAATGGCACTAAGCCACTGGGGCTTGGCCTCCCAGAATAACTAAGCTCCTCTAAGGCTCCAAATTACTATGTCGATGATAATAATTGCCCGCGTTCCTAATGCCGCAATTAAAGAAACTCACTGGCAAGCAGTGTTCAGCAAAAATCCATTTTTAGAGTTTTTCCTTTTTTATTAGCTCCTCTTCCATAGAAATAGTCTATGCATGCAGTAAATCAGAAGCCAATATGTGGAGAGTTTTCCAAGAGCCAGAGGATGTAGAAAACATGGAAATGCACAGCAGGAAAGGCCAAAAGCAGAGATTCATAAATCCTCTTGACAGGCAGCCCTTGGATTTGGGTGCCCGGAACTGTGTGAGACCTCACAGTGCAGTGAAGAAAGCTAGGATGGGCTGCTTCCACCACCTATCCGCATGCACGAACTGGTGTGAACTCTTCTTTGTTATTCACTAAGAGATCTATTCTGGATGCTTGATGCCTTTGAGAGTAAGGGAATTGCAAATGAGAGATGAGCAGAGAAAGGAGAAGAGCTCCAGAGAGTGGGGCTGGCAGAAGAGTACTGGAGGAACAGAAATGGAAATTGGAGTGGAAATTGGACCAAAGTCGGAGAAGCAGATATGAAGAAAATGCTAGGCGAGTGAGGACTGTGGCGAAGCACAACATCCTGTGTAGAAAGAGGAACACTTCCCTAGAACAGAATTTCAAAGACATCCTGGATCCAGGTGGAAAGGCAGTTTATTAAACAGAACCAAGACAGGGCCAGACAGACAGCTCAGTGGACTAAAGCGCAATGGCTGGGGTTCGATTCCCGGCATGCCATGCTGGGCTCGCCCCTGGGACATGCTGAGATGGTGATTGAGACTGAGTGTGGTGGCACATACCTGTAATCCCAGCATTTGGGAGGCTGAAAACAGAGGATCACTATGAGTCCGATCTATGTAGTGAGACCCTGCAGACCCTGTACCAAATACACAATAAATAAATAAATAAATAAATAAATAAATAAATAAATAAATAAACAGAATCAAGACAAACACACAACAAGGACAGAATTTTCACCCTCTGTGGTGACCAGACCATATGATATGGTTTCTGACTCTGTGTGGGAAATGTTCATAGGGAAATAATTTCAGCAGAAACACAAAGTGTCTCTTTACACATTATCAAGACAAATAAATGTATCTGACCACACGGGAGGTTGTGGGAAGTGTTGAGTTAAAAAAAATCACACACCACTTAATAAGGTGCTGTACTTTACAGCCATTAATTATTATAACTAGCAAGACTGCCTAACAATGTGAAAACATTTTTACATCAGAGGTTGACAAGCTATTTCTGCAAAGGACCAGAGAGTAAACAGTTTGGGCTTCATAGCCCACAAATCTCTATTTCTATTACCTATTTCTACTGCTTAGAAGTAGTCATAAATGCTATGTAAATGAACAGGTATGGCTGTATTCTAATAAAACTTTATTCACAGAAACAGACAACAGGCCAGATTTGGCTTCTATAAACAACAAAAGCAAAGTTCAAAATTGTATAGTTGCTGTGATTGAAACTATTCAAAATATTAAAGCATCTGATCAAAACAAAGAATGGGTAGCAGAGGTAGGAGAGTGGAATTAGGGTGGGCTCACTTCTCATTTCAAGAGAAAGTCAAGACTCTGCAATTACTCAGGTATTCAGAACTAAGACAGCTAACCCAGATACTCCAAGAACTGGACATTGACGGGCCTGACCTCCCATGTCCCCAAGATGGTATGTTCTTGGGAAATCCATAATGAATGATTTGGTGAGTGAGTAAAAATCAGTATGGCTGACCTTCGTGGAGTCTTATAAAACTTAGCCAAAAATGTGGGCCATTTCTGTCTCATGTGGAACGAATCTAATTTTAGCTAAGGATGTATTGCTTTTAGCTGAAGAGAATGTCCAAGGCTTGAATCCAATATTCTGCAGACTGAGTGGTGGGAAGCCACGACACCTCTAGTACCCAAGGGCAGTGAGCTGACTTGGCGGAGGCTGGAGGCTGTGGATTTCCACAGAGATGTCCGAAGAAATGATAGTGTGAGAAGGTTGGTTGGAGCAGACCACGGGCCCTTCTGTTCTGTGTGGACACTGGCTTCGGGTTTAGAGGGACCTATCTTGGGATGGCTCCATTCACTTCTTTGAGCCTTGGTTGTACTACGTATAGAATACAGAATATAATATCCGCCCCCCAGGGTTGTTGTGAAGGCTCAATGAACACACGTTGGGAGAGCTCTCAGCATGGTGCAGAGGAAGGACACAGTCATGGTGGCCATGAGTTAGACAGAGGCAGGGCAAAAAGTGAATGGAGGAAAAAGTCATCAAATGAACCACACAAAACAAAAATGTCCACCCCAATGGCCAGCCAGTGCCAGCCAAGATGGTTTTGTGTGTGTGTGTGTGTGTGTGTGTGTGTGTGTGTGTGTGTGACATTCTCTCTCTCTGAACACAGGACCATCCAGAATGGTATGTGCTTTCTTCTATGAGGCTGGAAGGATGGAGATGTGTAAGCTGCAGGGAGAGAACACAATGGCCAAAGGGACCATGACACAGGCAAGGGCCGGGGCTGAGAGAGTGTCCAGGTCAGAGCAGATGGAAGCCTTTCCCAGACAAATCCAAAGTGAAAGGCCTTAAGAAATGCAACATCAGAGCTGAGAAAGCCCCACATGACAAAGGCCAACTCGGCAGCAAGATCACATCACCACAGGGACACAGCACACCTCCAGGATGAACAGCAAAGTTGGAAGGCCTGGGACACTCACTCTGAGGAGGTCTGGGCTCCCAGAACTTCTTACTGTAGGAGGTGGAGCTGGCTTGAGCTAAAGGTCTGGAGTGAGATGGGGAACAGGCCTTAGGGATGTGGTGGGGAATCATGCAAGGATTCTTCATGAAAGAATCCTCTAACATACTCTTTAAAATGGTTAACATGGAAATTTTTATGTTATGTGTGTTTTAACTACAATGAGAAATTAAAATGAAACCTGACTATGTATTCACCCAAGGTGGCTTTAAAGAACACAAGTACCAAAATAAATACACTTTACACCCTGCAAATAAAATGCATTAAAATAAATACATTTCTGGATTTAAAACACAAGAAGAATCTTTTCCTGAATTTGAGTGTTGCCCCTGATGTGAATGCTAATAACAAAATGCTTTGCAGCAGGTTTTTACAATATCCGTCAACTGGCAAAGAAGAAATTCATTTCCCACGATGAGGAGGTGATATGTGGGAAGGTACAGAGGCAACAAAGTGCATAATTAGGGGACCAGTCTCTCTCTACTAGAGGCATGGCAGAGAGTCAAGATGGTACAGAGAGAGCACCATCAGCGACCAGGTTTCCAGCACTACCCCTTACTTTGTAAGTCAATATACAACTATCTAACTCACAGCTAAGCTCCCCAGAGGAATAGATGCATCTTCTCGTTTATTGTTCTCTCAATAGCAGCTCTCAACCCTGTCCTTGTTCCACAAATGAAGAGGCCAAAGCTTAGAGAAATTGTCACGGTCCTAAGTCACGTGGCTTATAAGTGAAAAGGCTAAGACTGGAATAAAACTCCGTGTGTCTAAAGCTAATATGACCTCGGACAGATTTCTTAACCTGTCTGAGCCCTGGTTTTATCAGGATTAATTGTGGGTTCCACCTGGATCCAGCTTTCCTAGTCATTCTGCTGAGGTGTAGTAGGAGGTAACAGTGGAGAGATGATTCCTGGCGGATTTAGAATGCCCAGTGGAAGGCCACGAGCTTAACCAATCAGCATAATAAAGACATGACAGGACCTGGTGCTTAGTTTTTAAAATTCTCTTCTTCCTTGGCTCCAGATAAAAATGAATTCTGCTTTGCCTGAAATGTTGGTTGGAAAGTGGCTCTCAAAGGAAGCCTCACAGTAGAATATCAGATGGCTTTTTTCTAAGAGTCTCATAGGAATAAGAACAAAAGAATCCCTCTAGGATGGAGATATGGGTGCAAAAAGGCCATCCTACCACCTCGGCCTTGAATGAGTTGGGACTGGTGCCACCCTCCTACTCCCTGCCACCTGCCCTCAGGGTTAGAGCTCAGTGCAACCCAACCCTTCCCTTCTGCAGGCTCTTGCTGACTGCAGAGCAAGGTGGCAAAACCTGACTGTGGGGAGAGCCAGCCCTGGCGGTGCAGAGTGAAAAGCACAGCAGTGATGGCCTCCTTCATCCTGGCCCAGTGCTCAGAACACTGAGAAGTCAGGGCTCAGGGCCCACGGGTCAGCTGGGAGCTCTTCTCACCACCTGTGTCTCCACCAGAGCAGGTGCTTATGAGAGGTGAGCTGTCACCCTGGAGGATGGAGACAAGCATGTTCCCCTCACTCCTGTCCCTCAGATCAATTCCCCACAGAGACTGATAAGACCACTTTGTCTGAATATTGAAGATTATTGATGCTTGGACACAGAACCATGAAAGAGATTCCTCCTTTCCTTCCTTCATCCGGCTCTTATAGAGTTCAATCCATATACTAGGGCTGCATCAGCCCTCATGAAACAGGCTGACAGAGCAGTTTGATGTCATATTTTATGAGCTCGAAAGTCTAACTATTGAGGTTCAAAGCTGACTCCCACAATGGCTGTGTAACTTTAACTTCTCAGTATGTCAGTATTATCTATGCTAAAACAGGGATCATGCAAATTGCCACATCTAGAGTTGCAATGGGGTAATCCATTAAGATATCACCTGGCAGGTGTCAAGGTAGTTAAGTGTCAACTATTACCTTTATTATACTGGAGGGTTTTTGGAGGAAGATAAGGGGCAAAAACAATGAGAGATTCTAGGGGGCAGCGGGCAGGTATCAGTCTGCTTCTTGGAAGCCATTCCAAGCCATGGAAGGGTTGGAAGAAACAGCTGAGGTCTGACAGGTGAGGCAGTAGGGTGTCTGCATAGCTGTAAGCCAGGGGCCAGGTGACTGCAGTAAAAAGCAAGAGGAGAAAGCTGAGCACAACCCAGGCACAGTGAGCTGCACAGGACAAGGTTAGCTCTGGAGTCTGTCCTTGACCTGGAGTTGGAGCCAGGTCACCTCAGCTGTTTATTATGAGCCAGGAACTGACACAATATCTCAGAACCAAGCTCTGTCCATGCACCCTGCTCTGTGTCAGGCATTCCAAGCTGAACTCTAAAACATCCTCCATGCTCCTGAGTTCTGTGGTTCCTAATATGTCTCCTGGAGGGCATCAGAAGAAAAGTCCTTGAATTGATGAGGACTCAGAGAAGCTGCGAAGGATATAGCACTGGAGAGAAGGAGCTCCTTGAGTGAACTCTCGGAACAGGCAGAAAACTCACGTAATTTGCTGAACCAAAGATGTAATGACCCAGACAAGACATCACACCTCTATCCTGTACCCTGATCAACTATTATGAAAACAGTGATAAGCAATGTCTCAACTATAGTAACTGCCCTACTAACATGTTTTGAAACTCAATTTTATTATTTATCTTTTTTCTCATTAAAATAAAAAGATGTAATGACCTAGAGAAAAGTGTATGTACATATCTCATAATTTATTGACTTGTTATCACTTATGTTTAGGTGTTGAAAGAATGCTTAAGAATTTGGGGCCTACTGATCATGTACCTTGCCAAGAGGATGAAAAGCCAGTTAGTGAAGAGTGTGTTCAGTGGAGCTTAATTGTTGTGTTCAGCCTTGCTGTCTTGTTATTGTGTCAGGCAAGGGAGGCAGCACTATTGGATATAGCCCTGCTCCTCACTAGCCATTGGCTGACTTGGAGTGGCCATTGGCAAGTGAGCTTCCCATATACTACACAGACTTTCCATAACACCACTTTCCCTGGACCCTTTGCATACTCAAGGTCGGTGAGGAAGAGTCTGATGAACCAATCCACTCTTAGAAGCTGACAGCCTTAACCTTTAAGACTGTGCTGATTGGACCTAAGAAAACATCATAGCCTCATGTGAACAGTCTAAGGTGAGAGGTGGTGTAAATATAAACCACACTTGATTTCAAAGACAGTCCCAGGGACCAGGGATTTCTGTCAGGGACCCAGCACCTGCCTAGCAGGCATGAGGTCTTCAGTTCAATTCCCAGCACAAAACAAACCAAAAAAAAAGAATATAAATGCCTTTGTAAATTGTTTATATTGGTAATTAGTTCAAGTGTTAACATTCTGGTAACAGTTTGCACTTATTGAATTAAAGATAATATATTGCCAAAATTGATTTACTTACTTTCAGTTTTTTAGTGTGTCTATTAGAAATTTTAAAATTACTTTTATCCTGACCTAAATATTATTTTGTGTTTCTATAAGCCAGTGTGGCTACAGAGCTGAGTACATTTCAGTGGGTGTCAACACTCTGGCCCAGAGGAATGTCTCTAATCAGGAGGTCTCCCAGAGTAAGGTTTGGACAGGGTGGCCTTTCTATGTGTCTGGAACTGTTTTTTATTCTGTTGTATTTTGCTTGCTTATGGATAAAAAGTAATCCTGGAGTATTAGTTTTTATTAGTACTATGAAGAATTGTCACCCAGTTAATGACTTAATGTAAAGCCATTCTCTTACAGAACCAGTGATCGAAAATTTAATGTCAGATTCACTGGACTAACGTCAAGGCTGGCTCCTTCCCAAATTCTGGCGAAATCAGATTCTATCTTTCCACATTCCTGCTGGCTGCCTCCATTCATTGCTTCACGTGATCCTGGTCTCTAACTCTGCCTAGGTCATCACATCTTCTCTCTGATCTCTTAAAGGGACCCCTGGTCCCACCTGGATAATCCAGGCTCTTCTTTCCATCATAAAATCCTTTATCATATCTGTAAGGCTCTTTTATCATGTAAAGTAATATATATGGGTTCCAGATATTAGCATGTGAACATCCGGGGATTTATTTTTCTGCTCGCCACACCTGCCTATTTTTTTCATGTCAACCTCAAATTTAAAGGTCATAAGATGAAACATGAACAGTCACCAAATGCTAGTACCATAAGTTATAGTCCTGGAAAAAGAAATGAATAAATGTTTTCATCTACCTCTTAATTGGGGGACAGGAAAATCCTCTAAAACCAGTCCTTGTACAGGTAAGGTAAGAGTGGCTCAGAGGGTTTAAATAGCTGTTTTAACTCACCCAGCAAAGAAGAGCTTGCAGTGGGAAGAAACTTCATTCTACCTGTTAGTGCAGGGCACTGCTGTCCTGCCTCCTCCCCTTCTTTACCAACACCGAAATACTCAGTTACCTCGTCCAAGGACAGAGCCCACTTTCATAGACCATCTTCAGGTGATGGTCTCCAGCTCCTCTGGAAGCAGCCCAGATGTGGAGCTGCCCAGGGGACCCATCAGGACAGGCTCAGGCAAAGCTACAATCAAAGGGGCAGTGGAAAGCTGATTAAAAGCAGATGGTGAGCTTGATGGCACGCGCACCAAGGTTTGCAGCATGCCAGGGACAGTGAGGCTGGTTTTATTAATCAGGGACAAGAGGGGGTGACTTGGACAGGAGGCAGCAGGAAGCTGTGTGGGTGTGTGGCCTGGGGGGACACAGGAGGTACACTCAGCAGTAGCTTTTCTTCTCTGACAGGTCTTCCTTCAGACTAAAGACTCCCTGCCCACTTCTAACTCTGCCATTTTCCCACAGCCTCCCACCCCATTCATCGCTGTCTTTCACACTCACTTATTTTTAGTCATGTCCAAAGATGATCCAGCATTCACTGGGAGAGTGGAGTCATGGAGAGGAAAACACTTCTTCCTAAGTAGCAAGGAGCTGCCTTTGCTGTGGAGTATTCCTGCCATCTGTTCCCTGGCAGTCCTGGCCAGGCATTTCTAAGCAGGTGTGTTTGAGGGTAGGCTGGCAAGAAGCAGCGGTCTTGGATTGGGAGACTAACCAAGGCTGAACTGTTGGGGATGAGTGACAGACATGCTATAAAGTTGGCACTGGAAGTGGCGAGGGGGTGTGGACCCAGGATGTCAATCAAGGACTCAAGAAGTTTCCAAGTAAGCCAATCAGGGTTCGAGACCTACCTCCAGTATTTACTCAATGTGTGACCTTGGACATGTTATTAAAACTCCACCCCTCAGTTTTTTTCTCTGTGAAATGGAACTAACAGTGGATAGTCCTGCCTCACAGGATCACTGAGAAAATAGGACAAGAAAATGAATGTGAAGGCACTTTTGATGCTCTAAAATATATCTCAAGAATCTGTGGTATTAGGGCTGGGGAGATAGCTCAGTAGAATAAGTGCCTGCCTGGCAAGTGCAGGTTGCTGAGTTCAAGTCCCAGTACTGTCAAAAAAAAAAAAAAAATCTGTGGTATTATAGAGTTGGCAGAATGCCACTGAGTCCAGGCAAAGTAAGATCAGGCCTAGATAATAGAACACCTGACACACTTAGGGTAGACTTAGGGTTATGGTTCAGAAAGCAAGTGATCTGTAAGGAACAAAATGATAGATGGTAAGAGAAAAAAAGAAACAATATGGCAAACGTCTGGAAGACAGAGAACACATCACATCCTCTAGTAGATTGGAGCACACCATGCAAGACGAGGCTTCAGAGCTCCTAACAGACAGGCCCAACAAGCTGAGTCTCAACCACCTCATACAAAGTATCTTGATGTCATCCAGAGGACAACCAGGCCACCACAGAGAGCTGAAGGAGAGTGACATGATCTAATATGCATCTGGGAGATCTTGCTGGCTGGAAGGCGGAGTAGATAGGAGGAAGGATCTGTGTTGGGGGGAACAAAGCTGCAGGCGGTAGAGGGGTTGTGAGGACACAGCAGGCAGAAGAGCATGTCCAAAGAAAGGACAGGCAGGCAGGGCGAATCACTGCCAGGAGGTTGGCAATCATGAGGGATGCACAATGCACACTGAGGTTAGCAAAAATGGGGCCCTTTGGGAAACCCATTGCCTTGGAAGTGTGGACCCAAGTAAGAGAGAAGGGAGGAGTGGATGGCCAGGGTGCAGTGGTGACAGGCCCTCAGCAGCTCCCTCAAGTACCTGCTGGCAGGCAGAGTTAAGAACAGAGCAGCAGCTAGGGGGAGGGTGCACTAGGTCAACAGGTTTCTGTTGTGACTTTGTTGTTTTTGTTTTAAATGATGAAAAATCTTGAAGGGGTTCAAGGGCTACTGCCATGAATCAATAGAGAGGCAGAGGTTGAAAACAGAGAAGACAGAAATCATTCCACAAATGTTTCTCAGACACCCTTTATGTGCTTGTACTGTTTCAGACACTGGGGAAAAGGAAAGAACAAAGATTTGTGGACTCTACTTTGCTGTGAATGGATAATCAATGGAGTAGTCTCCTCTCTGAGGGAGGAGATGTTAGGATTCAAGCACTGGTCAGCTCAGAAGGAAGAGGAAAGAGCCCCTGTGCAGGTTAATTTATAGATTTAGGGCCCTGCTGTCAAGGAAGCTTCTATCCAATGACCTTTATTTGTACTGAAGAGTAGAAAGTGAGGTTGCCTCATGAAAGTTGGGTGGGAGGTCAAAAAGGGCAACTTGGAGAGAAACTTATAAAGATTTGAAATGATCACGAGGAAGAATAAGAAAGCAAGATAAGAGATGGCCAGGGCATTCCCCCAAACAGGCAATATTTTGGGGTTTTCAGCATCAGAAATTGTGAAGTCACATAGAAATATGCCCACTGCATTTGTCCTTAGTAGCCCAGATACAAGGCAAACTGGAAAGGGCTGCGTTCATGCAGGGCTGCGATTTTTCAGCTCAGGCACAAAAGAGATGATCATGGCAGGGAATACAAGGCTGATGCAATGGGCTGGAAAAAGGAGGCCCAGAGAGGGGGAAATACAAAACCGAGTGACCGAGGACAGCACCGAGGTGAAGAACAAAAGGTACTGAAGAAGTGAAAGAGAAAACTTGGAAGAAAAACCAAGAGAGGGGACAGGAGGGAAATGAAATACACTTCACTGGGACTGAAGAAGGGGTGGGGTAAGATGCCACAGTGGAGCCTTTCCTGGTGATAGTCAAGTCTGGCCACAGGAGTAGAGAATCAGGAAATGTAGGGGAAGATTGGGAGTTGCCTATTTCTGCAGCTCTTCAGGAGGATGGCTGGCCAAGCGGTTCAGAGTCAGACTGAATCTGATGCCCCAGTCATCACCGGAGATGACCAGGGGCAGAGCGCTTTATGGGAAGGAAGGAAGTGGTCAGTGTCCACTCCTTCCCCTCAGCTATGGCGTGTGTCCAGCCTCCACCTCCAATCTCATCTCTTGCTTCCTAACTTCTCTATTTCTACCCTCTACCCATGTCATGGACTTTCTCCAGTTCCTGACTTTCAATGGCTTTCATACTCTAGGTCCATACCTTCTGCCCCTCTGTGGGGCCTGCCTCACTCTCTTGGCATGTGTGGTTCCATCTTATCCTTCAGTTGGCCATTGTAATCATCACCTCTGCAGAGATTGTCTAGCCCTAACCCATCTAAATTAATTCCTCACTTACTGTCCCTTACAGCATTTTGCTATTGTTTGGTTTGGTTTGGTTTGGTTTGGTTTGGTTTGGTTTGGTTTGGTTTGGGTTGGGTTGGGTTGGGTTGGGTTGGGTTGGGTTGAGGTTAGGTTGGGTTGGGTTGAGTTGGGTTGGGTTGGGTTGAGGTTAGGTTGGGTTGGGTTGGGTTGGGTTGGGTTTGATTTGGTTTGGTTTGGCTTGGTTTGGTTTGGTTTGGTTTGGTAGTGCTGGTATGTGAACCCAAGTGTGCTCTATCACTGAGCCCCTCTACACAACTCAGCTCTTTTTTCAAATTTTATTTTGAGGGAGGCTCTAAGATGCCCAGGGTGAACTCAAACTTGTCATTCTCCCAACTTAGTCTTTTAAGTACAGGGATGTACTTTCATGCTCACTGTGTGTATGCACACATGTGTGTCCATATTTACTGTCTGCCTTTTCCAGCAGACAGAAAACTTCATGAGAAGGAACCATGGCATTTTTGTTTTTCTTATATCCTCAGTTCGAGCAGAATATCAACCACAAAATGATGCCCAGCAAATATTTGTTGACTGAGTTTTAAAATGTGCCATGAAGGATTAAGAATGGATTTAGGCCTGGGTAGACTGATGGTGTGGAAAAGACTGGGGAAGTGAAGAGGGTACAGAGTACACACGACCTGATATTCTGGGGTGGGAAGGTAAGATGTTTTCCATGAGAAGCAGGGGCATCAGGAAGAGCCTAGGACTACGGATGCATTGTTAGTCATGAACTAGTAGAGAGCATAGTAGTAACACTGGGGAAGGAGACCCACATGGAGAGGCGGCTGGGAAGTGGGCGCACAGAGCCTCACTGGAGTGAAGCTCAGGAGGAAAGACTGTGGCCACTCAGGAAGGCCTGCCCACAGACCAATCAATTGTCATCCTAGGGAGGACCGTGTTCACACATGCAACTTGGCAGGCAGCCCCAGCAGGAGCTCTGCCCAGGGCTGGAGCCACAGGGCTTTTGTGAACATAAAGGTACTGGGCCTTTTAGGAAGCACCCCCGGGTAGAGGAACACACTCCACACACTGCTACCTCCAGGTTCGCCAACTCCTGAGAACACAGCAAAGAAACTTAGGTGAGCACTCTTAGCTTCAAGGGTTAAACCGTGTCTTTCTCACTCACTGAGTCCAAACAAGGTCTGGCAAACCCCCTCAGAGGCTGGAGCCATGTAGAGTCAGAAGGCCACAGTCAGAACGTTCTCTAAAGTACAGCTTAATCCTATCTATTAGTCTTTGCATTCTCTTTTTTTCCTTCAGTTTCACTTTCCCTGAACACATTTAGAAACAGCTGCAAATGTGATTTTAGAATCTCCTGGTAGAGCAGCAACCCATCCATGTACTTTCTAACAGCATTACTTGGAAATTCGAACTGCTCATGACGTTTTCTTCTGAAAGAAAAAAAAAGCCATGTTTCATTGATGGTTGGAGATCAACTTTCAGAAGAATTTTACTTAGCAGAAGCAGCGAGGGATACAGAAGAGAAGCTCAAGATTCTAATTCTGATCACAACCACCACCTCCTATCCATGCCAACTGATTATGCAACCTTGGGCAAGCCAGATCCTCTCTGGGCCTCTGCTTCCTTATCAGAGCCTAAAGTGCTAACACTAGAGAGCTCTGCTGTCCCATCTGCGGCTGTCTGGACTTGCATAAAATGCCACTTCAGAAATATCCTAGAGCCGGATTGGCTCTGAAAGCAACAGACCCTGGCAGACCAATCTACCTTCCTCCCCTGAAGGACTCCACAAAAACTATAAACAAGATATCCAGCTCTTATACCTCGAGAAGTCTTTCCAGGGAGTCCCCTCTTGCATTCCCACTCTGGAGTAAAGACAGGCAGAGTTCAGCAGAGTCTCCTTTGCTATTGCTGGAGTCCGAGAGCCGAAGTCCAAGCTGAGTGCTACCTGAAAGGAGAAGTGAAGGGACAGAAATTAAACTTGGGTTATCAGCATGTCCTTAAAGTCTCACCAATCTCCAAGCTTCCACAGGGATATGTGAGAATCCTGGTCCTAAGGGGCTCAGGAAGACTTCAATTGACATCCAGGCAGCTGCAAACATGTGCAGCAGGTACTGTATTGAACACTGGGCTATTGTAGGAGTGACAAGTATTTGTTTTCTTAGCATAGCTAAGCCTGAGAATGATACGGAACAACATGGTGTAAAAAGACAAAAAATAGCACAGCTGTACGGGGAGCCTAACCATGTCAAGAGCCCCCAGGGGTGGAACTCGCTCTGATGAGTCATCCAAGGAGTGTGAGGTCAAGGCCACGGCTGGCCAGGGCTGCAGAACTGGCAAGCCATGCACATTTAGGCTCCATCCAATTAATTAAATATTAATTTACAATGATAACTTAATCCCAGTGCAACTTTCTAAATTTACCAATGTTTTAATTTGTTAAAAAATAGGATTCTTTTATACTAATACTCAGCTTGAAATACAAACACACTGCATGCAAATGGTCTTTCTTCATAGCCTTGCTTTATAAACTTTTTCATTTTTAATTATTTTTCTCCTTAAAATTTTACCCATTAAGCCTTTTCATTGAAAACTAAGACACACACACGCAGGCACACACACACACACACACACACACACACACACACACACACACACACCCCTGAGCCTATACAAGTTCAAGATCACCACTATCATTACCACTCACCTCCATGTTTTGTCCCACTGGAAGTTCCCCAAGGGTGGTAATGTGGCAAGGGCTGTCTCCTCCAGTGAAGATACCACCTTCTAGAATCCTCCTGAAGAGTCTACCTGAGGCTCTTTACAGTTCCTTCTTTTTATAAGTGGAAGGAGTCACTCCGAAGCAACAATTATAGGGACTATATAATAATATACAATAAAACATAGTGGTTTATTATCTAATATTATGTATTGTATGTAACCGTATGAGCTATACTTCCATACATCTGACAGCACAGTAGGCTTTGTATACCAGCATCACCATAAACAATGAGCAGTGCATCTTGCTGACATTCCAATGGCTACACTGTCACTAGACAATAGGAATTTTTCAGTTCCATTATAATTTAATGAAACCGATGTCACATATGTGGGTCATATTAGACCAAAGCATCATTACACAGTGCATGACTGGAGCTACAATTATATTCTGCAGAAAGTGTTTTAATATGAGCTCAAGGGCTTTTTACTACAGCACTGTTGATAATAGCAGAAGGTTGAAAAGTTTAAATGATCTTTGATAAGAAACTAGAAAAATAAGTCCTGGTGTAATCAGCACATAAAAGAAACAGATCTATATATGTTGCCACAGGAGTAGCTCAGAAGCATAATACTGATTATAGAGGTGGTAGGCTGCAGCAAAGTGTTTTCTTAAGATCTTTGGGGTTGGTAATAGGATCAATTCCTCCTGCTATGATGTTCCTTCAGTTCTTTGATACAACCTTCATTAGAATGACTTCCCCATAGAACCAGCAGAGTGTTCTGGGCCATGAATTGAAGGCCATGGAATATTCAATTTAAAGTCAGAGAGGCTCTAGGACTAGGTGATATTTGTTGATGGATCCATGGTTTTCTATATTTAGTGAAAAGAGCTACCAAATACTAACCTTGCAAGCTTTCCATCTTCCTGTTCATTGAAAAGTAGTATCTCCATGGGTCTGGAAAAAATCTTTAACATATTGTAATGATGATAGATAGGAAATGAACCAAAACTTTATTTATTTTTAAGTATTTATGAGCATCAGCTGGAGGTGGTCAAATAGCAAGCACTTACACAATGAATGTAGGTGGAGACCTCCCAGGCTTGATGGTATGAACTGGAGTAGTAGCAGCTTCTTTGGCCTCTTTTTTTCTTAATTAATTAATTAATTAATTAGGTACAGGGTCTCACTATGCAGCTCAGACTCAAAATGATCCTCCTGTCTCAGCCTCCCCAGTGCTGGGATTATAGGCATGCACCACCACACCCGGTTTCAGTGGTCAGCAGGGCACACTCAGGGGCAGAACCAGCACAGCATGTGGTGCTGGGGATCAAAACCCGGTCCTTACACTTGCCAGGCAGGCACTTACATCACTGAGCTATCTTCCCAGCCCTGGCCTCTTTTTTTCCAAAAGATTACCTCCTCTCCTAATAAAATCACAGGGATATGCAGTCAAATACCCTAACCCTGAGCTGCACCCCTAATCACCAGGAAATGATCGGTCCTATTGTCATGCTGGGAAATGCGACACTGTCACAGGACCTGATAGTGACTGTAATTTTGATGTTTATAAAATCTGAATGAAAGCTATTTTTTTAAGTTAGAGTGAGCGAGACATCATTACTTAACCCCCATCATTATAGAGAAACTAGTGGGATCTCTTAAGACTAACCAATCAACAAACCTAAAAGAGCAAGACACCCACATCATGTTGAGCGCGAAAGCAAGCTATAAAATCATCTCTGTAATATAATGGTAATGATGTATATTTTTAAAGCAGAAATATCTAACAGAAGTGCAAAAATACAGAGAAGTAAGCACTCATTAACTTCAAAATACTGTTCAAGGAGGGGAAGAAATACAAGAGACGCTTCTATTGTGTCTGAGATGCTGTATTTCTTAAAACAGTTCTGAAGCACCCACAGCAAAATTTCAAAATTTTCAATACAGGTGGCAGCTACGTGGGTTTATGACTTTTCTACTCTATACCTCAATATTCAAGTCAGTCAAGATGCTGTTAAGGTCAACAGAGAGTTATGAGGGCAAGTAGAAAGGGAGTAGTGCCTCCAGCGGGGTGTAGGTGGACACAGAAACTGGCAGGCACAAAGCCCAGAAGAGGGGTGTGTGTGTGTGTGCGTGTGTGTGTGTGTGTGTGTGTGTGTGTGTGTGTGTGTGCGGTGGCGGGGAAGGTGCTGGGTTTCCCAGAAAGGGAAGCATCTGAGTCATGGTAGAAGTGGGAGGACAAGGTAGAGGCATAACAAGAAATAATTTTAAACAGGATTAGAGGTGGAAAAACCTTGCGGCAAACAGAACAACTCCACCACTGTGAATTTGGAAATGGAGTGGAATTGGACCAAAGCATTGTGGGAAATGCTTCCCAGCTGTCAGGGATGCTGGCTCTTGAAGCTTACCCATTCTGAAATCATGTGCTCTATGTGCACATAATGGGCAGCGTATGTTTTCCTGTCCGGATCTACCCTCCATTCTTCCCCAACCTGCACTCTGCCCTGGAAGGCAGGTGTATCCAAACTGTGGCTCCTCGGTCATACAAGCCTGGCTTGCCTGGCTCACATCGAGTGACAAGGAATTGTCTTAGGCTTCCTATAAAACATAGTATAGTAGGTGTACATAAATACAACACATCTTTTTAAAATAATTATTTATTCATTTATTTGATACAAGGTCTCACTACACAGCTCAGACTCAATGATCCTCCTGTCTCAACCTCCCCAGTGCTGGGATTACAGGCATGCACCACCACGCCCAGTTTCCGTGGCCGGCACAGCATGTGGTACCAGAGATTGAACCCAGGTCCTTTCGCTTGCTGGACAGGTACTCAGACCATCAAGATATCTTCCCAGCCCAAGAAATTTTTAAAATAGATTTTTATTTTATAACATAAGCCTTAACTTGGGCATACATTCTAGACCAAATCAATGTGCTCACTTGCCCTTGAGCTTCTGGTCAAGCCAATGTGAAGGACCTGAGAAAACCTGAGGGTGGAAGATTAGTCTCACACTCCCTCCCTATGAGATTGCCTGGGACTGGTTGTGACCCTTGGCAAAAGACAGCCACTTCTCTCCTGGTGTCCCACTGTACAGAGGCCTCTTCTACTTTGCTGAATTCCTGGATCTGCTCATCTGCTCTTTCTCTCTCTCTCTCTCTCTCTCTCTCTCTCTCTCTCTCTCTCTCTCT
>NW_004524648.1:9702456-9714327 GCF_000260255.1 Octodon degus | reverse complement strand
TCTCTCTCTCTCTCCCCGTGCTGTTGTTGACTCCACCCTTTTATTTATAATTAGTCCCCTTGTAAAGAAATCCTATAAAATTGTCTTAATCTGCATGTGCACTTCTTTCTTATTGGGACCCTGATGTGAGGCAACTCTTCCATCACTTCTGAACAACGAACTCAAAGCACTGGAAAGGCCTGATGAATCTCCGTACATGCTAGGTACCTGGCTAGGGCCTAGGCCATTTGAGATAACCATAATATGACTGAGTGCATGCCAAATAGCAGTCTTAATGAGTGGATGATGGACCACCTACCTGGCTGTGTGAATGGACACTTTCAGGTTTGTAGAGTGAAGGAAAAGATACTTCTGCAAAAGGAAAAGTCTTCAGAAAGAAAAAACATGCAGGGAGCAAAGACCCAATGCTTCTGGAATCCTGAAGCTGTGCAGGAACAGGGCTGATTTCCTCATTCCTTTGTCTTTTTCTGTGTCCAAAACACCATGACATGTTCTTCATGCGAGAACCAGAGGTTCCCCAGAGGTTAAATAGCTCACCCAGCACAGCACTGTGGCATTTGTTTCACTTCTCCAAGCCGTGGGTGGATCTGTGCTACTTCCTAATTCAGCCTGCAACCTCTTCAGGAAGTGTCCAGAAGCCCCAGATGGTGTTCTTCTCAGCCCGCTGCACCCCCCAGCCTTCCCCCTAGGCTTGTATTCTTAGACTCAGCAGGTATCTTCTCTGGGCTGTCACTCTGGTGGGGTACCTGGAGTCCCATCTCTATTCATTTTGCATCCTTCATCTCAGGCATAAATGTCACTGCCATTATTACAGTGGTGAGCTGATGGGATGTTTATCCACCCAGTGCTTTTCAAACCAATTAGATGGATTTAGTGCTTGGATGAAGGCTCCTGAAACCAGAGCTCCAGCCTGGAGAAAGAATCAAACAGATGGATATTAAGCCACAGTCCCCCATCCCAGCCCATGCCCTGGGGCCCCCCTGCTGGATTCACAGTCTTCTTGCTCAAGAAATTTGCTTTTTTTTTCCTGCTCGCTTGATCAAAGCCAGCAGGAGCTAGAGTAAACAGGCAGCAAGATGTTACTTATTGATTACTACAGCTTGGGGACAAGACTGTGTTTCAGGCTGACTCATTTCGTTTTCATGGAAACCCTGCAAGAAAGCTCTTAACAGTCCCATTTTACAGTTGAGAAAGCTGAGCTCAGAAGAATGTTAAAACAAGAACAATGTCAAAGAGCTTTGAAGGCAGAATTAGAAATCAAAATTAACCTTCAGAATATTTGTTAGGATAGGTATATAGCTACTTTCTCTAATTCAATGAATAGAAAGATTTGTTCTAATAGTGTTTTTGGACAGGATATCATGTCTGCATCTTATACTATGAATAACCACTAAGAAGACAACAAAAAAAATAAAAAGACAACAATATGCAATGTACTAATTATTGAAACTGTCCTATTAATTGGTTTTGAAACTGTCACATTGTTATTTGTTTCTCAATAAAATTATTTTTTTAAAAAAGATTCAGAATACTTGGACTCCAAAACCCCAGACCAAACCCCACCACCTTACCAAATCCATCTCTGGTCAGTTAACAAGATGGCCTGAGGCTGGGGAGATGGCTCAGTAGAATAAGCGCTTGCCTGGCAAGTTCAAGGGCCTGAGTTCAATCCCCGGTTCCGCCAATAAATAAATAAAAATAAATGTTAAATGGGGCTGGGAGATGGCTCAGTAGAATAAGGGCTTCCCTGGCAAGCATAAGGGTCTGAGTTCAATCCCCAGTTCCTAAAAAAAAAAAAAAAAAAGATGGCCTGAATGTCTCAGCTCCATTCTAGCCTCTGGGTACCTAGTTCATCTTTTCTCAACTCTTTTTCAAGCAAGCACCTCCAACCCTACAGAAATGCAAGTCATTCTTTCACTACAAAAGGCACAGCCTCTCCCCAAATATAGAAGGATCCAAGACAGAGAAAAGAATCTGGCGAGGTCAAAAGAAGATGAATTGGAGAGCTTAATCAGACCTGGTATCTATTCCCAGTCTTTCTGTTTAATAGCTGTATAAATTCACAAAACTCAACTTTGGTGTGTCCATCATTCTCTGGAAAATGGTGCTGTGATACCTACTTTCTAAGGTTGCTTCTAAAAACAAAAGTTTATCTACTTGCAGTGCTCACTACTCGATGGATATCAATAAGTAACGCCTGCAAAAATGGACTGCCTTAAAGTCCTGGCCTCCAATTCCAGCTAAGAGTGGGCAAATTATGCAACCTCTGTCAACCTCAGTTTCCTCCCCGGTAAAATGGAAAAGAACTGAGTTCATAGGCTTGCTGGGAGAATTTTATTAAATGAGATAATGCTGATAAGTTGTTTAGACATAGTGCTTAGCATTTGGAAAGTATTCAGTAGACCTTTGTGATTCATATAATGGATATTTATCAACATTTTCTTTGTGATCTCAAAGACATGTGATGAATTAGTATTCGCCTAATGACCACCTGTTTTTTGTGGTTTATGCAGGTGTTGTTATCTTCTCTAAGCCTGACCATGCCTATGAAGAAAGGCTTTCCTTAAACCTGCCTGGTTTCCATTAGGCAAAAATCAACCCTCCTCTTCTGCACTTCTGCTGTGCTAGGCACCTCTCTGACAATACACGGCACTGTAGTATGGCTATGTGTAAAGTGAGTCTCACCAGCAACCTGTGAACAGTCTGAGTACAGGTGATCAAATCTAATTTATCTCTTCATTTTGAGCGTCTTTTCCAGCACTTTTCTGAGTACAAAAGACTTGAATTTTTAAAAGAGAAAAAAAGAGAAGTTTTTGAAAAGAAATTCTGAATATTTTCATTGAAAAGTCCAAGGATAGGTTATCCTTCATCTCTGGAAGACAGCCTGGTGAGCTTAGGACCTTTCCTCATGGCCAAAAAAGAGGAAGCAGCCAAGATCAGCTGGTAATAAGAACTCACAATGCAAAGGCTATTTTTCTGAGTTTTTAAAACATACATGTTATCTGTCAGCAGCTGACCCCTTCAAACGGCCAAATCTTAGACTGGGTCTGTCCAGGTAATTTCTGCTAAGGATTTGGAAAGATCTCCTCACACTATTAGTCACCAATTGATCCTGCAAGAAATATTTCTTTATTCAGAAATGAAGCTGATCAAAAACATTTAAGGGACAAATGTGACCCAATGTCATTGTACAATCCTTCTCCGAATGAATATTGGAGAGAAGGCATGCAGAGCACACTCAGCCTTGTTCTCTGAGCTAACGAGTCTGGTGTGACAGCACCCTCCCTCTGCTGTGCATCAGGTGGACTGGCCATTGGGTGCACTCTCTGAGGAGACAGATGAGGAGATACAGAGTGTTTTCCTGAAAATTCTCAGGGAGGGCAAGAGGCTATAAGTCAGGAGTACTGACAGATCATCTGTAGAAACCAACTGAGAACAGGGGCCAGAACAGAACTGGGGTCAGGTGACAGAGTGCAGTGGCCTCAGATGGGCTCTCTGAATACCCCTGCAAGCTTCCTTATCTCACTTAAGCAGGGAGTTTCCAGGTGCTTGGGAGTGACTCCTGCAAGATCCAGGGTAGAGAAGGCTGCATTTGCTTTCAAAATCACTCTGTAAACACAAATGCTTCATTACTCTGAGTCTCACTATCCAGCAAGAACCCAAAGGCCAGCCAGGCCTGCTGCTGGAAATGTGACCCACAGCCCTCGGCCCCAGCTTCTCCTGAGTGTGTGTGTTAGAACTGCAGAATCCCGGGCCTCCTTCCAAGAATCTATTTTCGCAAAGTCTCCAGGAAACTTTAAAATATGTGGAACCTTTAGAATAAAGTCATGAACTCAATCAAAAATGCTCATCAAACTCAACCTTGGGATTGGGCGGTATCACTATGCAAACACTGGGTTCCCCCATTCTTCAACTCCTGAATCAGAGAGTCTCAGAGGGATCTGGTAATCAGCAAGTCATCTACTGTCCTCTTGGTATTTCGGAAATGCAAATTTGGTTTGCAATCACTTGATATGAGCCTTATCTACTGGACACAGACCGAAATCTACAGTTTCTGGATTGTTTGTTTGTTTTAAGCTGGATTCTGCTGTTATTCTGAATTATCACTCTCCTCCGTGGTCCAGCTCAGACACCAGTGCTCCAGGAGCTCCTTTCTGACCTCCCCAGTCCCAGTGAATATCTCCAGCTCTGACTCTGGGTCCCTTCAGCTGCTCCATGCCCCTTTCCATTCTTATTCTTAGTCCACCCACTACATGTTGTGCAGTAGAACTGGTTGCATTTGTCTCCCAGACTAGATGTTGGCTGATCCCAAAACCTAAGCTTTTAAATAGCTTTGTTTTCCCACACCATTTAGCATGGCCCATTACAGGCCCACAATACTTTAAATGCTGTACTAAAATTATTGAAAAGCTAAACTCTACTATAGACAACTGACAACTGACCAGTTTTACTCTTGGAGGGTGAAGTATGGGCTTCCTCATGTATTTTTAAGCATAACATCACATCAGATCCTTCAACTAACCCTGAAAGGATATGCGGATATGCTCTTCTCACTATGTCACTTAGTGAGATCATGTGCCTCTGTTCAAGGATGCTGCTGAGTGATAGGCTAGAATCCATTGATATGAGTCTGTACCACCCAATTTCTGGCCAATATTCCTGCCTCCTTTGATGTCTGTGCTGCCCTCGAAGGGGTCACCCACCCAGGGATTACTCACAATGCTGCTGTAGTGTTTTTCTGCTATAGTTTTTGTCTGTATCTCCCAAGTTCCTCTTCCTGTAGCTAGGTGGAGCGAAGCCACTGGAAGCTCAAGGAGTGGGCCTGAGAAGAGTCCCATAACTATCTGATTCTAGGCGTGGAAATGCTGGAGGTACTCAGAGCCTTATCCTTGATGAACACACCAGAGCAACACTCTTGTCAGAGTCTCCAGTTCTGCATGGTTCCATAACTCGACCCATGAATGTGAGGGCAATCTGGCTGCAACATCTGTCACCCCACTGATTGCCAGGGTTGATTCAAATGATCTGGCTGGTTAGGTGGGTCTCCCCTTCCTCAGTGCTCAATGTGCGTCCTTCCTAAAGCTGTGTGCTTGGTTGAAGAGGATGATCACCCCAATAGGGGAGGATCATTCATCAGTCAAGGGTATATGAGTAGCTGTGCTCTCCTGATAGAACCTCCAAACAAGCTCTCAAGGTCCTTAACATGATCTTGCCCTAAACCACACTGCATGCCCTAAGCCCACATGCTGCCCCTTCAAACTGGACCATGGTGTCTGATTTTAAGGTCCTCAGGTTATCCATAGCACCTGGTACTACACAGACCTTCCTTCTACTGGGCCCTCAGGGGCCTTGTGCATTCTGCCTTCCCTGGACCCATGGTCTTTCCATGAGCTGCAGTGACCACCTATCCACTGACATTGCTCAAATCTGCACTATCCAAGCTCCTCCAGGCTGCTAATCCTGCAGTTAGCCCTGTCCTGGGGGGAAGTCAAATCACTCTTTCTCTTACCTAGGCAAAGGATTTGCAACCCCCCAAAATGTCAATTTGAGAACTGATTTTGACTTTTTCTGTGTAATCTTGAAAAAAGTTGCTTCTAATCCCCATTTTATCTCTTTAAATGAGAAATACACACATACATATATGCAGGCATGCAATTAAATTTATAATACTGTGAGGATTAAAAGAGATAATATGTAGCCAGGCATGGTGGCACAGGCCTGTAATCCCAGCACTTGGGAAGCTGGGGCAGAAAGATCCTTGTGAGTTCAAGACCAGTCTGGGCTACAACGTAAGCTCAAGGCCAGTCTGAGCTGCATAGTAAGACCCTTTCTCAAAAAAACCCAAACCAAAACAAAAATAATAATATATAGAAAAGTTACATCATAATTATAAAGCACTCTAAAAAATTCATCATGGAATTATTATATTTTATTGTTGCTCTAAATCAGAGAGAAGGATAACTGTTTAGTAAATCCTATTTGTATAAATATGATCAGTATGTTTTAAAAACAAAATAACTAACACAAAAATATTCTTCTACCGAAAGGAGCTAACTTCTGCTTTACTGGATATTAATCCATTTAGAATCTCCATTTTTGTCTAAATTTGTTGCTTGCATATTTTGCCAGCTGTAATGCAGAACCACCTGAGGTCATTTGTCTTCACAGTCATTGCCACCACCTCCCTCTTCATTTGTGGTTGCTGGTTCAGTCATTCTTTCATTTTTCCAATAACATTGTGCAAACACAGAACCCCTCCTGGAGTAGGAGGGGATAGATAGGAGCTGGAACCCACTTAAGGGGTCTTCTAATTCTCTCCGAACATGGCTCAGACCTCTGAGGCCTTGGTTCTGAGAACTAAGGAAGAGCCACCAGGTAAGGCTAAAGGGGGCAGTTTAAGAAGCCCAGGCCTTTTAAAAAATATGATACAGTTGGTTCAAAGAGCCTTGTCCTACTGAAGTCTTCTATTCCAGAATTCAGGTGCTCTCTGATGTTCAAGAAGTTCTGAAAACCTGATGATATTCTCTATGGTTTTAGCCTGGGAACATTTCCTCATGTTTGTCATTCCAGTCTTTAAGACTTGGATCCAATAGCAGCCAAGATGAATACCATGACATAAAATATTTCTACCATCCTATTATGGTTTGGATATTAAATGTATCCCTCAAAGTTCATGTGTTGGATAACTCAAGGTAACAGTATTCAGAGCTGTGGCTTTTGAGAAGGGGTTCAATGATGAAGGGTCTAATCTTGTAATGGATTAATCCATTGATAGATCCATAGTTAAGAGGCTATGGAAAGCGGGTAGAAATTTTAAGATATGACACCTAGTTAATGAAAGGAGGAAGCTGGGGAAACCACTTGGATGGGTATGTTTTGTCAACAGCCCTCTCTTTGCTTCCTAGCTTCCATGAGATACATAGGTTGACACCATCACACCTTCTCCACCATGATGTTTGGCATCCCCGCGGATCCACAAACAAAGGAACCAAATGTCCATGGACTGAAATCTCTGGAATCATGAGCCTAAAGAAATACTTATTTCTGTGAGTTAATTTTATCAGATATTTTGTGATAGAGCTAGAAAGCTAAAACACATCCACACATAAGATAAGCACAAAAGAAGGAGAGTGAGTGAGCCAAGGAACCAGAACTCAGTGGCTGGGCTTGTGCCTTGGCTGTGTGTGGCTGGGTGCTCATCTGTCCCCCTGTCTGAGTCCCAGATCATTCATACTTCATGGGAGAATGTCAGACTTTTCCAACTCTGGAATGTATAAATTTGCTTATCATCAAAGTTTACCCTCAAAGATCTACTTCCTCATTTTACTCCCTTTTGTGAAATGATTAAGAATATGGTTTTTGAGCCAGGGAACAATTTTTCTGTTGAACAATAAGGAAAATTCAGCATTAGATAGAAAGCACTAGAAGCCAACTTGGTGTATTATTCCTCTAGCAGTCTCCTGTGCTCCTAATAAAACCAGTCAGGGGCTCTGGAGGCAGTGTGACGTATGACCCACTTGCTTTCTTAACAGCCTGTTTTCCTCCTTATCCTGGAAACTGTCAGCTCCTCATGGAGCCCTGCATAAAGAATAGGACAATTTCCCATCTTTTATCCTGGTGTCTCATGCCCCAAACATTATATTAATAGAATTCTTTGTATTTTTGTATTCAAATGGACTTCAAGATAAACAAAACATTTAAAGAAAAAAGTTTCTTCCTAAGCAGAAAAAAGTGCCTTGTTGGTACTTCTGAACTGTGAAAATCCACGAGTCAAGGAATTGGATGATTCAGGGGTCATTTAGAACTTTGTCTAAATGCTTGGGGCAGGAGGAGTACATGAGGGCCCAATGTCAATTATCAGGTAATGGGCCCAGTGTGTGGGGTTAATTTCTAAGAACTTACCTGCTAATGTTATAAAAAAAATTTTTTTTAAGAAAGTAAAGAAGCTCCAGGAGAGGAGAGGCAGGCAAGGATGGAGGGAGGAAAGAAAGGAAAGAAGGCACCCAGAAGTCTAAAATCAAGAATAAGGCTCTTTTCATTGAAAATTGCTATTTTGGTGTCATAAAAACATATGCCACAATAAGTGAATCCTCTCCCCAGTTTTGTTCCAATACTATATCATTCAAATCCCTGCCCACTTCCTGACAGCAACATGAGGCTAATAAGAAGCTTCCTATATTCTATCTGAAGATGAGGCATTCCACCTCACAGAAGATGCCATAAGCCATTGAACCACCAAGGTCAAGAGATATGTCACTATCCAAGTCATGCAAAGAGTAAGCCACATCTCACTGAGTGGAAAGAAGACTTGAGAGCTAAGAGTCTTGAGATGGGGAAAATGAACCTCAGTAAGTAATAGGGTGCTGGACTACACACTGGTGTGTGAAGGAGAAGAATGGAATGTCAGATGTGTCAAGAAGTTTAAAGCCAGATCATTTCGGAGCATGGTGTTCAGATGCTTCTCAAGAGGGTCTGTAGCCAGTGCACTGGCTATGCTCTAGAGAATTCATTTACCTTAGAAATGCCTTCCAGTCTTTTCCTATAAGCCAGACACTGTGAAGATAAGGAATTCATCTACAGGGAGAAAGAGGCACATCCTTAAGTCACAGCAGTGCAGTGCAAGCAATGGTATCACAGAGATGTGCTCCCTGGATGGGGGAACGAGGCACAAGAGACAGGGACACCGGGTTGGAGGTGCCAGGTCATCCAGGGTTGGGGACAAAAATATTAAGAGAATACTAAGCTGATGATAATCTATCCTTTGTTTCTCAGAGAATTTCCTATGGATCTCATGTCTGTCACTTTTTGGGTATTAAAGGTTGTAGTAGATTTCATACAGTAAGAAGCTCCTTGGAGATGCTAAATGTTCCTATCTGAATGCCCATAGTTAGGCTCTGAGAGAGAGGCAGGCTTCTGGTTTCCTGTCTGAGAGCATGTGGGAAATGCTGGGAGGGAATGAAGGCATCTCTTGGTCTTAGCCATTCTCTGTTTACTAATGTACATCTCAAAAACCAGAGTAGGATTCTAATAATGGCCATGTGACTTGGAAGAAGAAAAAGAATGATGCAATCCCAGTAGAAAAAGAATGATCCAAAAAAAAAAAAAAATGATCACACTAAGAGGAGGCAGTTATGTAACCCCAGCTATAAAGCATGCTAAAACGCCTTCTGGGGGACACGGACAATAAGGTACCAAATATGAACCAGGTTAGATGCATAGATGCTGGGTCAGTCTAACCCTCTCCAGTGAAATGGTTAAATTTGAGAGGCTGGACTGAGAGTTTATAAGACTGGGTCCAATGCCCAGTTCCAGGGCTATATCCCAACTGCAGACACAATTAGTCTGGAGCATAACACATTTTTTTTTTGTCATAAAGTCTCATAAACATGGGTGTGTCAAACTCATGTTTGGTCTTTAGAATAGTTCTATTGATGAACTATTAACTTTAATTTTATGAGTTTTATTATATTAATGACCTAACAGGAAAAAAATCACAATAATAGCATATTCATTTTTAATATTTATTGAGAGTTTATTAAAGAGCATCAGAATTTTCAACATCTACTGGTTTTCTGTGTACAAAGTCTAAAAATGAAAAACTGAAATAAATTCCCATATGAAGTACAACAAAAACACCAGTAGAATGACACAAGGAAAAATCTTTGGTTCAAGTATCACACCTAAGGCAGTCTTCACCCATGACAACAACATGTTCCATGCATATGCATTACTTACACTGATAACACATGTGTTCTGCTTTCCTGGCCTTCTTGTGGAACATACTTGACATCTTGTTGGTGTTGCTGTTTCTTCAGGAGGTTCTTATTATATTATGCAATGTGTACTTAGTGGGAACATAAAATATCAATCAAAGTTTTAAGTTCTTGGGCATTTAGAATAAACATCAGCATTTTCACATCAGCTGTGTGCTTGCTTACAAAACCTAAGAGAGAACAGCAGAAATAGAAACCTATGTGTGCTAAAATGTAAGCACAAACAAAAGTCTAGCACAGAAATAATCTTTGCTTCAGCTGTCACACCCAAGGCAGTCTTCACACATGACAACTGTATGTTCCATGCACACATCTCATTCACACTGAGAGCATGTGTGCTCAACTTTATTTTCCTATGTGACAGTCCATTCTTGTCACCTCTCTTCCCGTTTTGTCAAGTGTTTCCTATTACACTGTGCAATGTACACTTAGGAAAAAAATAAGATATCAATAAAATAAAATATCAAATGTAATGAGTACTTATGATAGACATCAATATTTTTCACATCATATTTGTACTTACTTACAGAACCTAAAAGATGACATCAAAAATAAAATCCTATGTGAGCTACAATGAAACTACCAATAGAACTCTACCACAAAAGTAGTATTGTTTCAATTTTCACACCCAAGGCAGTCTTTACACATGAAAGTTACCTACTCCATATATAAATGTTGCTTATACTAATAACACAAATATTTTGTCTTCCTGTCCTTTCTGATAGAGCACAGTTGACATACTTTTTATTTTCCTACTGTCATAGTAGGTCTTTGTGACATAGTGCCTGCTTATTCACCTCTCAGCTCACCAGTGTGCTCCATAATTCTTTTACGTAGTTCTCTGGACAAAAACTTTTTTTTTCCTCTGCTATAAATGATCTCCTTTGAGTTCCAGTCCCAATGCCCTAAGAAAAAAAATTTATGATACTTTGCACTTGTTAATTTCTTTGTCAACCAAAAAAACTCTCTATGGTACCTATGTTTAGGATCAAGTAAAACACAATCACTGGCTGAGACTTTGTGTTTTGAGTGATGCCACAGTTGCTGCACAACTCAACAATATCTACTCCTTCTTTGGTTTTGTAGTAGAAAGTTTCTATCGCAGGCTCCCATTTTGTTGAGGTTTCCCTATCAATATTTCGGTCAGGATGCAATGTTGACATCAGTAGTACCAGCTTGATTTTCTTTGCCATATATGAGGCTAATATAAATCCTTCTGAAATCTAAAGACTGTACTACACAGTTCTGTTTTGAAATTGCAGCATTTCATTTGGAATTTTGATTTGTTCTTGGATATAGTTCTTCCACTAGTCAACTTGTTCTCTTTTAACAAATATGATATCAATTGGCAACTGGTAAACCAGTTGTCAAATGTCACACTCTAGTTTGGGAGGTGGAGCAATAAGTCTGTTCACAAAGTCATTTGATTTATTATTATAAGAATAAGGATCTGATGGTTGAGTTTGAGATATATTTCTAAATTGAAAGCACAGTAAGTTTTCTCAATTTACGAGCATAAATTTTCATGCCATATTTTGACCCATTGCTCTTTCTTCCATAAGTCTTTTACATTACTGCAATTACTGTGAGAAATCCCTGCTAAGTACAGCAGACCTATGAAATGCTTCCAGATCAGTAGTGAGGCATCATAATAAAAACATTTTTGACTATAGCTATTGGTGCAAACAAAACATTTTACTTGTGTTCAGCCTTTGTGTATTTCATAGCATTTCATCTATTAAAGTTCCCAACGTTGAATGACAGTGCTGCATTTTGTCCAATATATTTCACCCCTTCCAAGACCTTCTCTATGTTTTTGGACCTAGTTCTAACAGATCATTCCATTTAGTTGTGTGACAATTTGTAGTATTTTGATTAGTCAAATATGTACTCACTTTGCCATTTTTTTGGTCATCTGAATCAAGGAGGTCTGCATTCCCCATGTCTTTATCCATGAATTCTTGCTCCATTTCATTGTCACTGAAACATTGGCTCACATGACCAACTTCTTCTTCTTCTTCTTCTTCTTCTTCTTCTTCTTCTTCTTCTTCTTCTTCTTCTTCTTCTTCTTCTTCTTCTTCTTCTTCTTCTTCTTCCT
>NW_004524648.1:9698673-9702301 GCF_000260255.1 Octodon degus | reverse complement strand
CTTCTTCTTCTTCTTCTTCTTCTTCTTCTTCTTCTTCTTCTTCTTCTTCTTCTTCTTCTTCTCTTCCTCCTGCTTCTTCTCCTCCTCCTGCTTCTCCTCCTCCTTTTCCTTCTTCTTGTTACTATTATTACTACTATTATTCATCCATCCACACCACTCTTCTGTTATGAAAACATATATTTTATAATAATGGATCATCATCCATGCATGAGTAAGCTGATGATTCATTTTTGGCCTCCTTCAAAACTTACAAGTCTGGCTTTTCATGTACCATTGTACTGAACTGGCATTTCTAATAGAAAAATCAAAAGAAAACTTTTTTTTAAAAAAATGCTAGTGTGTTAGGGGTGTATTATACCCTCTCTGATATTCAGATAAACATACAACAACCTGTTATACAAGAGAATAATGTCAGTGAAAATCCCTGTTTGGCACTTTTGCACACCTGCACTCACCTTGCCTTTTGTCATATAAAGTGGGTAAACACAAAGAGTGCTTCCTGTATCCCTCAGGCAAAGGTACTGAGAGCTCAGCCAGCTACTATTATGCTAAAGTAAATGTTTACCTTTGAAGAGTGAGGAATATGTTTGCCGAGTCCGGTGTAATGTGCAGTGGGATAATTAGGAATTAGGTTTTAATTCAACATGAATGTGTAAAATATAGTTTGAGACTACTGTGTTTTAGGAAATCTCAGAGATAAGAACTGGAGCATGTCTTTGAATTGGAGAAGTTCCATAGGGTTGTACATTACTAACAGCAATGATGAACCCAAGGGACAGGGCTGGCAAGATGTATACAGGAAAAGAGGTGACCAAAGACACAGCCTGAAGAGAATAAGGTTATGTCACTTGTCCTGTCACTTTAAACCCTCAGGTACCAGGCAGGTGAGAGGCTAGGAGGAAGTCACATATTCACTGTGCTCAAAGCCCTCACTGCAATCTAATATTTCATCCACCTTGAGATCCCACAGCAACATTAAAGCAGCCTAACTACCAACTACTTAGACTCTTGCTTATCCGAGGGAGAGTCATAGTATTATTGTGCCAGGCTGTTTTTCCTGTGCAGAGCTAAGCCTGCAGGTGGGGAGTAATTCTGGAAAGGTCCAGTTGAAGCTGTTAGCATGAAAGGGTACCCACACACAATGGTGGTAATGATAGGTAGGTGGATACAGGGCTGGTAGATATGTATGGTCCACACAATCATCCAAGGACCCAGTGTCCTTTGCTCTTATGTATCTGTCATCCCTTGTGGTATTATCCTTCTAGCAAGAGCTGGGTCCTTTATTCATCCCTCCCTTATCCACATCCCAACCCAAGCAGAGTGGGAAGAAGGGAGTGAAACATAAGATGCCTTTGTTAAATATGTGATAAAAAAAAAACTTGTGTCTTCTATTTACATCTTATTCTATCTAGAACTTAGTCCATGGCTACACATATATGTAAGAGAGGATGGAAAATGAGTCTTTGAGAGTTGTCTTGGTTACTTTCTCTCATTGCTGGGCTGGGAAAAAATACTCAACACTCCAAATTAAGGAAAGAAAGGTTTATTTAGCTCAGTTTGTAGAAGTTTCAGTCCATACTCAACTGGCTCCAAGGCAGAGTGTCACATGGAAGAGGGCAGCAGTTCGTGGTGGCATAAAACAGCAAAACATCAAGAGCCAAAGGGGAGAAGCAGCAGAGAGCAAGCTCCTCTCCCTTACTTAAATTGCATTCAGGCTATCTGCCCCAGGCTGGGTGTAACACCCATAATCCCAGCACCACTTACACCCATAATCTCAGCACTTGATCATGAATTAAAAACATATTCTAGAAGTCTTCCCCATAACTACATGAGGCACTGGGGGGAGCAACTAGACACAAACCATAACAAGAATGAAACCTAGTAGATTCTATAGCCAGAAGGAACAAAAAGAGGACAGATCCTGGAAGCTGACTGACAGTATCCACTGTTAGACCCAGGCATCCCTGTGCTACAAAGTCTTTTCGGGCCCTCCAAAGTGTGGCTTCTCTTCAGTGCTCCTATGGCATTATGTGATTAGCAATATTAAAATGCTTGCCTGAACATAGTGAAATGTTGTATTTAGTTTTCTATTCTCCACTACCTAGTGAATTCCCAAGGGAAATGCACTTTTTTCATCTTCTTATCATCATTGACTTACACTGCAGGCATTGAGGTCCATGTAGGTACTCAGTAAAGTTTTGGTAGATGAATGGCTGGATGGCTGGGTCAACATGTTATTACACTGAAAAGAGAATGGAGAACAAAGAGAAGAAAAAAAAGAGTGATAGAATGAGGCTCTACTAATGCAGGCATGGACCTGAAGGTTTTCTGTGTGAGTTGCAGTCATCCTCTCACATACAGTCACATGTATGAGTTTACTCAAATGAACCTATGACTGCTTGATGCAGACATGACCTGGGCAATACCAGATTGTTGTGGGCTGAGCCAGATTCCAAAACTTGTAGTCTAAGCCTGAAGGATCATTAAAGGAAACCTACTAGCTGATCTGATCTAATCAAATCAAATCTAATCCTTGGGCAGTGAGCCTTGTTTGACACCCACTAGTCTGCAAAAGCAGGTGATGAAGGGCAGGTGAAAGTGGTTGGTTACCATCTGACACAGTGCTGTGGAGATGTATGTTATGGATACCAGAGTGTCCAACTTGAGGAAGGTCATAGGATGATTCAAGAATGCACTAGACTTTTGAGCAAGGGAGATGGAATGGAAAAAAGCTGAGAAAGCTCTGGGCAATGAAATTGAGTGGATGGTTCATGTCCCCCAGTGGAAAGAGTTACTGACTTTGTTTCTTGAAATTGTAGAGTTGTAGGAGATATGAGAAATCTGATGTCCCACTAAACCTGGGCTGTGCTACTTTACTGATTCTGTGACCTAGGAAGGATTACTGAGCATATGTGTGCCTCAATTTTCCCATCTGTGAAATGCAGTTAAGAACAAAATGCACTATTTTGAGTTACATGAAGGCTAAAACATCATAATACATAACCTAGTGCCCAGCACATCTTATCCATAAACATACTAACTGTTATATAATCCATAATTTTGGAACAAAAATGAATATGTTTTGTTGATAGGACCATATAAAATATCTCTGACCATTGATCTTCTCATTTCTGAAGCTGATAGGATTATTAGTTGATAGTAAGGGGATTTTTTTTTAATTTCTCAGTACTAGGAATTGAACTCAAGACCTTGCACTTGCCAGGCATGGGTTGTACCACTGAGCTATATCCCTGACCCTAACACAATATTGATTTTTCCATCTACTTTTTTTTTTTGGACCAGGAATTGAACTTAGGACATTTTCTTGCCAGGCAGACGCTGTACCACTGAGCCATATCCCCAGCCCCTATCAATTAGTAGTAAATTCCAAACTTTCTTTCCAACCAAGCATGAAGATGGCCCAAAATAAAACAAACTGATTAACTTATTTTTTTATTAAAGCATACTTTATTAACGCAATGATTCTATCAATTGAAGCAAAGTTTTCATTTTTAAACTAAATTCTACAAATATAAATATAAAAAGAGATGAAATGACTCCATAGATATATTATATATACGCATATATAATAAACTCTGAGTTGAAAGCAACAGAACAATTATGTATA
>NW_004524648.1:9679705-9690144 GCF_000260255.1 Octodon degus | reverse complement strand
TGGCTGCTGTGCTCAGCTCCTTCCCTCTGCTGCCCTTGAGGGTGAATACGTTGTGCCCCTGTGGCAAGATGTTCTGCTCCTGGCCTAGCTGGGTGGATCTATCCTCTACACTCTCTGCAGGGATTGCAGTTGCAGGGTTACACCTCAGGCATGTATGCCAGGCCTGAGCTGTGCCTGGAGGGGGAAAGGTGAAGTAGGGAGAAGAGGAAGCTCTCCCACACACTCACCGGACCTGGGCTAAGACTGGGTCTGGGGGTTCCCGGAACACCACAAAGTTCCTACGCGGCAGGCGGCATGGGGAGGTTCTGCGGAGTGGTGGGGTGCAGCCCGAGGGGGTGGGAGAGGGTCCGGCCCACACTGCCCCTGGGCTGGGACTGGTCCTGCCAGCGCAGGGTAGCAGGAAGCTCTCCACACACTCACCGGACCTGGGCTAGGACTGGGTCTCCAAACTGATTAACTTATGTAACTGAAAAATCTAGAAGCAGTTCTGGTCTCACTTGTAATTTCTTCCAGAGTCACACTATCATCAGGAAGCCAACCTTGATTCTCTCCATTCTGACTTACATTTGTATGCCAGCTTCATCCTTGGGATCCTTTTCCTCATCAGGAAGCAGAAAGTGTTTCACTCAGCCCAGGCTCATGGCCTCAGAGCTCTCTATTCAGGGAAAAAAGTGGGTCTGTATTCTAACAACTCCTAGGTCTTAGGATTAGAGACCTCCACCCTCATCCTACATGAACGTCTAGTATGTCAGTTGCCAAACTATATCAACCAAGGAAAAGATGTACTGATTGGATCAAAACAACTAAAGCTCATCCCAAGGGTTTAAGAGCATGGCCAACACCCATGCTAAATTTAGGAGTAACTGGTCCCCCAAAGCAAATCTAGACATTGACTGAAGAGGGAAATACATGGATGGGAAGCTAGCAAAAGTTTACTCTAATGGGTAAGCCATTAACTTGATTTTCAATCACAGAAATATGAGTAGGATCTTGGAATGTAGTGACATCTTGAAATTTATTTCAATCATGTCACATTCTCCAGAAGATTTGGGGATTGTAAAGAAACCAACAACTAAATGAACATGGTGCCCTCTGATGTCCTGGGTACTCTAAAAAAGGAAAATGGCACCCACCATACAAAGTCACTTCCCAACAGCCAACTTGGATCATGATCTCAGTCCAGGCTGGAAAGGGTAAAGGGAAACTATGTGCGGAGTCCCAGCTGGCAAGTCACTTGCCCCTAAAGCTGGCAGCAACAGAGGCCATATCCCTAGGTGCATAGCCAGCCCTGCAGCACTTTCCTACACTGATGAAGGGATGCTCCAGTCCAGGCAGAACAGCTTATTATGTAGAAATATGGATTTACTATAGCTCACTTCCTTCAAAGAAGGATATTGCTGGAAGCCAATCTCCTTTATCTCTCTTTGCCTGGATGCTTACATTTTCTTGCCCCTTCTCTAGCAATGAACCTCTCATTATGCAGAGCTTCTTGCATTTCTCTTCAGAAGAGAAAGCTAAGATAAAGAAAGGAAACATATTTAGCACTAATGATGTGCACAGTTTCATTTTTTGTTTGAATCTATTGCTGTTTAATGAGCTAAATATCCATTGGATGGATTAGATGCACACATCCTGCATGTGTTTTCAAGGAGGTGGCTTCTCCAAGGTGAGATGGGCCTCCAACACAGTACATGGGAACTGCACTGCCCGCCTGACAAGCATGATGGATACTGAACAAGAAAGAGCTCAGAGTGACCAGAATGTGAACAAGTAGCAAGTGATGAATCTCTCAGTCCTCACCCTGAGGCTAATCAGGCCAGCAACAGACTTTAGAAAGGTGAAACCATCAGAGAGCAAAATACTTGAATAACAGTAGAGCCCCTAGGTCATTAAAAAAAATCCTAAGGGTTTAGATATGTTAAGAACTGTACCACTCCCTAAAAATGAAAGTGAACATCATGTACTCCCCACAGATACTAATAAAAATAATCTCATGCAAACAAAAAAGCTGCCAGAATGTGGGCACTAGAATTGAACGCATGTTTCAGTCATCCAATCAGAAGATGCCAGCTGCCCTTCTCTACTGACAACATGGAAGTTGTCCAGTGATAGGGTCAATTGTCCCGATAATATTTTTAGCTCCTAAAAGTTTCAGTTGGACAGAATTGTGAGCAGCAAGGTCAGAAGCCCTGCAATATTCTAGCTCTTCATTTTATCAGGAAAGGAAAACTAAAAGCATTATTTTCTGAATCTTCAACCAAGAAGCTATTTGAAATTGGAGCATTTTTTTACCTGAAGGGAATCATAGAAATATTATTCAATAGCTTCATTAATGGATTCTAAGACTAATCTAAGGCAAGTTACATGGCCTATCTATAGTTGAGATATGACCAATATCAACCAATGTACAAGTGCTCATTTGGCACCAGGCTGAGGTCTAAATCCTCCACATACACTCATCTGTTCAGGATTCTCGACAATTCCATTACAGAGAGAGGGGGAATGAGGGCCACTAACTAGCATGCCCCCATCACAGAGCAAGAAAGAAATGGAGGTGAGTTTCCATCTCAGGATCCAACCTCAGGGTCCATCACAATTTGATCTTTGAGAGAAAAACAGCTCTACGAGCTCCCTTGTCAAACATGAAAAAGCTCCAAAAATCAGAGTTAAAAATCTATTTTCCTTAGCAAGCTAGAAAAAAAAAATTGCTTAAACAAACAGAGAAACTTGTACCTTTTGCACCACATTTCAGAAGCTCAATCTCCCCCTGGCAACACTAATCTCTCAACTTTAGGCCTCTTTTCCTCTGTCCCTGTACCTGTTCTCCAAGCAAACACAGAGCTGAGAGGCCATCCTGTTGTTGCCCAGGCTGTTCCTTTTATCTGCAATCCCTCAGATTCATTGCCTACCGCCAAACACCCAGGTGTCTTTAAACCCAGCTAAGAAGACTTCAGCCATCACCTATGTCAAAATAAAGATCCACCTTCCCTTCCTCAAAGTGCTTGGTTGCTTTGTCACAGTATTTGTAGGAGATGGAAAGACAGTGTTGTGTATGGGGTAAAGACAAGGTCGGCATCAGTCTTGAGTTGAAGCTCTAACTGTTGCCTAGGGGTTGTGTGGCACTGATTAAATTCTCCAACTGCTTCTCATTTTCTTTACCCATGAGGGAATCATGCTACTGACCTCAAAGGGCTCCTGAGAGGATCAAATCAGATAATCAGATAACTCAACCAGTACCTACGTCACAAGGAGCTCTTTACACATCTTAGCTATTAGCACTGAGGCACCACTGTCACCAATGCCATCATCATCACCACCAGCAGCAGCAGCAGCAGCAGCATATTAATGTGCCTGTATAGCTAGAAACTCCAGGAGGAGAGGGACCTAGTATTGCTCATCCTTACGCTTGACCTTTAGCAAGTGCTTAATAGATGGATAAAGAATTGAATTGTTCAAACAGCTGTTCAATTTGCAGTTTATTATTTTAGCTCCGGTGAAAAGTTGTTTTGAAAACATTTGCCTAGGTCCTTGCCACCTGATCAGGTTTTGAGTTCCACAGTTTGGTGTTTCTCCCTGCAAATTACACATACTCAGTAAATATAATACTTAGTATATTTAAAGTATTTAAGAAATAAACCCCTAAGGTCACAAACTCCTCAAAGTTTATAAGATCCTCGGGATATGCATTCATTTATTTTGTTTTTTAATATTATATTTACAAAAAGTTAAACATTTATTGAATGCTTTAAAACTACCACCACATTTTCAGCCTTTAATGAACACCAAGCACTTTACACACTTTTGTGTAATAACTCTTACAACCAATTCATCAGATAGTATTCATTCTTCATTATAGTTAAGGAATCTGATGTTAAAGAGTTTAATGAATGTGGGCAGGGGCATAGGTACAGTGTAGGAGCCCAGAATTCAAGCCCATCCTCTTTCAACTCCAGTATAAAGTGTCTAGTTGTGGGCTAAGCAATTCAGAGAGTCTGCCACCTTGAATGGAGAAACCTGGAAGTTGTTGAACATCACCCTTCATTTTATAGAAAAGGCAATTCAGGCTTGGCTATACACAAAGCCAGTCAAGGTTAGAGCTTGGAATGTGGGGTTGTCTTTTCCTATCTAAAACTGTTTTGAAAAAATAAAAATTTAAAATCACTTCAGTGGCTGGAGCTAGAATCCTGGTGTCCTGAGTGATGTGCTGAGTGAGTTCTTTTTCTACCTCCACACACCCTTACTCCAGCTATCAGCACCAGCTAAGCACCTGGCAGGGCCCACCACATAGTTAAGAGAGAAGAAATGGTTCTAAATAGACAGATCTCCACACAATGAAAACACAACAGAGAAAAGAAATGCCATCAGAAAGATGTATCGGTAGTCACCACCCAATAGCTGGTGCAGCCTTGAATTATCACTGAAGGATGTGCTCCAAGGGTTGTCATTATGAGCAGATTCTGCCATCTGGGAGTAGATGGATGGGGGTGGGTGGGGATGGTGCATGATGGGAAATAGCAGCATTTAGGGGTCTGGAGCGAGGAGGCAGAGGAGAGATAAGGGGTCTTGAGGCTGGTGTGCTTTAAAGGCTCTCAGAAGACAGTAGAAGGGGAGGAAACTGAGCATTAATGAAGCTGAAGACCCTGGGGTAGGAAGTGCCGCCAGCCTCAGCAAAGCTGGGGAAATCAGTCTGCAAAATGAAAGAGACAGAAAAGAGCACCAAAAATAACCTTGAAGGTAATGGATGAGGCAGAGAAGAAAAATCAATTCAAGGAAAACATATTAGGTGCAGAAAAACTAAATGAGAGCTGGGGGGAGGAGGAGCTGGGGCGGGGAGAAGCACAGCCTGGAACTAGGAGGGCTGAGATCCCCTCTCCAGCCCAGCCTCTCACAAGCTCTGTGACTCTGGGTGGGGCACCTCACCTCTCTGAGCTGCCACTAGCTCTTCTTAAAAATGACTTCACTGGACAACATAACCTATAAAGTCCCCTCCAAGTCTGAGACAGAGAATTGTACAAAAGCTTAGCTTCACATGGATAGTCTTAAGCAGCTAGAGACAAGCTGAGACATGCAGTGAGTCCTTCAGAGGTTCCCACATATCCAGGTGTTTGTGACAGATGGAGGAAACCTCAGAAGCTTAAATTCCACTTTGGGACGTTCTGATCTGATCATGAAGGAAACTCAGGCTTCTGTTGGCAAAGAGGCTGTGCACAGGGCACTACAACACACTTGGAAGCAGGGGCAATGTTTATGTATTAGGATCCTTGTACATGCAAATCCCCTCTCCCTAAAGAGGACTTGGGAGTGAGAAGGACACCTTGGGAGCTCTCAGCCACAAGATCTGTGTATATTATTATTATCATTCACAGGTACAAATCCCTCCAAAATTCATATGTTCGGACCTAATACCTAATTAGATAGTATTAAGAGATAAGGCCTGCAGGACAGAGAGTAAGTCTTGAGTCATCATGAATAGCATTGTTGCTCTTATAAGAGAGATTGAAGGGCATCCTCTTCTGATCCCTCAATATGTGAGGATGAAGTCTCCAGGGATCATCCTAGAGACAAAGAATAGTCTTCTCCAGGCTCCCAGTCTGCTCTCATTTCCATCTTGGAGTTCCCAAACTCCAAAACTGTGAACAATAAATTTCTGTTGTTTATAAGCTAAGCTATGCAATCTAAGAGATTTGGTGCTGTGGAAGGAATGTTTCTCAGTTACTCTTCACTTGTTGCTGGGACAAATACCTGACACTAAAAATGAGGGAAAGAAAAGGTTATTTAGCTCACTGGAGGATTTAGTTCGTGCTTAGCTGGCTCCAAGGCAGAGTGGCACATGGCAGAGGGCAGTAGTTCATGGCAGCAGAAGGCAGCAAAAGCAAAAGGGAGGAGTAGTAGCAATAATGGCTACAGAGAGGAAGTCTGTCTCCCTTAAGTTGCATCCAGGCTACGCCCCAGGCTGGGGATGGTACTCTCATCATCCCAGTGGATCATGAGTCAGTCACAAACTTTAGAAGTCTGCCCCATGACTGAACGAAGCTTTGAGGGAACAACTAGACACAAACCATAACAGAATGGGTGCAGATACCATATTAATAGTGGGAGCTAAGATTTTTAAAGGATAACAATAGAGAAGTGTCTCATCTAAAACCCTGATAAGAAAGTAGCCTAGGGGCTGGTGAGATAGCATAGTGGTCTAATCACCTGCCTGGCAAGCACAAAGACCTGAGTTTGATCCTCAGTACTGTATGCTGTGCTGCCTCCTGAACCCCGGGGGTGGTGGCACATGCCTATAATCCCAGCACTGGGATGCTGAGACAGGAGGATCACTATGAGTCTGAACTGTGTGGTAAGACCCTCTATCAAATAAATCAATAAATAATTTTTTTTTAAAAAAGAAAGAAATGAATCTAAAACTTACAAGAACAGCAATCAAGAAAGCAGAGAGAGAGTAGAAGGGAATTTAGAAGCATTGAATGCCTGCAGTGGAACTAATTTCTCATGCATATACCTTAAATATACACCTGACCCATGGAGGCTATGGATAGAGCGACTTTGTGTGGTACTTGTTTCTGAGTTGAGTCCTTGATACTGGCACTTCCCTTTTCCTTCTTGTTTCCCTGTCGTTGACTATTGACTGCACTGCTGACTACCACAAGGATCAGTAGAGGGAACAAGAAACCTGAGGCAACCTTCACTGTCCCTTCTGTCCCTTCATCTTTTACAGTATCACCATTGAAGATTGGATGGGTGTGTTGGGCTTTACAGAGGTTGGAGACAACCAAAAGAAAATTCACCCCAAGAGAGGAGAAATACGTAGGGCTGGGTACAATAGCATGGAAGCACTTATATGCAAATGTCTCTAGCAGATTTATTTGTGATAGCCAACAGTTGGAAACAACACGAATGTGCATCAACTGGACAATTCAATAAACAAAGTTATATCTATACAGGGAAACAGAATGAACTGTTGATATGTACAGCAGTGTAGATCTGCAGTGTAGATGAACCTCAATTAATTGCCAAATGGAAGAAGCCAAACCAAAGAACTTACCTGCTGCATGATGACATTTATATAACATTGCAGAAAATACAAAGTATTCTACAGGGATAGAAAGAAATGAATTACAAAGGAGCAAATTAAACTTTCAGAAATGATGAACACGCTCTTAATTGTGGTGATAGCTTCACTGTGTAGTCTTAGGTCAAAACATATCAAGTTGCACATTTTATATATGTGCAATTTATTATAAATCTGTTATGTCTCAAAACAGCCATTTGTAAAACCTACACATATCCCATGATTGTCTCATAGGCTAAGGCAGTAATACAAAATTTAGAAACCCTCATGGGAATTGGGGTACACTCCTAAGACCCCACTTGCCCTGTTTTTGTGCTGAGAACATCTCCTATTTTACAACCCTACAGGGCCTTTCTTGCCTCTTGTCAAAATACACCCTGACCTATGTGGGCTCTTGGGCCTAGATCCCATCATCCTCCCTAGAGAAATCCAGTGGACATGAGTATTTCCCAAGTCATTGAACATCGTGGAGAAGTAAGACTGCAGACTCAGAATGCGAAGTCATCTTTTTCCACTACTAAAAACCGCATTGCAAAAATGAAGAAACCCCTACATCTCAGCTTCCCATCACATCCAACGAAGCGGGTTTTCTTTTGAAGAATGAGTATGGTCTAAGGCTCCTTCTTGCCATTCATGCACCCACATGTACTTAGAGACTTGAGCCGAGAGAGAGTAGACTGTGGTCCTCAGAAGGAAAAGGAGACAACTCAGAGGCTTAAGTTAGCAGCTCTCCCAGAGGCTGTTTGAAAGGAGTGTTGATAACATTCATTTGAGAGGAATCACGGAGCTCGTACAGAAATATATTAAGGCCCTGTCATTTAATGACACATTACCTTTCTTGTGCTAAACACTACTGTATTTAGACCTGTCTGGTTTGGAAGGGGCTCATTAACAAAGATCCTCCTGGCCTTGGCAATAAGCATGTTTAACCTGGGTTCTGGCCCTGCAAACCTGAGCCCCTTATACAGAAATACAAACACACATTCATTCTCATTCTCTCTCTCTCTCACTCCCTTTCTCTCTCCCCTAACAAAGTCCTTGGGGACAGTAGCATATACATCCTAAACCCGCCACCATTAGCACAGCTGTCCTAGTCGAAGTAGAAGCGGCACAGGGTGCTACTACATGGGACTTTAGAGGGCCCACTGTGTTCTTCTGTCCCCACACCACATCATGGACCAGGAAGCACATATAAAATAGAGCTATCTGCCCACTGATGGTGACCTCTCTGCTCTCAATGGCAGCAGAGAAGCTATGACAATCAAATTTCCCCTTTCGTTGGGTTTCAAACAAGTAGAATTCAGGAGGTAAATAGGATCTGGGGGAAGAATGGGATATTTGAGGACCAAGCTCTCCTTACAGGGTGGCAGGCAGAGAGGCAATGAGAAGAGGAACAAGGGTGTCTTACTCAAGTGTTACAAGAACACTTTGAGACAGATATTCAATGTATCCATCTTGTATATTAGGGAACAGGCTCAGGTTGTCCAAGAACATGGCCAGGATTTACAACCAAGGGCTGAGGCCAAAGAAAGTCAAGACCTGCATGACAGACAAGTGTAGCTTTTCCTTTGGGCTCCACTACCTCTAAACGGGTAGATGGTACAAAATCTGAAATATTAATGGGCGAATACTCACCATGTGGCGGCAGTCATTGCTTTTCTGTCTTTAGTTTACGTGCAGCTCAAGCTTGATATTCTGAGTTTGTATTTCACAACAGATTAAAATCTGCTACCTGGGAGTGATACATGATTTTATTAATGGATTTATTCATCAAAAAATGTACATTGAGTGCCTGCTATGTAACTGGAATAGATTCTGGAGATACAATAATGACAAACACTATTAAAGTCCCCACCATCATGAGCTTATAGAAGTGTGTGGCAGCTGGAAAATTTGTGCACAAATTACTTTATAAATATAATTATTAAAAGTACTAAGAAGAAAAACAGAGTGCCATGGGCGTGTTGAATCAAGAACCAGCCTGGGTTGGATAAAATTAAAGAGGTCAGGGACAGAAGCTAATGAGCCATCGAGGGCAAGCCAGTGATGATTGTAAGCAAGGTACTGATACAACTGAGTGTGTTTTAAAGTTACAACTGCAGCAATTCTGAATAGAAATAGATTAATGAGAGGGCAAGAGGGTCATAGTTAAAATACAATTGCGACAGTCAGGAAGAGAAGTAGAATTAATAGGAGCAGGTCTTTGGTTTCATGTGGGAGGAAGAAGATGAGGGAGTTTTCTGGGAAAATTCCCAGTGTCTGGCAAGAACACTGGGTTTGTAACAGTACTGAGGGCTGAAAAGAGGAAGATTTCAAGAAAGAGGGGGTCAGAGGAGATCAAGTTATTGACTGCATGAGACAGAAAGTTAGAAACTGGTGACTCTTGGGAAAAGGTATTTGAGAGTTCTTTCTAGGGCTGTGGAAAATCGCCGATGAGTTGGGCAGTTTTTCAAAATAGAAAGTATATTCTCATTGAGGGATGTTAATTTTGAAACTCCTGTGGAGAGACAACTAGGAGAATGTGTCAGGATGGCAGTTGGCTATGTAGGCAAGGTGCTCTGAGGGGAAGGCAGTGTGGATGTCCCCTGCGCATATCCACACAGAGATCTGGAGACTGTGACAGCCTATGATATTAACCAGGGAGAGAGACTGAGGAGTGTATAGTAGTAATCATTTCCACATCCAGGCACAGAAGCTCCACCATGGAAGAAGCAAAAAGAGTAGAGGAAGTCATTTTTCATGCATTTCTATTTTTTTCCAAATTTTATTGTAATAAAATACACATGAAATTTGCCATTTTAATCCATTTTGTATATACAGGTCAGTAGAATTGAGTGCATTGACACTGTGTGCAACTATTGTCCTCATGCACATGCAGTGTGTCTTCAGCTTTCTATCCACCTTGATTAGAAACACAGAAAATTGTCCCAGAATTCTCCAGCAGAAGACGTTTGGATCACATGACCGTTCCTCAACCAATCAGTGAAAAGTAGAGCCAAAGTAGCCATGACAACATTAGACAGTCAGGCCTCACTCTGGAAACAGGTTCGTCTACTATGGGAAAGATTAAGCAGTGCTACTTTCGTTCTCAAACTTAATTCCTCCCACTATTCTGGTCACAAACTGGACTGGATGAGAACCAATCAAATTTTTTCCTAAAGTCGACCTTGAACCAAAACATTGAATTTGACTCAGTTCCCATCCAATTAGATTTATGAACAGAATTGTGGAATGAATAAAGTTTATGGACTGAGGTACAACTGTACCTAAATAAAATCAGAGTTTATTTGCCAGAAAGAAAAGGGAAATACATTTAAGATTTAAAATAATTTCTTTATTCTAGCACTTAAAAATTTTCTTCACT
>NW_004524648.1:9673554-9679495 GCF_000260255.1 Octodon degus | reverse complement strand
GAAAACTTTCCATTAGGAACAGCATCCATGATTTTGTTTCAAGCTAAAGGGAAGGTTTTAGGTTTCCTAGAATACTAAGTCCTAAAGGTCACGTACCCCTGGGGAATTGATGGAGAGAGCTGCTTTGAAAACAGTTGTGTCCCAGTATGGGTAAAAGATATGCTGAACAGGAATGGGGTACCTGGGCTGGGAGGGCGCCGTGCAGTGGGCAAGAAGCAAGCAGTGATGACAATGGTTGGTACCGAAGCTCTGAGCAACCAGCAAGCATGGTACCCTCAAGGCTGTAGATCTTGTCTGTCTTCAAGCAGGGCATTGCCATGAGAGCAGAAGTCTCTTACGCAGGAAGGGAGAAAGAAGGCAGTTGGTCTGGGAGATTACAATGACTGGACAATGAAACCCCTGCAAGGAGGTGCAGGGACCTGGAGTTTGATCCCCAGGCCTAGGTGCTGGCCCCTCCCCCGGGTCGCACTGAGACGGCAATTGAGTCTGGGTGTGGTGGCACATGCTGTAATCTCAGCTCATGGGAGGCTGTAAACAGGTGGATTACTATGAGTCCAATCTAGTAGTGAGACCCTGAACACCCTGTAGACCCTTCCCTAAAATTAATTTTTAAAAAAGGACAATAAAACCATCATCAAGGTCTTCCACATCTGGATACACAGTGATTTAAGATATTAATATTCCTCTATACAGCCAGTATTTAATTATTTTTCTCAACCTTAAAGTTCTTGGAGAAGGAACAAGGAAGGATAAGACAGAGAGTGATGACTTTATAAAAGAAAAAAAAAATTTTCTTATTGATCATCTCATTTAACTTAAATCATACCATCAGACTGACATTCTTGATCCATTGTACAGCTGTGAAAACTGAGCTGCAGAGAAGTAAAATAGCTTGCTAGGGCCTAGGCTGTAACTAAGAGGTGTAGTCAAGAATTACATGAGCCTCCTGCGAAGTACCCTTCTGAGAAGGTTTAAAGATCATCTTCCCAACAACCATTCACTCATTCAACAACCATTTATTATCCATCTAGCTCACCCTGGATGTCTTGGTTCCTTTTCTCTTATTGCTGAGACAATACCCAATACCCAAAAGTATGGAAGGAAAGGTGTATTTAGTTCACAGTTCGTGGAGGTTTCAGTCTATATGCAGCTGGCTCCAAGGCAAGGGGACATGGCAAAGGGACAACAGTTCCGGCGGCAGAAGACAGCAAGGGCAACAAGAGCAGAAAAAGGGTGCAAGCCCCTTTCTTTCTTTACATTGTAAGCAGGCTACCCACCCTGGGGTGGGTGTAGCCCTCACACTGTGTGTCCTCCTTTGGCAGAGGCTGAGGATGTCTACTAAGTAAGAATCCTGGT
This sequence comes from Octodon degus, assembly GCF_000260255.1. NCBI lineage: Eukaryota > Metazoa > Chordata > Mammalia > Rodentia > Octodontidae > Octodon > Octodon degus. Next base: position 9,678,139 of record NW_004524648.1, on the reverse strand, counting down.
CCCCTGCTGAGTTGCTTAGTTAAGCTTCTAAACTTCTCAAGTTGACACAATAAATCAGTCATTACAACATCCTAGAGCCTAAACAGCCTCCCTAGGGCATGTTCTCTACACCCTAGGATGTAGGACTGCAGAATCACTTAGTTAAACTTCTAAACTTCTCAAATTGATGCAATGCATGAACCATTACACTGGAAAAGGTGAGGTCCTTACCTGTATTAGTGTCCTGTAGCTGCTATAACAATTTATTGAAATCTTGGATGACTCGAAATGCCATAGACCTATTTTGTACTATTCTGGAGAGCAGAGGTCTGAGATCAAGGTGGGGCAGGACTGCATTTCTTTATCAACTATAAGAAAAAAATGCACTGCTTGTTCTTCCAGCTTCTGGAAATGGCCAGAAATCCTTGGCTTATAGTCATATCACTTCAATATTTGCCTCCATCTTCATGTCAGTCTTTCCTCTATGTATCCAATTTCCCTCCGCTCCTCTTAGAAGGACACTTACCATGACATTTAAGGTTCACAAGCACAATATAATCCAGAATTATCCAGAACTATCTCCTTATCTCAAAATCTTTAATTTACTCACATCCACAAATACTTCATCAGGTGCTAGGGGTCAGGAACTGGCACGCTTAGGGCCACCTCTCAGCCCTATATACCGCCCTGCAGTAGCCAGTGTTCAGTGTCACAGGAAGATGGCAACACAGAGGAGCCATGACGACATGTGCTATAGATTATGTGCTAAAGTGCAAGTGCATTGTGGGAGAAGGTAGGGCTCGTGAAGGCTTCCTTGTGGCCGCAGTGTTGCAACTGAGATGTGAAAGATGAGTGAAAACAAGTTAGGTGAACCCATGGAGCTGGGTATCGTTGCAGGAGGTGTCAAGTGTGACTATAGGGTGGCTCACAGAGATTTCTCTTTACATAGCAATTTGATTTCTGCATACAGTCACATTACCAATTACTTGATTGAAAAGTCAGAAAAAATCAGCAAGGCCAAACCTAAATATCATGGCTTTTCACTTTTTAAAAAGCAGTCAACAATGGCACAAGGCGCAATGCAATGCATTTCATATTCACGGTTTAGCAGGCATCTTCTGCTCCACAGCAAATCCTCTCCATGTGTTTCTATGCGGTCTCCATTGTAATTTCTTCATCTCTGCTCCTCTGCCCATTGTCTACATGCCAAAAAGCTGTACTGCATGTGAAGCAAAGCTGAGGGAAACTTAAGGGATCCTCATGCTATAGAAAACACAGAAGAAATAAAGGCCAAATATAATCTCTTTTCTGACCCAGTACCCCAAAGCCCAAGTCCTGGTCCATTTCATCCATGCTGAGCTGGGCTGCACAGAGCCCACTTCAGTTAATCCCTGAAAGCCCCCTATCCTCAGGGCTAGCTCTTAGAAGCTTTCTATTTTCCCTTAGGGCCTTGTATATTCTATTCAGCCCTGAAGATTCTGAAGCAACATTAAAAGCAAAACGCTCATACTCAAATCTGTCTCATAAAGAGAAAGTAAAACAGGAGAAATAGCCCATTCCAAGCACTCTTCTCCTGGTCTCCTAGACCCCCCCCTGCCCCCCCCACACACACTTCCTTGTAGGGACTACAGCTTCTCCACTCTCGAATGTACAGTTGCTGAGAGAATGCCTGCTGATGGAGCATGAGTGAGACGAATCTGACCCAGTCTTCACTTCCTCCAGGGCTTCAGTTTCACCCCTTCCAGAGCCCTGCATCCCTAGAGAGCTCCTCCTTGCTGGGTTCTCTGCAGGGCTACAAGGCCCACTTTGTTCTCGAGGAAGTTGTGGACACAGACCTGGTCAGAGTAGGACAGACAAGCTTACTACATCAGATCTTTCTTCTTAGCCTTTTCAAACGCTGCCCTCATCTACCTGCAGAGCTCATGGCCTCAGTGAAAGCTACCATTCTTTTCAACAACTTTCTTCTCTTTTCTAGAAACAAATGTTCTTCAAGGAACTGTTCTTCCCCCTTGTTGTAGGACCACCCTAACCAATTTGCAGCAACCATGAGGCAATCAGAATCTAAAGCATTTTTTAAAATAATTTTACTGAGATACAAATAGCAACAAGACAGTTTCAAAACCGATTAGTAGGACAGTTTCAATAATTAATACATTGCATATTGTTGTCTTCTTAGTGGTTATTCATTGTACAAGATGCAGACATGATATCCTGTCCACAAACACTATTAGTACAAATCTTTCTATTCATTGAATTAAGAGAAAGTAGCTGTATATCTATCCTAACTATTTTGAAAAAAAAGAAAGAAAGGAAAGAATTTAAGGCATTTAGCCCTGAGAAGGGGAACTCAGTCTTCACAAGGAAACAGAACAAAGAATGCGGGAACTCAAGACCTATGGGCAACACAGCCACCGTCTTTCAGCCAACGATGTCACATAAAGGAGGCATGAATAGAAGTGGGAGGCAAGAGACAGAGAGATGATGTTGCCCAGCTTCTTCAACCCCAGTCACATACCAAGACATAGATTCTATAATCTAACTCCCATTCTAGCTTAACTCCAGCAAGGAACCCTGTTCTTTGATTCTATAAGCTGTCTCAGTTACCCTTCAATAACCAAAGCCCAACTTCCTCATTTTCCTCCCTTGAACCTAGTCAGAATCAGTGTGGTAAGAAACTAGCTCATCACACTCCTGTTCCAAGGCAAAGTCTGAAAGGTCCTGCCTGCCCCTTCACAGCAGCTTGTCTGCTTTCCCCTGCCTTTCTGATGCTCACGCATGCCCTGCACTTCCATTTTCCCTGACCCCTCCAATTACGAGATGTGACCACTCATGCTTTCCTCTTGCTATCCAGCTCCAATCCCGTGACTTCTCCATTTCTGGTAGTACTTCAACAAACAGTTATGCTGCTGAGTGTGCCCTCTTTGACAAGATCCCTTGACTTTTCTTCTCGGCTAATGGTGTCTCCGGGTCAGCCTCCTGGGACACATCTGCCACCAGGGACAGGTTCTCACTCTGCTTTTCTTCAGATGCATTTAGCCTTCACCTTTTCAGCCTTGTGGTGCTCTCAGAGGTCCTCTCTTCCTGTCATTCACTTGTAGGCAATGACATGCAATCATCACCCACTGGGTCCTGGGTAGTCACATACCAGGACCTTAACTCACAAGGGCAGGCAGAGAAGCAGCAGAGATCACAGCTCATTTTGTAGATAATACAAATGCAGACACAGAGGTGGAGAGGAGGTGTAGCCTCTATCCCTCTGTCCCTCTGCATCTAGAACACCTACCTCCCCACAGAGCAGCCTGGCTGAGCACCAAGAAATCTAGTCTGTGCTGGCCACAGACTCTCTCAAATTTGGTTAACAGCCTGAGAATTCATGTTTGCTTATTATAGAAATTATCCAAGGGGGTTGAAAATTCCAGGGTCTTGCAACTCTCACATTACAGCTATTGACAAACTCTCATCCAGATTTCAGTTTCATGTCTACCGCTAAATTATGCTTTCTGTTGTAATGGAGTTCACAGTGCTCAGACTCTTGAAGGGAAATGAAATAATTCGTGTGATCAAAGCTTAAGTGATGGGCTTCTGCACCAAAGATGCTCTTGTGGAGAATGGTGACCCTGACATCATTCTCTTGTACTGGCCAGCAAAAGCATGCATTTTCCTAGACTCTCTCATCCTACCTCTCTATTGAGTGATAGCAGTGATCTCCTCCTCCCTCTTCCAGCGAAGGAAAAGTGCCTAAGAACATTGCATATTCCAGCCTCAGGGTAAGTAAGGCAGCACACAATCCACAGAGAAAAGGATTCAAGCGAGTGGATTCAGGTCAACATGAATATTCTGTAAACATCAAAATGAGCAGGATGGTCGACACCATGTTTTCATGTCTGTATTCGTATTCTTAAGCAACAACCCCAAATGACGCAGTAGATCATGTGCGCCCCATGGGCCAATGCCTGGGGCAGGAGAATGACTTGCTGTGGGGGTCATCGCTAGTGTGTAGTAGATCCCTGTCTTGATCCTCAAGCTCCTAATTTTATATGGGAAGATGTATGCACATGATTAGGCCTCAAGGAGTTTAGATCTATACTTTTAACTTAAAGAAGAGGTTGGGAAACTTTTTCTGTAAAGGTCTAGGTAGTAAATACTTTGATTTCATAGACCATGCAATCCTTATCATAACTACTCACAGTGTGAAGGAACTTAGTATGCATAATGCCCAGAAGACATGCATACAAGTGGACATGGTTGAGTACCAATAAAGCTTTATTGATGAAAATGGCTGATGAGCAGGTTTTGGCCCATATGCTGTAAATGGCCAAGCACTGGTTTAAAATATTAGTACCAAATCTTTATATGAGAGTTAGAGCTGAGCCAGAGGTTGGCTGAGTCAGATGCATTTACACTTCCTAGAAGCATATCGTCACTGGTACTTCACCTTCCTGAGACATGCCCAGGAAGGTATCTTAGTTCCTTTTTTTGTTATTGTTGTTCCTGAGATTAAATACTTAAGGCCCAGAATGAAGGAAGGAGAGGTTTGTTTAGATCACAGTTTGTGGAGGTTTCAGTCCGTACTCAGCTGGCTCCCAGGCAGGATACAGTGGCTGAA
>NW_004524648.1:9663753-9672161 GCF_000260255.1 Octodon degus | reverse complement strand
ATGAATTACCAAAGCTGATGCAAGGAAGCATGGAAAATGTAAATAGGCTTCACTCTAACTAGTAAAGAAATTGAGCTAATAATTTAAAATCTTACGCCCCACACATACAAACACAAAACTCAGACCCAGATGGTTTCACTGATGAATTCTGTCATGTTTTTTAAATAAGAAATTATATCAACCTTACATAAATAAGAAATAGAGGAGGAGGGAACACTTCAAAGAATTTGATGAGACAAGTACTATCCTGGAATCAAAGATAAAGACATCATGAAAAGGAAACCTACAGGATACTATCCCTTATTTCCTTAGCTGCAAAATTTGTTTAAACATCAGGAAAGTAGATAGATAGATAGATAGATAGATAGATAGATAGATAGATAGATAGATAGATGATAGATACATATATACATACATACATACATACATACATATGTTGACACATAGATACACATAAATAGACATAAATATAGCTGTACTTATAACAAGAATGCAAGATTTATTAATCAATGCAACGGAACATAGAACAAGACTACATAATCACAATAGGCACAGAAAATTTTCGTAAATTCAACACAATACAAGGTCTCCCTATGTAGTTCAGGCTGGCCTTGAACTTACTATGTAGTCTAGGCTGGCCTGGAACTCACAGAGATCCCCCTGCCTCAGTCTTCCAAGTGCTAGGATTACAGTTGTGTGTCACTGTGTTTTGCTAATAAAAATTTTGAAATAAACCAAAGTAATAGAGAACTTCCTCAGTTGGATAAAAAGCATTTATGAAATCTACAATTAGCATAGTATTCAATGATAAAAGACTAAATATTTCAAAGATCAAAAAATGCAAGAATGTCAACTCTTAATACTTTTCTTTAATAATATCTGGGAAATTCTAAATAGTACAGTAAGGAAAGAAAAAGAAAGTTAGAAGTAAAACAGTCTTTAGTCTCAGAGAACATGATCATTTATGTACAACAGCCCATGAAATCTACAAAAATAAAAACTATCAAAACAAATGAATTTAATAAAGGTGCAAGATACAAGATTAATTTTTAAAAATGAATTTTATGTCTGTATTTTGGCAACAGACAATTCAAAAATAAAATTAAGAAAACTATTCCATTTACAATGGCATGAAAAAGAGTAAAGTATTTGTGAATAAATTTCATAAGAAGTAAAAAATCTGACCCTGAAAATTATAAAAACATTGCTGAGAGAAATTGAAGAACATATATGTAAATGACAAGATAGTTTGTGCTCATGGATTGGAGGATTCCATGTTCTCTCTACAATGAGCAGTAGATTTATCTCAATATCAATTAAAATCTCATTGGGCTTTTTCCTTAGAGGAAATTGGCAAGCTGATTATGAAGTTTATATGGAAATTTGAAGCATCTAAAATAGCCAAAACTGGGTCAGTGAGATAGCTCAGTGGACTAAGTGCCTGCTTTGGCAAGCACAGGGACAGGGGTTTAATCCCTGGTCCTCCATGCCACACCAGCTTCACCCGTGGGGTGTGCTAAGCTGGCAACTGAGTCTGGGCATGGTAATGCATGCTTGCAATTCTAGTTTTGGGAAGGCTGAAAACAAGAGAATCACTACAAGTCCAACCTGCACAGTGAGACCCTGTACAAAACACATAAATAAATAAATAAATAAGCCAGAACTATTTCAGTAAGGCAGAAACAAAGTTAGATAAATTAAACTACACTACTTAAAAGCACACTATATAAGTCATTGGAGGACTTAAACTAGCCTATTTGAAATCTTAATAAATCTACATAAATCAATAATATGTGGTACTGAGATAAAAATAGCCCTTTAGATCAATGGCACAGAACTAAAGGGCCAAAAACTAATCCTTTCATTCATGATCAATTAACTTTTGACAAAGGTGCCAAGTCAATTTAGTGGGAAAATTATTATTTTCCAATAAATCCTTCTGACCTCGCTGAATATAAAGATGTGCTAGGACTGAAAGATACCTTTTCTCACATGTTGCTACATTCGTGGCTGAGACACCTATTACAAGAGATGACTTAAGAGAAAACATGCCCTTCTATGTACTATAGTAATTCTATGTGACTCCATCATCTTTCAAAGGAAACAAACACCCCAAAGACATGGGGAGCCCTGTGTATTTTTTATGCTTAAGTTTTCAAAGAGTAAACAACCATGCAGAATTATGACTGGAAGACAAAAGGGTTTGATCTAGTGGAAAGAAATGAGGGGAATTTAACAGGACCTATTGGCTCAGATTCTTCCCTGTATCCATGTGCCCTCATAAATAAGGATTTTACTTTCCTGTGGGTATAGTAAAGATACTGGTGGAATTAAAATCATATGATCTTCTTCAAGGTAAGGTAATCTCAGTCTCAGCCTGCTTCAGGGAGAAGGGTGAGGAGTAGTTGGGAGTGACCTTCCTGTTGCTGTTTTCTTAAATGTTAAACTGTTATATATTCTGGGGCCTGGACCCATCAATGTAAGAGAAAATAACCCTACTCCTTCCACTGATAGTCCCCAACATTTTTATCACCTGGGATTGGTCCCCCACAGCTCTCAGCAAGGTCCCACCAGAAGCTCAGCTCCAACAGGAATCTCGTGCTATCACAGAACTGACAGGCAGAGCTCCGCAGTAATGTCAGAGATTGGCAGTGGCTGTAAATACAGAGGAAGCATTGCTAGCGCGGCCCCTGCTGTGTGGTCCAGTTTCTAACAGGCCAGACTGATAGTAGGTCAGGGCCAATGAACTGGGCTTCCTTGCCTTAGGTTATGCAAAAATTAATTCAAAATGAATCATTGACCTGAATGTAAGAACTGAAACTTTCTCATAGAATGCAATCTTTCTGACTTTGTACTAGACAAAGATTCCTTAGATAAAACATCAAAAACACAGTCCATAAAAGAACAAACTTAATAAGCTAGACTTTGTCTAAACTTTTATAAGATGTTCTTTAAAGGACCCTATTAAGAAAATAAAAAGCTAAGCCAAGAATAAAAGAGGCTATGTGCAAGGAATACAAATATTTGGAAGTAGTATGAAGACTTGGATCAGGACTGCATAGCGAACACATATAATTCAACTATATGAAAATATGCAATTTATTTTTTAGTTTGTTATGTTTTTGATCCAGAATGCTCTTCAAAAGCCTCAGGTGTCAGAGATTGGGTTTGCAGAAGATGATTGGATCATAGGGCTGCTATACTGATTGGTGGATTAATCCATTGATGAGTCCATAGCAGGCAGGAGGATACCTGGTTGGAAGAGTCAGGTCACTTGGGCTAGAGTTTGCAAGAGTGAGTCTGCTTCCCTGGCTCCTATTGCTCTCTGCTTCCTGGAAACTCTGAGGTAAGTATCTTATCTGCACCCAGGACCCTTCTGCTATAACCTGTCACCAACCACAGACTGACACTTCCACAGCTGTGAGGCAAAAATAACGATGCTCCTTTAAGTTGAGGATTTCAGGTACCGGATGTCAGCCATGGGAAAATGACTAAGGCAGTGGGCATAATATTGGAGCAGATGTTTTGGCAAAGAAAATACGTGTTTGGTTAGCAGATACATGAGAACATACCTCAAATCTTTAGCCCTTGGGAAAATTCAGAGTAAGAACATAGTCAGGGTTTGACAGCCCACTAAGAGGGCTCCATGAAGAAAGCCTGCACTGCCTGGTATTGCTGAGGATGAGAAGAAGCCAGAACTCTCACTCATTGCTGGTGGGAGTCTAGTGATGCTGCCACTTTAGAAAACAGGTTGGAGACTGGGCGTGGTGGCATACACCTGTAATCCTAGCTCTTGGGAGGCTGAACACAGACGGATCACTACAAGTCTCATCTACATAGAGAGATCCTGTAGACGCTTACTAAAATACAAAAAAAAAAAAGGAAGGAAGGAAGGAAGGAAGGAAAAAAGAAAAGAAAACAGATTGGTATCACTTCAGAAGGTTAAATACATGTGGAACAGCAACTCCTAGGTATCCATCCAAGAGCAATAAAAACATATATCCACACAAAGACTTGCCTGCAAATGTTTATAGCAGCAATATTCATACAAAGTGCAAAAATCCAATGTTCTGTCAACTGTCCGAGAGATACACAAATGTATATGTACCTACAGTGGAATACTACCCAGCAATAAAAAAATAATAAATTACTGATAACATGCTGCATCATGGAAGAAGGGCCAAAATATCATGCTAAGAGAAAAGGGCCAAATCCAAAAGCTTACATCCTGCAAGGCTCCATTTGTACACCATCTCCAGAAAAGGCCAGTGTATAGAGATGGAAAACAGCTCCGTGCTTGCCTGAGGCTGGGGATGAAACTGTGGCCTGACTGCAAATGGGCCTAAAAGAAATGTTGAGGCCATAGAAGTGTTCTAAAGCTGGATTATGATGATGACGGCACAATGCAAAAGTCATTGAATTGTGTATTTACAAGTAGGTGGATTTTATGGTATGTAAATTATACCTCAAAATATCTGTTTAAGAACAAAAGATGAAAGCCTTCCCAAATATCACTACCCTGCTCTGCATCCATTTCCTGCAGTTGAGTGTTGCTTCATTTGCCTTTGTTAGTTCCTGCCTTTGACCCACATCCAGGCACCCATTGCTGGACTTTATTACCCGCTGTCTTGTCTGTGGCATGCAGACAAGAGGTGCTGTCTCCTCTAGTGAGCACCTAGAGGCCAGCCAGGATCTTACAGCCTCCTCCTCAGTATCCTGGAGAATCCTCTCCTAAAGAAGCTTGCAAGTGTCCAGAGGGTTCTAATTCTCTTTGGTCCTCTGACTTCATGTAAGCCATCCAGGAAGCTCAGTCAATCTTTGATTTCCATATGCCTAATAACCCACTCACATAAACCATTGATGACTGTGGGGTATGCTTACTCTAGGCACCTTGTAGAGCTGGGAACAAAAAGAAATAGAGAAGGGTAATTTATGCTGTGGCACTATAACAACCTGACCTGGAATCTTGGATACCCCTGTTTTTAACATGTCTTTAAGCTTCTTAGGGAATTTTTACAGGCATGCTAGGGCTCATGTCTAGGTGTCACCCTAAAAACCACATGTACTCACAGGTGGTACTTTGGGGAGGTGACTGGATAATGGGTGTGTGATGCTTGATTAGTTCACTGATGGGTTTATAGCTGGGTGTGATGCTGGGAGAGAGGCCTGGTGGGAAGAGGTAGGTCATTGTGGCCATGGCGTATATTCACAAATTGAAACAGACAAGAACCAAATCAAGTTTGCCTTGAAGGTCATCACTGAACATAAACACTGAATTTGATTTAGTTCTCATCAACTCAGTTTCTGGCCTGAACTGTGGAAAGGATGAAGCTCATATCCTACTATTCCTCGATCACTGTTGCTTCCTTCCTGCCACGCAGTGAACTCTTTCTCCTCTACCACGCTTTCCACCCTGCACGCCACCCTGCCTGGGAACCACCCAACTATGGGTTGAAACCTCTATAAATTATGAGCCAAAATTAACTTTTCCTCATTTAACTTCTGGGTGTCAAGCATTTTGTCCCAGTAAGGAAAAAGTATCCAAGACGAGGCCCTTGCCTCTGTACAGTTTCAGCTGCATAGTTTTTCCCCTTCCCTGATTCAAAAATAAATTTCTCCTTTGTCTCATAAAGATCCACTTAGTAGTCTTGTCTAAGGCCTTTCACCTTTCGTTCCGTGTGGCTTCTCATGACATTGTCTCCAATCATGGTACTAGCAAAGTCTCTAAATTGAAAGTCACTCATACACAGAAAGGTCCCCAGATGATTTAAGCAAAGGAGACATTTGTTTAAAAGTTTGAGTAGCTCAAATAATTGTCAAGATAACTATAGAATCACTCTCAAAAAAATAAACCAAGTCATAGTCTATGTAGCATGCCTCACATCCTAGAACTAGACCAGCAAAAGGCCTAAGCCACTATAGTACACTGGACACTGAAATTTGCCACTATAGTACACTGGACACTGAAATTTGCACTGTCGATCCTGCCACCATGTCTCTAGAAATATGCTGCTGTCCTCTGCCATGATATGACTGCAAGAACTCTCTACCATCGTTTATCTCATTTTATTTTATGTTTAAAACATTTTTGCAACAGGGCTGGGGAGATAGCTCGGCAATCTAAGTCCCTGCCTGGCAAGCTCAAGGACTGGGGTTTGATCCATGATAATGCATGCCGTACTGGCCCTGGAACTGTGGGTAAGTCATTCCCGCCACCGAAACCAGGTGTGGTGGTGCATGTCTGTAATCCCAGTGCTGGGGAGGCTGAGACAGGAGGAGCACTGAATCTGAGCTGTGTAGTGAGACTTTGTGTCAGATAGATAGATGATAGATAGATGATAGATAGATAGATAGATAGATAGATAGATAGATAGATAGATAGATATTTTTGCAACCTTTGGTATAAGTGTGTGTCATTTTCATGGGTTGGGTTTAGGTCATGTGCCTGCTCTCTAACCCCAAAGGAGCCTGGGAAATGCGTAACAGGCCTTCTTAGCTTTTGGAGTGAAAGATGGTCTTTTGTCACCAATATTCATATCAGAGAGGACACACAGAAAAGAAACTTAGAACAGCGAAAAATAAACTGCTTTTGTGACTGATTTCAATAATTATTTAGATATATGGGTAGCCCAATATGTTCAGCTACATGATTCAGAAATTCTAATTCAATTTTCTTAGCTCAGATGTCATACTATATGCAGATTCAAGCTTGTGAAGAGCAAAGTTGGAGTCCTGGGACAGGGGAATATGAAATAATTGATAATCCTCAACTCTGCTTGGTTAGGTGCATCATGGCCTCCTCAACCGTGGTCATCCTCTTGTGTCCATGCCTTGTGTGCCTTCGAGCTGGCAGAGTCACCAAACTCCCCACACCTCCCTCCACTCCACAAAGCAATTACAGCTTTGTAAACATGCTTACCTTGTCCTGCAAGCTGCTATTTAAAAAGCCGTGCAGCAGAATTCTTTTTTTTAAAAGGAATGATCTTTTGTGATGGAAATATCCAAATTACCCTGAAATTTTGCATGTTGGGTATTATTAAAGTAGAATTTGCCTAAAATATAGAGTTACTGTTATAAATATATATTTATCATGACATTTTTGTGGGACTCTATGTGACCCCAGAGGTCTTCTGGTTAGAATAAAGTAGAAATGTCAAATACAGCGAGCCCTCTGTTCTAGGCCAAGTTAGACTTTGTTAGTTAGCTCATTCTTGACTGTCTAATAAAAACCTGCATTTTACTTTCACAACTCCTACCTATTCACTGGATAATCTCTTTAAATGTCTACAGGCCAGAAGGAAGATGTGGTTGGAAGTCCATGTCATATTCAAAACTCAGTCCTCCTAGGCAGAATCCAGGCCTGCAGGTTTTAAGGCTTAAGGTTGCCCGGCAGAAGCGTTCTCTTTGGTATATGCATATCTTTATGTATGTAGGTATGCATGTGTGTATATTCAATAAAAAATTTCAATTGTAAAAGAAAACAAAAAATCAGTGTATATCTAGAAAGATTATTGAAAATAAAAATCTCATCATCACCATTGCCCAAGTCAAGAAAGAGAACTTTATCACTGATCCCAAATCTTTTCCATGTCTCTAACCAAACTCTGCTCCCTCCCTCACAAAGTAACTATATTCCAACACTCACAGTAAGCAGGACTCTATGTTTTCTTCAGCTTTACCATTTAAGCACACATTCCTAGAGATCATAGTTTAGTCTCAACCATTTATATTCTTAAGATAGATTTCAAGACAGTACAGGTTGCTCCCAATGCTTCTCTGTTTTCTCCCACAATTTATCTCTTAGTGAACCTGAATCATCCTCCCTGACCTTCCTGCTGTCTGTGTATTGTTGATTACTCAGGTTAGTTTCAGGTCAACACATTCTGCTGTCTGATTCTAACAGCAAATGAGCAGTTGGGGCCAAAGGTCTAAACAGACTCAGGTTCGACTCTCTCGAATAGAACCCCCTGTAGCATCTTAGGAGGCCGCTGAAGTCTAGTTTTCTTTATGTGATGTTATCAGTCGTGGGTGCTCACTGCCTAGATTCAGTATGTTATTAGGAAATGCAGATGCTAATCTCCTAAGTCAGTCAATTCTTTCCCTCTGTAGAAGTTAGAATACTTCTATAAAGAGATATATCCCTTATAGTCCATCTAGGAAAGGCAGAACAAATGTTTGATTTATCCTCTTCCTTTACCAGACTTCAAGATAATGACTAGAGTCTGGGCATGGTGGTGCATGTCTGTAATCTCAGCCCTGGGGAAGCTGAAAACAGGAGGATCACTATGAGCCTGAGCTATGTAGTAAGACCCTGTACAATAATAATGAGAAGAAGAAGAAGAAGAAGAAGAAGAAGAAGAAGAAGAAGAAGAAGAAGAAGAAGAAGAAGAAGAAGAAGAAGAAGAAGA
>NW_004524648.1:9647964-9662958 GCF_000260255.1 Octodon degus | reverse complement strand
CCCACTCAATAGACTCACAGAAACTATACAACTACTACTAGAAATATGATTACTGAAATTAATTAGAAAACATCCACATATCTTCTTCTCATTGTAGCTATACTATATCTATATTTCCACATCATAGGACCATAGCATGTGATACTCTCCCTTTTGCCTTCATTTGCTGTTAGTTGCATAAAGCTATACATCTGAGGCTTGCCATCAATTGTTTTTTAAAAAATTTTCAATCACAGCATTTTAATTTGTGGAAATAAACAAATACATAAATAATGGGATTGTGGAGATAAAGGGTGGGGAGGGCATGTAAGAGCTTGCTGCCTGGGACTTGAGGGACTTCACAAGGAAAGCAACATAGAGAAACAGACGAATTCGTGTTTCTATGGTTGGGTTTGATGAAGAGGGTTGTAGAAAAGTAAGATCGCACACAGGGAACCCAGTGTGAGGCAGACAGGTAGGGCTCGGCAGGTCCTGCTTGTTCAGAACTGTGCTATACCCTCATGTCCCCATCCTTGTTAGCCACATCCCATGCATTTTGGAACAGACTGAAGGGCAGCAGGCAGGAGAATGGAAGAGCTTTGTGAAGGCCTCAGGAGTGGGGCTGGGATGCACTGCCTCGAATACAGCACCTGGGCATTTGAGCGAACCCCAGAAGCACAGTGGCCGCTCCCAGCTGCCTTTTGCTCACCCCCACCTACTTTCACAGCAACTCACAGCACACTGTGCAGTGGGTGTCCTCTGCTATGTCAAGGAGAGGAGAATCTTTATCTCTGAAGACACAAGGATATAGAGCAGATCTCCGCAAGACAGGCCTGATGAGCACCACCATGCCCCCCAATCTTGTTCATTCTCAATGGGTCGTACTCTGTGCCAGCAATTCTTGTCAGCTTCTCCTTGGTTGCTTTGCTCGTCTGAAGCATCTTCTCTAGAGAATTCCTCAAGAGGAGCTCATAAGAATGGAATTTCTTAATTTCTTGCATATTGATCAGTGTTGTCTATGTCCTTTCTATCTAAAATTCAGTTTTCCTGCATATAAGATCCTACTTGCGTTTTCTTTCCTTCCGGATCTTCAAAATATTACCTCATTTTCTACTAACATAAACCATTATTGTCAAAAACTCTGATGATAACTGAATTTTTCTTTCCATTATAAACTATTTTCTCTTTTTGGCTAGATGTTGAATAGCTTATGTTTTTTTCTTACAGTGCATTAATTTTCCCAGAGTACAACGTTGAATTGGCCATTCAGGATTAATTTTTCAGGTACACTATGTGGTTGTATTCTTTCAACATACAAGTTGAGATTTTTATTATTATTTCAAGAAATATTTTCTTGAATTACAACTTACAGTATTTTGTGTTCCCTTTCTTTGGTTCTCTTCAGGATTATAATGTGTATTTCATGCCTCTGTAAAATATTTTAATTTTCTCACAAATAACTTTTATGTCTCCTTTCTAATTATTTCTGATTTCTACAAACTCCTTTTTGCTTTCTGTTATTCTTTTTTTTTTTTTTACAGTTTCATGCTTTACTAAAATTTCATTGATTTTTCAGTAATTGTCAGTGGCACCACCATCATTCCTAGCAGATTCTTGACTCAATTATCCTCTTAAGGTAGAATAGCTAAGATACTATGATATGTCTATTACAGTCAACACTTAGAAAATTCAGTCAATTACTTAAAATTATTTTCTGATAGATAAAATGAAAAAAAAAACACATCACTCTATGGAATACAATTATTCCATCACAGATAGTTACAATAATGGTGACTTTTTTTACACAAAAGTTCAATTATAATCAACCAGTTATACCTAAGTTAAAGATCAACCCTTTCAATGAAAACTACCTAAAATTCTAAATTTTTTTATTTTATTTTATTGAGAAACAAATAGCAATGAGACAGTTTCGAAACTGGTTACAAGGACAGTTTCAATAATTAATACATTGTACATTGTTATCTTCTTAGTAGTTATCCATAGTACAAGATGCAGACATGATATCCTGTCCAAACACTATTAGTACAAATCTTTCTTCTCATTGAATTAAGTGAAAGTAGTTGTATATCTATCCTAACTATTCTGTATATACAGATACAAAATGGTCCTTCCTTTGTATCCCTTTTTTTTGTTTAGTCCTGTCAGAGATGGGTATTCTATTGGCATCTAAATACTATAGGTGCGTGAATTCAGCAAAACAATCTAATACAGTCCAGCAGTCCACAATAGTAGTGGGTTATCCACAGAAATTGTTGACTTGAGCATTTCACAGCTCAGCATATTAATATGGCTTTACTTTATATACCTCGTTTTTATACTTTTCTGCTGGATGGTTAAGACCAAGGAAAAGCAAGACCTACATAACAAGAAATGTAACTTTTGTATCTGATAAGGTCAGTCACATACCCTCAGGATTTGTCCTGCAGCCCTGTACCACAGTTTGCAGATCCTTTGTCAATGTCAGCCATATGGATGAGTCACGGCCGTTGCCTGATCAATTTGCTCTCTGTGAAAGCCTGAGAGAGTGTTTTCTCTCCCTGTGACTCTCCTTAGGCACACTCTATGACATCGATCACATTGCTCTGTGGCCCCATATTCTCCTTGTTCAGAAAATTTGGGACACAACTGAGTTACATGATGTTACAATATAGGTTCTCCTATGTCTTGAGTCTTCACTGACCTTGAAAGGTTAGGGTCATAATGTTGGCTGTCTTTGCAGCCCTTCTATTTCTCTAATTTTTGGTCTGCAAACTTAAGTTGTTAACCCTCCAGAAGTTTATTGTTATCCTACAACATATGCTGTTGGGTTTAACCTAAATGTCTGAATATCAAACATCTTAGGCATAACATGGAACAGGTATTTTCCTTCAAGTATTGATACAGCATTGTAGCAGGACAGTCCTGTGCCTTCTGTTGTTCTTAAAGTATTCTTTCTTTTAAATGTATTTTAGGGAAGGGTCTACAGGGTCTCACTACTAGATCAGACTCATAGTGATCCACCTGTTTACAGCCTTCAAAAGCTGGGATTACACGCATGCACACCACCATGCCCAGTCTCAATTGCCATCTCAGTGCACCCAGGGATCTAACCCCCAGCCCCTGTGCCTGCATGCAGGTGCTTTAATCCACTGAACTATTTGGCTGGCCCTCTTAAAGCATTCTTATCTGTTGCATTTCTTTATTCTGGTCCTCCTCTTAGTTTAGTTTTCTCTTGTGATATGATTTTTTTTCTTTCTGATTCCTTCCTGTAATTCGTCATACAATCTCTGAGTAGTTTTCAAATTCTCATTTAGGCTGTTCTTGCATTATTTCTTCCTGTCTCCTGGCCTATTTTGAAAGGGGAAGTTATGTTTTGTTCTGATTGGGGGCCATGTCATACCGGCACCCTTCTAATGTCTATGGATGAGTCGCCTTACCTCCTCTTTTTCCCCTCATGGGGATTGCACCCAAGGCCTTGCATGCAAAGCAAGTGCTCTGTCATCAAGCTACCTCCCCAGCTCCTTGTGCTTTATGATAAAGTCTTGCTCTGTTGCCCAGGTTGGCCTCAAAAAACATGTGATCCTCATACATCAGTCTCCCCAGTGGCTGGGATGACAGGCAATTCACCACCCCACCCAGGCTGTGCCTTATTTTCCTTGTTGGTTATTGCTCGAAGTTCTTCATTCTTTCAAAAGTTGCTGCTGACCCTAGCAGGGTCTGGGTGTGTGTGTGGGGGGGGTGTCCCTTTGCCAGTTTTATCAGCTGCGATTGCACTGCCTGCTGTGATCCCCAGTAAGAGTATACTCACTATGTGGGGGTTGTCCAACCTGAGCCTCATTGGATACTTCCCTGCTTCTCTCTGCATCTCCTACATAGATGCTGAGACCAACAAAACCTGCTGTGTTTCAGTGCTCATGGGGTTAACTTGTCACCTAGTTTGCTTTGAGTGTCTAGGAGTTTAGGAACTTAAGTCTCTAGCTGCTGTGTTGTCTTTATGTGGCAAACTGGTGAAACTTAAAGACCATGCTCCTGTCTTTTCTATGTATAAAGTTTTTTTTTAATTCTTGTTATTGGAACTGCCAACTATTTCCAATTAAAATCCAGATTGCTGATTTATCTTGAGAAGTTCCCATGTTTCTTTGCAATGGAGCCACACCCCCTCCTGGCAGCCACTGGCTGGAGTCCAGTGATAGCATCTACAACAGGGTGAACCACAGCTCTCCAGCTTGCTATAGTTCCTCCACGGATTCCCTGGTCACTTGATTTGTTTATATAATTTTCCCAGCTCTACATCTTTATAAAAGCATCTACATCTGGAGTTTCTCTTCTAGGGTCAGTGACACTAAGAAAGCAAGAAATATGCACCCAGGAGCCCCTAACCAATTCACACAGCATTGTGCACTCTTCTTCCCTCACACTTCATTTCTTCCATTCTAAATCCCAAGGGTCTGAGTCTTGATACCTCTGCTCTTTCTAGATTTTTCTCCTAGAATTCTCTGAGGTATCTGGATTTCTACATTCCCAGCTTCTGTTCAGCTGCCACTTCTACTAGAAAATGTTAAAGCTGCCCCAGCTCAGAAGTCTTAAGAGAAAATTCCAGCACCCATTCACAAATTTAAAAAGCTGAAAAGAGGGAGGTCAGCTTTAACATGATGTATGTATGAGATGAACGAGTGAAGTCTGCCAGGAGGTGGGTTATAAAATAGATAGGATAACTGGGGAGAGATCACACCAAAGCCCTGGTTCTGGACATAAGGCTGGAATAAGCATTAGGCTCAACAAAAAGACAAGAATCATCTGTGGTTCTGAAACACACATCTGAGTAGGGTCTGGAGATCAGGTAACATCAGATCCAAGAGGCAGTTAGGGGACAATGAATTCTTCCCACTGCACTTTTTTTTTTTTAACTCAGGAAAGGGTCTACAGGGTGTTCAAAGTCTCACTACTAGATCAGACTCACAATGGTTCTCCTGTTTACAGCCTCCCAATAAATGAGATTATAGGCATGCACCACTAAACCCAGTCTCAATTGCCTCTCAGCACACCCCATGGACAGGGCCATCACAGCAGGCCCAGGGATCCAACCCTCGGCCCCTGAACCTGCTTGCAGGTGCTTTAATCCCCTGAGATATTTGGCCTGCCCCCTACTGCATCTTTTTTTGCTCAACTTTAAGAGTTCACTACTCACCAGATTTCTCTGGGTCACCTTGTTTAAGCCATCATTCCCAAGAATATATTTAGACATGCAGAGTTTCTGCTAGTGCTATAAAAATGTTCTTACACCTCTACATTGTACCTCCTGTTTCTTTTCACTTACATGCCTCCAGCTTAGTCCAAGCAATAAAACAACAGATTTTACCTTCCCCAAAGTCTTTTAAGGCTGAGTGAGGTGCCTTTTTCTTACCTGTATTCTCCTGGGTATTATTTCTTCCGTTATTTGTCTCTATTAAGTTAAAAGCTCCTTGAAATAAAAAAGGCATCTATAAATTCTGTATCTCCTACACCTAGCATGTTATAGGTGCTCAAATAATATCTCAAGCCATCTCTGCAATCAGAGATAACACACGAATGGAAGTTGGTACTAGGGTCACCCACACAGACTTCATGAGAGGCCAGTGCCATACTCCAAAGTGTAGCCTTGGTGAGCTACAATAGCTGACTGTCTCCTCAGCATCATTTATCTTCCAGGACTCTCTCTATAATCATTTTAATTATTTTATTGCCAGTTTCATTGGGAAGACAACATGAGGGAGTACAAAGAGACAGCCGGGCCTCCTGAGTTATTGTTCAGAGATGGGAACAATGTCCTATTACTCATGAAAATGTGAGGACAGACAAAGGTTTTCACAGTCAGCTGTCACCATTGCTCATAAGTTTCAAAGAGGACATTCAGAGGCTGGGACATGGTCTGGACAGAAAATGTAACAGCACTGGGGGAGCGTGGAAGGTCATCCATCAGTGGAAGGGTGGGCATCTTGCATTGTCGCAACCCCAAGGTGCATGCCTACAGGGAAGGTCCATGGGTTTAAGTCTATAGAAAGTAGATTCACCTACTGGGATCTCTGCCTCTCTCCTCCCCTCAGCTAAGGCCAATGAATTCCCTTTATAGCCATGTCCCCTGGGAAATGTAGGAATCTGACTGTCAGAAGCTGCTGACTCGAGTATCCCATCCACTGGGACCCTGCAATCTGATCTACAAACTGGGCTTTAGACTTCTCCTTATGTGGAATCCTCAGCTTAACCCAAGTTCTAGTTCTGAAAATTGAGGCAAGACCTTCTGCGTAGCCCCTATTTTGACCACCCAATACTCAACTCTAATAGTTCTCAATCATTTCTGCACATAAGATTTATCTGGAAAATTTTAAATATACCAAATGCTGGAACTTTGGTACAGAGCAAAAAAAAAATTCAGAATCTCCAGTGATAAAATGTGTACATCAATATTTTTAAATCTCCTTCTTGAGAACATGAGTTAGCTAATGCCATATAACAAATTACTCTAATATTTAGTGATTTTAGACAATAAATGTGTTTTCTCACAGTTTCTATGGATCCAGGAGGAATACAGGTACTTTTGTCTCAGTGTGTCCCATAAGATGGTAAGCAAGATGTCAGCTGGAAGTGGGAAGATCTCTCTCCAAGATGCTGTTGTTGGCACATGCATCGCTCCACAGGTTTGCTTGAGCATCCTTACAACATGGTAGCTTGCTTGCCCCAGAAGAAATGCCCTAAGAAAATGCAAGCAAGATGGAAGCCACAGTGACATTTTCTCCACAACACACGCTTGGTTACATGAATAGGCCCATCTGATGTGGGAGGGGTGCATAGAAGCTCACGTACAGGAAGTAAATCTCATTGGGGACTGTTCTCTTTGTTTGTTTGCTTGCTTACTTGATTTTTTTTTCTTTTGTTTTGTTTTTTGAGGTAGGGTCTTACTATGTAGTTCAGGCTGGCCTTGAACTTGCAGCAACTCTCCTGTCTCAGCCTCCTAATGTTGAGATTACAAGCATGTGCCACCATATACAGCTTTGCTGGGGACTATTCTTGAAGCCGGCTATCATACTCGTATCTTTGAAAGGCATCAAGATTGAGAATCGCTGCTTCTAGTCCTTTGGGGCCTGAAATCCTTCAATTGCCTTGCCTAAAGTGTGAGCCTCCCTGGGACACTTCCCTCGTAACAGTTATAAAGCTGTAAGCTCTTGGGCATTCTAGGAGCTGTTGGGAGAGAGTAGGAAGTGGGAGGATCGGAGACCCTGGGGTCTCTCTTAAATGTGCACAATGCCGATTCACTTACAAAGCCCCTGCCTTACCCTTCTCTCACTTGATTCTGAAACAAGGCAAACTTACTGGTGTTTATTCTCTTTGTGCAGCAAGCAGCTAGGATGGTTTGGGTCTTTTTAACTATAATGAGAGCTTTGGTACATAATTCTCTGTTATGCTAGCAGATCATTCCCACGGGGGTAGATTTGGTAACAATGAAAATACTTGTTCAACTCTTTTTTCCCCTGCCTAGTGAGTCTCCAAGTATTTCCGTGGTTTATATAGTTGTTTCTCCATCTCTTCTTGTTTATTTTTAGCCTAATCATCACATCACCTTAAAATTGAGCAATAGTCCCCCAACAATCATGGGGCACAGTCCCAAATCCTCTTTTTGGGCAGTGGGTCAGCATAAATGGTCCTGCTCTTAAATTTCACCCCCAGCCTCCTGTCACTGTGCTTTGTTCTTTATTTGCTGCACTCTGGGTACACAGGTTTGACCTCAGCTCACAGGGTGCACTGTCTATTACCCTCTGCAAGGCTCTTGTCTAGGCTCTTCCTCCAGCTTGGGTTCAGATGCTTTGTACTTACCCTTTAGTTATCAGCAGCAAATCACTTCTCCAAGGAGATGTTTCTTGATATTCCAGTCTAAAAGTTTTCCCAATGGGACTCCATTCTGTTCCCACACAGCATTTATTAGGAAGTAGAATAACGCACTTAATGGTGTGATCACCTGTTGACATCCACTGGACTACAACCTCCATGAG
This sequence comes from Octodon degus, assembly GCF_000260255.1. Taxonomy (NCBI): domain Eukaryota; kingdom Metazoa; phylum Chordata; class Mammalia; order Rodentia; family Octodontidae; genus Octodon; species Octodon degus. Next base: position 9,654,955 of record NW_004524648.1, on the reverse strand, counting down.
CCCCAAGGTTACCCAGGTTTCTCTGCTGCCTGCCCACTCTCCTAACTCAGAACTCAGCACCTGGAGTTCAGTAGGGGTTCACAGGATGCTTCCTGAATGATCATCTGCGAGTAGAAAACCAAGTTCCAGAAGCAGTTAGAGATATGTGCACAACCAGTCATGCAAGCAGTAAGACACCTGCCTGGTCCCAGAAGGCAAACTTTAGTTCAGAATGTCTGCTCCATACTAAATCTAGCATTCATCCTGCCCTTAAAATCACATGCTGTGGAGAATGGCCTGTACCACTGGTTCTACTGCTGGATCCAAGGTCTCCCCAGCCAAGCTCAACAACCAACCCACCTTCTCCAGAAAGTGGTGTCTGGGCTCTGGAGTTGTTGTGGAGGGTATTCTTTTCAAGTGACCTTGATTTTCATTTTGAGAGTCCGTGTCTCTGTGCACTTCCATCTGGTCTTAGAGGTTATTTGTTTCCAGGCAGCTGGTCCACAAAGGTGAGATGCACTGGCTATGATTCTTGAAGAGTTCTCCCAAACCACTGGGACACTGGCTCTGTAGTCTATGTTCTCGTTGCTCTCATGGGGTTTGTGAAGGAAAAATACACAGCTCTAGAAGCCTCCTCTATCCCTAGGCACTGAGTCAGGCTTCTATGCAGCTTAGGGGTGTCAAGTTGCAGGGGACCCTAGGGGACAAATAAAGAACAGAAGTGAAGACAGAGACTTTGCCCTTGACTGGTTCCCAGGCACCCACGCTAACCAAGTTCTGATCCTCTGCTCTTTTTTATTGGCTGGATAATTTGGGAAAGTTGTTTAATCTCACCCTCAGTTACTCCACTTAAAGAATTTGATGGCATAATAATTTTCTCCTAGATGTACTATAAAAATAAAATGTTACAAGCATGAATTATCTAGTACTTAATACCTGCTCAATAAATGTACATTTCCTCTGCTTATTCCTCATGTAGAGAAAGGCTCAAATGCTGTAGAGATTCAAGAGCATTCATTAGCAAGGAAGGAAAGGAGGGAGAAAATGATGAAAGTTGATCCGGGAACTTTCTCTGCAATGCCAGCACTCACTGTGCCTTTTCCCCTACCCCATCTGGGTTTTAAGGAAGCATGTTAATTGTCTCCTGAAAGAATCAGCTCAGGACTAAGATATGAGCTCCCCATATCCTCTACAGGTTATCTCATATGGCAAACTCAGCCTCAGAGGGCAAGCTGAGAGATCTTCCATGGACTAGTTATGTTTGCTTGTCTTCAGTTCCTCCAGTAGTTTGCAGGGTGCCTAAAGGGTTTTGCCCCCAACATTCCCCACTGAACTCCTGCTCTTACTACTTCTAATCCTCTGGTTTCTCTCCTTCCTGGCTTTCCAGACAGTGGTGCAGACAAAAAGACCATTTATAACAGCTTTTCTGACAGTTGGACATTATTTAATTACAACTTCTGGCAGCCACATAGTGTGCCAGAGGCTATTTAAAGTTCTAAATGGCAGCAAGAGAAATGAGGAAACTTACAAGTCTTTGGAGGGTGGGGATGAGAACACTCAGGGTAGGCAGCACCAGGAGGGACTCCGGGGCCCCCTCTTTGATGTCTGACAGTGTCAGACTGAGGGGGCAAGCAAGACCTCAGGGCATCTAGGGGATGGGTACAGAATCATCAACATCAAACTAAACTGTTATTATATTGGCCACTGTGTTCGCTAGAGCAAGAAACGGAAGCCCATAGAGGAGAAAAGACTTACCTAAAACCACATGGTAACTGGTACCATTCTGAGGAAGGCATTTAGGCATCCTAAGCCTTGCTGCACCCTGGATACATGAGCCATGTCTACCCTGTGACGTTTTACATACACTGAGAGCCGTACACTGGCGGTGTTGTTTTGGAGGATGGAGCTGCCACATGCATTTTTCTGGGTGCAGTGCAAGGTCATGGAGGCCAATGTTTGGTCATCTGGTCAACCTCAGGAAAGCCCTTAGTTTTGCGTTTAGCTGCTGCAGCCACTACTTGCCAGACTTTGGGTAGCAGCAACCAGAGTGAAGAGAGACACAAAGTGAGGTTAAGGAAGACAGGACTACCACAGGGTGCTATGCCTTGGAGAAAGAGGGGCAAAAGGCTCAGTGGAAACACAAGTAGTAAAAATGAGGATTATAACAATGACTCCATGGATTGAAACCTGTTTTCACCAATGTGGTTGATTATTAGTGTGTCACTATTCTGACATGTCTATGAAATGAAATATATAATATTTACATGATTTTACAAGAGAGGGAAAGGAAGGTTAGAGAAATTAACTAAACCCCAAATTTCGCAGCCACCAGTAGGACAGAGATGTAAACTCAACTCTACTTCTAGAACTAATCCGCTTTCCATCATATCAATAATTCTCAATCCTGCCTGTACACCAGAATTCTCAATTAGATTATATCAAGGCCAAGGTCTTCACATAGACCAATTAAATCAAAATATGCTTTTTTTCAGTTTTTACTTTGTATGAGTACCTGATGTTTTCATTCCTCATTGGCACAAGTATGTAACACAATGATTCCTCTGTTCATCCTCTTGCCCTGCTCTCTCCCCTTTTCATTTCTTTTTTTTAAATTAATTTTATTGAGAAACAAATAGCAATGAGACAGTTTCAAAACCGATTAGTAGAACAGTTTCAATAATTAATACATTGCATATTGTTGTCTTCTTAGTGGTTATTCATAGTACAAGATGCATAATAGTCCAAGCACTATTAGTACAAATCTTTCTTTTCATTTAATTAAGAGAAAGTAGCTGTATATCTATCCTAACTATTTTGTATATATAGATATGAAAAGGTCCTTCCTTTGTATCCCTTTTTTTGTTTAGTTTCGTTAGAGATGGGTATTCCCTTGCCAAAGGCCCAAGTCAACAACTTCTGACATTTCCAGTCCTATGGATAACCCACTACTATTATGGACTACTGGACTATACTGGATTATTTTGCTGAATTCTCCATTCATTTCTTGATCTCCTTCCCAACAGAAAAAGATGCATCTCCCTACTTCCCATTATTGAACTTTTATTTTACTGTTTACTTATATTTTGGAATCTCGTATAAGAGAAAGCACGTAATATTTAAGCTTGTGAGTCTGACTTCTTTCACTCAGCATTGAGGTCTCACGGTGCACCCATTTTCCTATGAATAACTCAGATTCGTCATTCTTTAGAGCAGAGGAGCACTCTGTTGTGTGTAAACCCCACCCCCTCTTTATCCATTCATCTGTTGATGGGCTTATAAGTCACTTCAAAGATTTAGCTACTCTGAATTGAGCTCCTATGAACATGAGTGCTTGTACATCACCATAATATATCTTGGACACTTTGAGGACAATAGCTAGAAGGGAAATAGCTGAGTCAAATGGAATGTCTAGTTTTCGTTTTTGAGGGCATCTCCACACTGATTTCCACAGTGACTGTCCTAGTGTGTAGTCCCACCAACAGTATTTTCCCCCATAGCCTCTCCAGCATTAGTTATTATTTGATTTCTTAATGATATCCATTCTTTCTGCAGTGAGATGTGGCCCTAAGATCAATATTTTTAAGTGTCTAATTTGAGGCTATGGCCAGTGTGCTATCCAAAATGTGACCCACTATCACCGCCACCTCTCCGCCTCTGCCTAAACCATTCCAGATGGTCATGGTAAGCCATGTGTGGTGAAGAGGCTGGCACGTCAGGCTGGTGGCTTCTGACTATCCGTTTTCCCTATTGTTCTCTTGGTGACCCTGCTGAAGTTACTTTCCTGCCTGTAGCCTCAGTTACCACCTCTCCCCCTTGAGATCACCCCCCACATATTCTGACACTGATCCACTCTGCTAATCCTAGCAGTCTTAAATTGCAGGCTGGTGTTTCCTTGGAGTCTGAGTCTGGGACAGACCTCAGTGTGCAGGAAGTTGGCAAAACACACTCTTGGAAATCATCACCTATGTGAGTAGAAGCCCGGCGGGCAGGGCAGTGAGCCCTTGGTGCTGAAAGGCACCTGCGTGGTGTCACAGCACCCACTTCAGCATTTTAGCAAAGGACTGCGCTGGTGTGACAGCTGAGGAAAACTCCTATTTCCAGGGAGTTAGGATAAGTCCTTTGCAGCATAGCACTGAACCATCTTTTATTTTTTATTTTTATTTGTTACATGGCTCACTATGCAGCTTGTACTCATAATGATCTTCCTGTGTCAGGATCCCCACTTCTGGGATTACAGGTGTGGGCCACTACACCCAGTTTTGGGGTCAGCATGGCATGGGGTCCTGGGGATCAAACTCAGGACCTTGTGCTTGCCAGGCAGGTGCTTAGACCACCAACCTATTTCCCCAGCCCAACACTGAGCCATCTTGGACAGGATTTATATGTACCCCTCTTTATTATCACTGCCACCTTCCTGCCCCCACCCAGGGCTTCACTCAATATCCCTCAGGATCTCAACTGAAAAGAGCCGAGTGACTTGGCAGATCAGCACAGGAGCTGGCCTTTGACAAGAGTCCTTATATCAGCTCGCATATTTGTACCCTCCCGCTGCCTATGTGGCAGGCAGCCCTCTCTTCTTTACATTGTTCCTGGCTTTCCCAGCATTTGAAAGCTAGTTACCAACTCAATGTGTCTCAACCTCGAGTCAAAACAGGAGTTCCCCACACTTGCGTACATCACAGAAAAACAGACAAGATAAAAACAAAGCTTGCAAAAAAATTACTAAGTTATCATTATAATGCCATGCATGCAGAAATAATTGCTCATGGGGGGAAATCCTTCCCTTTGTCTGGACAGATCAGGGAAGAGGTTGCCATATAAGAGAGGCTTAGGAAAGATGTTAAAATTCTGTGATGGGATTTTGGAGAATGAGCACAGGTTTGTCCAGCAAATAAAATAGGCGAGAGCATTCCCGAGACAGGTCTGAGCAAAGGCTGGCACCCCAGCCCTGCAGGGTGTTCCCAGCAGTATGTACTCCTGAAGCACAACTTAAATATGGGGTTCTGGCAATGGGGGACCAAAGAGAGAAGGCTAGGGAAGGTAGATGAATGGCAAAACTGGAGTTCTCTGTAGTCACGCAAAGGAACCGGGCCCTTGCCCTGAACACAATGGTCCCCCACTGATGAGATCTTAGCATGGGCTGTCACATTTTTTAAATGTATGACATAATAAAGAGGATTCTCTGTCCCATGCTTTCCTAATCCATCTTCTTTTCCTGGCCCTACCATAACCTCAAGAAAACAAACCTTTCCCTTGCCACATGCTGCTCTTGTTTCTTTGTCTATCCTCAGCTGGACACGCATGCATAAATCACTCGACCTTGCAGCACCTGTTCTACCTGCCTCCTCACGCTGAAGGCTTTGGGGCTTCATCGTTGAGCCATCACGTTCTCAGACACAAACACACTGGAAGAGAACTGTGAAGTCCCCTCCTGGCCCTTTGCCCTAACCCTATTTAGGGTGCTCTGATGTCCACAGAGGAGAAACAATGTGTCCCGGTGCATGAAGATTTTCAAGAGAATGAGATTTGCCTGTCAAGCCAGGTCTTTCTAATAAAATATACAAAAATGTAAGGAAGTAAAGTTAGTCCTGCACAAAACAGCGCTGAGTAGTTCTTCTTCCCTGTAAATCCTGTCCTGATTGTGCACCTTCTTCTCTGCTCAGGTCCTTTATGTACATTTCAGCACACAGAACTTCCTGTGGACCAAGACCTCTTCTGAAGCTTTATCCACTTCTATGCTTTCCAAGAAACCCTTCTGCTTTTCATCATGACCTTGTGTGTGTCTGTGTGTGCACTCATGTGTGTTCATGTGTGTGGCACTGGGGACTGAACTCCTGAGCTACATCCCCAGCTGTTCTTATGTCATTTTATTAATGCATATTGGTTATACAGATTGATGAGTTACATTGTTTGCAGACAAGACTTGCTAAGTTGCCCAGGCTGACCTTGAACTTGCAATTCTCCTGCCCCACGCTTCTGAGCAGCTGAGATTTCAGGCATGTACCCCAATGCCCAGTTCACATGATCTTTTGTTCGGTCAAAATACATAGTTCCATGTTCCATTCTCACTATGATATTAGTATTTTCCAAGAAAAAGCAAAAATGGCACTAAATTAAGAACCAGAAGATTATGTCCCAACTCTGCAACTTTCTTGGACCTCGATCAGATAATTAATTTGTTCATGTGTAGCTAAGGTTTATTTAAACTTTCCTTTAAGTCCCTTATACATTATGATTCTAGTATTCTAAGATTCCACTCACCCAGGGGTGAGTTAGTGAGGGCTCTTCCAGGCTAAGAATAGCCAATTACATGATCTCTCCTCATTACTGAGACAAAGTACCTGTGAGTCACAATTTAAAGGAAAGATTAATTTTGGCTCACATTTCTTGAAGGTCTCCATCTAGAGTCAGCCAGTTCGAGGCAGAAATGGCATGGGATGAGGGTAGAGTGGAGGAAAAGCTGCCCACATCGTGGCAGCCAGAAAGCATAAGGAGAAGGGAACAGGGGAGGGAGGTCCACCATGCCGGTCACAACCGGTAAGCTGCTCCTCCTGGCCACACCTCAGAGCCTAACAGCAAGTTAACTGTGCTCCTCGCATGGCCCATCACCTTCCCAAAGCCCTGCCTCTGAGAATGTGAAGCTTTGTGGGGACATCTAGATATAAACTATAGTACCCCCAGTTCTCAGGAGTGCTGGTGGCTTGAAATCAGCTATGGTGCAGCACACCATGCATACCCCAAGGAAGTCAGCAAATGCTAAAACTCCTGACCTTTCTTGGGAGACCAGGTAGCTTGCTTAGCAGCACCCCTTTTAATCCCTCAGCTGGCATCTCAGTCAAAAGCAAGTGTGGGGGCTGGGGAGATGGCTCAGTGGAATAAGTGCTTCCGTGAAAAGCGCAAGGGTCTGAGTTCAATCCCCGATTACGCAAAAAAGAAGAAGAAGAAGAAGAAGAAGAAGAAGAAGAAGAAGAAGAAGAAGAAGAAGAAGAAGAAGAAGAAGAAGAAGAAGAAG
>NW_004524648.1:9633833-9647864 GCF_000260255.1 Octodon degus | reverse complement strand
AAGAAGAAGAAGAAGAAGAAGAAGAAGAAGAAGAAGAAGAAGAAGAAGAAGAAGAAGAAGAAGAAGAAGAAGAAGAAGAAGAAGAAGAAGCAAGTGTGTGTATCTTCACAAACACTCTTGAAAGCAAACAAAACCCCAATCCAATACAAGGTTTTTCTTCTAGACCGAGGTACACTTGGGCTGACATCCAGCTTTTTGTCACCTACTCTGCATCTTGGGTTTGTATTTTTCTCCACCCGGAATTCTGTGTCTCATTCCTTCACCTTCTGTTTCAAACTTCTACTCCCAGTACTGCCTAAGCCAGCTTCATAAAATCTTTACTTCTCTAATCAAGATTAATTCCCCCTCCTGTGATTTGTACAATAGCTATCTGCACACCTTTCCCCTCTTGCACAATGGGCTCCCAGAAAGCCTAAGCTACGCTTTTCCACTTCTGTCACCAATTGGGCTGCCACACTACTCTTGTCAACACTGGTGTTAATAGACATCTGGACCACGAGAATTTTAATATTTCCAGATGCATAGAAAACATGTTTTGCTTTTATTATGTATTATTTGGTTGGAAATACAGTGCATACTTTTGGTAATGAATTTACATGATGAATAATGACTCATAAGAGAAGTAAACTTTCCCACCCTCCATCCCTCTCCAGATCTAAGACAAGCAGTGTTACCAGGGCTATGAAGAACCTAACACATACAAGCACTTAGATCTCTGAATGGACCTTTTAATTTTTGCACAGAAAGAAACACTTTGTTCTGTAGGAGAACATTTTTCTTAATATGTCTCAAAGATAGTTCCATCCACACAACTAAACCAACTTCATTCTTCTTCAAGGCTGTGTGGTGGTTTGTCACATGAATGGATCATATTTCATGGAACCAATCCCTGGCTGATGGAAATGTGAGTTGCTTCCTGTCATGGATATTGCCAAGAACGCTGCAATTAGTAGCCTGATGCATAAGTCTTTGCCTATATAGACAAGTCTATCTGTGAAAAGGTCTAGTTTTTTGCCTGTTTTTAGTTTTGATCGATTTGGCAGCATTTTTCTCCCAAAACACAGAGACTGGATGCTGCTGTCCTCTCTCTAGCAATCTTTATCAGCTTCTTCATTCTTACCCATTGCTTGTATCCACCTATCCTGGCATTAGGAACCACTGTCGTAATTTTAATAGTCATTCCACCAGACACTCAGGAAGTGACAAAGACCAACCTTGTGCTGGCGAGGCATGGGGTGGGACAAATCACTCACTCATTCCCAGGCTCGGTGGGTGGGGGGGCAAACCCTGGGACAGTATTTCTATGCACACACCCAATTCAATCTCTTTGAACTGCTTCTCATCATTGCCCACAGATCAGCAGCCAAGACAGTGAACACACACACATTCATCACTCACCTCGGCCACTCCCTCCAGGACAAGGAGAGAGAACCCGAGAGCAAGTTACACTTCCCCACCTGTCCCTCACCAGCTAGCTTCAAGCTCCCTCCATCTCAGATAGTCCTGAATCTTTTTTCAGGGAGCACACCTTTTTTTTGTAGTATTCATTTTAGTTCCGGATGTCAGGCTTGCAGTGAAACAGGATCAGTGAAGATTAGAATATCCGATGCTGCATAGGTAGTATGACACCAGAAGCCCAGGAATCCCTGAATATACCCATCTGATATTCACCCACCCTCCCTGCACTGGGGAGCTTTATGGAGTTACACTCAAAGAAGACCGGCAAGATAAGCAAGGAACATTTTTCTCTATGACTGGGCAAGTACTCAATGTCCTTGACGTTGTCATGCCAGGCTGTGACCTGGATGCAGGTCACAGAAGACTTGAGTGAGAACAGAGAGGGTGCCCAGAGGACTCCAGCTCTGCCTAGGCTCCTTACTTCCAAGTGACCAGACTGCAAACAGAATATCACATAAGTGTGGTAAACTCTTCACTCATAGCGGTCCTTATGCTAGTCAATCATGGCCCTAGGAGTGCCCTGGGAGTGTCTATGGCCTGTGGCATCCATACTTTCTTGGGGATGAATTAGTAGGGAATGAGTCAAAGGGCAGAGGCGTTGGAATGAGCACCTTGACAACAAGCTTGGTAAAGTGTCTTAAAAGGACACCTCAGAAAACACATGTTCAAGGGGCCAGGGAGATGGCTCAGTGGAATAAGCGCTTCCCTGGCAAGCACAGGGGCCTGAGTTCAATCCCCAGTTCCACAAAAAAAAAAAAAAAAAAAAAAAAAAAGCACGTGTTCTTATGCCACCAGGCCAACTTGTCTTTGCATTCACAGTGCCTAGGACAAAAAAGGCCACCATGAACTTGCCCTGGATAACAGAAATCTCGAAGAGGATGAAAGGACTTTTTCCCTTTGGCTAAGGGGCATTGTGGAACAGAGAGACTGGATGTATTCAGTGTGTGATCGAGGGTCATCTTGATCCAAGGGTACAAGCTAAGAGAAGTAGATGCTAGAACAATCAAGGAAGATTTTCAACAGTGTAATTCTTCCAAATAAAGAGTTATCTGCCTTTCAAGACAACAATGTGCAATATCACAATCATGGGCCACTTCCTATCATCTTGTTTTAAAATTCTGTATCATTTTTTGTTTCCTCATTTTTATTCTCTTTAAAATAAAAAAAGAAGTATCTGCTTTGAGTAGTCATGACATCCCCCTGAGCCGAAGCATTCAACTACAGACACAAAAATACTGGCAAGGTTTCAAGGATTGGAGACCTGAAGTACATGGATTTTGAGAATTTATAATCTCAGGGCTGGGAAATAGTTTATAGCTCAGTGGCTTTAGTGCCTGCCTGGCAAGCACAAGGTCCTGAGCTCGATCCCTGGTACTGCAAAAAAAGAAAAAGAAAAAAAAAATTATAATCTCTGTGAATTAAAGATTCTATGAGATGCTCCTGCCTAACAAAATTGTGTTTGATTCCATTCAACACTCTACGCACTCCACACTCTACTGGAGCCTGTGTGTGTTCAAGGCTTGTTTGCAGCAGCTGTGGAACACGGGTCCTACTGAAGGGTTCCTCTCTGCCCAAGCAATACTCGTTCGTTCTCCAGAAGGGGGATATGATTCTTCAATTGTTTTGTTGCTCCCTTTGGCGAATAGAATCTGTGTTGAGCCATTAAACTGTCTGTTCCTTTTGAAGCTTGCTTCTGCCTGTCACAGGCAGGGAGACAGCTATGGGGTACTGGTTGGGTCCCAAGTAAATATTTTATCTGCAGCCCCAGCAGAGGTGGAGAGCTGTGTCTTTCAGACATGAGTGGGTTGTGGGGCATCCTGTTGGCAGTGCCAACTGTTGAGAGGAGGAGAGGGGCCTGTCATTCACTGCATTCATCAGTCTTGAAGCCAGAACCACTCTAAACTAAGGTTCCCTAGAGTCAGAATTTGACAAATGGCAAAATAAACTCAGCATGCACAGAGACATGAAGGGGCCTCCCAGCTATTAAAAAGCTATTGTCATCCTCCGGCAACAGCTCAGATGCACCGGCCCCAGCTTCCTGTGTGGGCAAGGCACTCAGTGGGACATACACCCATTAGAAGCTCTGCTCAGGATGCCTTGCTTCCCAGCCCCCAGCACCTCTGTCCAGAGGTGTCCACAGGACTCATGGGACCCTCAAAATTAAAACTGAGTAATCAAACAGCAAAGGCAAAGGTCCAGAGGAGAAGGGAGAGAAGACTTACAATGTCTGGAGCTAGCTATCCACTCTCCCGAGGGTGCACATGGGAATTTTTTTTAAAGGAAAACATTGGCTACTCTGAGGAATGGTCCCATCTTAGTCAATTTGTTCAATGAGGGGAGGACAATGAGAAAATTAATGAATTTGTGTTCCTGTTCAGATCTCCAAGTCACTGTGATTAAGCTCTTGCCTTCGTTCTGCGCTAAAGCGGGCATGTGGGTAGTGGCTTCTCCAGTCACGTGCACCAGTCACACAGAGAGCTGAGCTCCACAAACCCAGGTGTCAGTGGCAAACACAAGGCAGAGACCTCCAACCCACTGCTGGGCACAGAGGCCCAGAGGCACTGCCTGGCAGAGGCGCATGGGCGGCCCCTCCCCTGCTCTGAGCACTGCTAGCACTGACCTTACTGTACTCTGACATAGAAATAACTTTCCTTATCTGAGGCAGCTTATTTCCAAGCCACAGAGGTTTTTGCTAGAATAGAAAAGAGCAAGGGGGAGAGCCTACAATACTTAATATGAGATACAGATCAGGACTCAGAAAGATGACCAACCTCCGGGTCATGAAGAGAAAAAGGGAGCAGAATGCTTCTTTCTTTTTATCTTTCACCCACTTCCTTCTTTCTGCTCTACTATTCCTTAAGTATTTGTTTCTCCCTTCTCTCAGTCTCTACCTCTACCTCTACCTCTACCTCTACCTCTACCTCTACCTCTACCTCTACCTCTACCTCTACCTCTATCCCTATCCCTATCCCTATCTCTATCCCTATCCCTATCCCTATCCCTATCCCTATCCCTATCCCTATCTGTATGCCTATCCCTATCCCTACCCTTGTCCCTGTCCCTGTCCCTGTCCCTGTCCCTATCTATATCCCTATCCCTATCCCTCTCCCTGGCTCTAGCTCTAGCTCTTTTCCTCTATTCCTTTCCAGAATGCAATATGAGGCCCTAGCTGTTCCCACCACACTGACCAGCTGCTGCAGCCAGATGGCAGTAAGAAAGCCTGAGCCTTCTTGGGCTAAATAAATCCCCTTACCATCCCTCAGAAGAATCCAAGGACCCTCAAATAAAAATATTAGGAAACTATCATATCTTCCAGTCCAAGGGCACCCAACTCTGAGACCCACAGAGTCCAAATGACTTGCTCAAAGCTATGGAGTAAATCAGTGCAACTGAGGAGAAAGCAGAGACTCTACCATCCCCAGAGGGTGGTCTGCTGGGTTCTACTCACTAGGAGAATGTGTGAAGGCACATATCAGAGCAGCACATGCCGAGGGTGAGTCCCATGGGCAAGCACAGATGAGACCAAACTTCACGTCCTGCTTAGAGGAAAGAAGAGAGAAAAAGTGCAAACCATGGACAGAGGGATCAGAGGAGAGCAGGAGACTCTTTGGGCCCCGTTTGATCTACATATCTGAAGACCATTAAAAGATATCATGTTGAGGAGTAGAGTGGATCCTAATGTGATTTCAGTGACAGAGCTGAATTAAAATTTAAAAGAAAAACGTGTTTGGCATTCTTGGTGCAGGAAGACCTTATGAAGGGCTGGGGTTTGCTCTCTGTGAGCCAGAAGAGCCTGAAGTGCCTGCCTGCAGCTGTGCATGGCCTTGGCAGGCACAGAAGCCCAGGGACACCTGAGTGAGATGAGGTCTCCTCCATGACAGGCTCCACCCTCCTGTGGGGTTCAGGCAAACCCAGATTACAGCTCCAGCTGTAGTTTCCAGATTTCACAAAGGTGAAATGTCCCAGCTAACTGGCCAGTGGTCCACTCAACTCTGCCTCCCACAACTCCATTCGTCTTCCCTTCTTCTTCCTTTTCTCCTTCCCTGCTCTCCCTCCCCTTTCCCAGTAGGCATTTCTATCGCCCAGCCTAGAGCGCCACCCTCACCCGAGTGTCAGTCACATCCCCTCTGCTCCACCAGCCAGACTCTTCTAGAGCTGAGCCTCTGGCCTCCTCACAGCCCCTCATGCCCTCTGATGGATTCACCCCTTGAGTTCTCTCCTCCACTCTGAACACTGACTCTTCTTTTTCAACCCATTTGTTCTTTCCGTAAGAACCCATTAAAGCAGGGCCAACAGGATAGCACAGTAGACTAAGCATCTGCTTATTGAATCCTGCAGGGACCAGGATTCAATTCCTGGCATCACATGTCACACTAGCCCTGTCCCCAGGCGCGCTGAGCCAGCCACTAAGACCAGGCGTGGTGATGCACACTTGTAATCCCAGCACTGGGGAGGCTGAAAACAGAAGGATCACTACGAGGCTGAGCTGCAGAGTGAGACCCTGTACCAAAATAAATTAAAAAGAACACATTATACCAGGCTTAACACTTAAGCTAGGTGACAAGACTTAAGCCAGGAGTTGGAAAACCAGGTAAGACTGGGACAAGGCAGGTGACTGAGGTACTATGGAGCAGGAATCAGGCAGGACTTGCTGTCAGGCTGCTGGAAGCTTGTTGTGGGCAGCTGAGAGCTCATGAATCTTCTTATGTGATGTAGACACTTTGCTCACCTCATTTTATTATTGGATCTAAAACCAGGTATGAGTACAATGAAATGCTTTCTACCACTATAGAGCTGTTCTTCCAGGAAGACACCCAGAACAGAGAAAACAAACTGGGCTAGTGATGAAAGGAACAGGGCAGCGTGCTAGGAGGATGTGCACAAGGACCTGTTCCACTCTGGGAGGGATGCAGAAGACTTCACTGAGAATAGCATGTGATCTAAGCTCTGAGGGGGGCAAAGGATGGTAAGGGGCAAGGCAAGACCGAGGGCAGAGGGAGAACTTGCTATACTCCTCAATGGCAAGGATTGGATGTGTATGAAGAGTCCACCAGGCTGCTGGGAGAGTAGTTACGGCTGAGAAGGAGCAATGAGGCTGGACGAGGCTTCGCTGCCCCAGACGTTAAACAGCTGAGCTGGGAGCTATTAGGACAGTCCTGATGAGAAAGATTGGTGGCTTGGACCAGCTGGGTGGCAAGAGCGGGGAGGTGAGTGGACAGCATGGAGAGGTTTCTAAGAGGTCAGCTTGACTGTATCAGGCCTGTAATCAGGAGTGGGGGCATTTGGAAAGCGTGTTGATTGACTGATGGTTACTCATTGGTGCTAATGGCTTTAATCAGGAAGAAGGATCTCAATAACAACAAATGATTAGTCTTTATAATAGACATGCCAATGGGTCCATAATGAATGAATTTGCTAATTCTTCCTCCCGCTGAGGCATTCAGTCTTGGATGAGACCCCTTAAGACCTTGACCCAGAGTCCAATCTCCTGCTCTGGCAGCTGTGTCGCACTGCCCTTGACACTGAGAACCTTGGAAACACACTCTAGCAGCCAGCATGGTGCTCCACAACTGTGCCCCCCACCTGTCCTCTCAGACCCTCAAAGACCAAGTACCTTTGAGGAATGGGGTAGAAGCACCTCACTGGGAGGTAGGAAGAACATAGAGCAGCCTGCCATAGCACTGTATCTGGTACTCTGCAGAGGACAGCAGGTCTGAGGCCCTTTGCATGCACACTTTACCTGGATTATCCCTTAGCTGTCTCTCAGCTACTCTCTGAGCTCCAATTCTTGCCCTTCTCTGGCCACATAGAGTCCCTTCTTCACATGCAAGTTCACAATTCCTTCCCTCTCTCTGGCCCTGGGTTACCAACTTCTCTCCCTTTTCTTATTCCCTTTCACACATTCCCCGAAGCGGAATAGATGATGCAGAAAATTGTTCTCTGGGCCTGTGCTGGCTCATTCATCCCCAGAGATGTGGCTCATACCCAGCCCAAAGATTGCAGGGAAAACAGAACCTTTGACCCATCTCATGGATATTTCATTGCATTGTCCTCAACAAGATTAGGGTTTTAATTCTGCATCTATCTATCTCTCTCTGCTTGTGCGTTGAACTTGGGCAAATGATTTGACCTTTCTGGCCTTGCCTGTCTGCAAGGGAAGATTAATGTGGAGCTCAGTGTCTGCTGCAGTGATGATCATGGGAGGCCATGCGTGTTGGAGCCTAGCTCAGTGCACACCCACAGTAGGTCTGCAATGACTCAGCAGCCCCCTGTCCCTTCCTCTGTGTAGTTACCAGGAGCCTTGAGAAGGCAGATCAGAATGAGAAGCCACGCAATCCTGCTTAGCATCAGCATTCCCAGAACCACACAGGCTGCGCAGATGTGACAGGGCCTGTACAACCAGATGGTCGTGTCAGGCAGTCAAGTGGTGAACTTATCACCCCTTCCTTTTTAGCCTGGGAGAAAGCAATAGGCCAAGGAGGGCTTGGAAAGGGCCCACCAAGGCTTGAGTTGAATAATTCAAAAATAGGCAAAAGGAGCCAGCAGCCAAGAACAGCTCAGAGTTGGGTTTGTAATTCTATTGAACTTTGAATTAAATCATGGTGGTCATGGTTTGTTCGAATCCTGACCAAACCTCTCTGGAGAGTCCTTCCAAGGACTATGATTTGCAGTATTACTACACCTTACAGTGAGCGAATCCTTTCCACTTGCATTTCATTTCCCTGACAGTGATGCTGTGGGGTGAGGTGGATGCCACTGGCCCATTTCATAGATCCAGAAACTGAGGTTTACAGTGCTCTTGCTCAAACACCTCTTTCTGAGACATTAGTTCAGAGTTACACTGAGTCTATGAGAATTCTGGTCCTTACAACTGGGCTGTAAATGCCAAGCATTTTCTTCTTCTTTCTTCTGGCTGTCTCCTCCATCCTTAGATCACTGAATCAGAGTTAAACCTAAATGTCAAACTGATCTCTGAACCCCACCAGAGCAGCAGATGCCTGGGTTAACTGTGGGCCTGAAAAAAACCCATTGCACTATCCCATCCCTGCCGCTTCTCCCTCCAAAATCGGCCCAGCGGGAGGGCTCTCTTGCCCAGGGAGAGAGACTATTTGAAAACTCCCTTCCAATTACCATTTTAATTAACATCAGATTGACATAATGTAACATCAGACTGACAGATGACAGATCAGCTCTGGAAATCCAGCCTGAGTTATATGGATATTCATTTGGGAGCTCAAAATTGGTGAAGCTCTTTTTTTTTCCTGCCTCAACATTTGTCTAATCATTGGAGGACAAATAGTAACCATCATCTAGTCCAAATTCAAAACAATAGAGGAGAAAATTGCTACTTTAATGGACATTCTGAGGAGGACTGCTGAGAGGACCACACACGCCAGCCCAGCCTAAGGTGGCCTCAGTGGAAAACCAGCCTGGGTTCATTTGCAGTTATAATGACAACTCGACTGTGGTCATTCATGCATCAATCACTGACTCATTCATCAGCTCCTTTCCACACATTTTCACCTATTGTGATAGTCAGTCATATTTCAATTTTTATGCATTCATTGATTCTTTATTCATTCATCCGTTCTTCTGTTCTCATTCAGTCAGTCACATACATTCATCCAATAGATATTTTGTGGACACCTTCCCTGCACAGAAACAGTTCCACTAAGAACCCATTGACATTACCTACTGGAATCCCTTTCAATCCTAGACATTGCTGGCTACATAGAAAGAAATTATCTGCCTTTGCAGAGTTTATAAAACCATCCTCAGGCCAAGAAGAGCTACAAAGGAGGAATATACTCTATTGCATGTAATTTCCTGACCCACACAGATGATGTCAGACCTTAGCCATGGATAGAAGGAATCTAGGGGACAACTGACTTACAGAAGGACCTTGACAATCTGCAGGTCCAAGACTGGAAATGGGAGGAGGTGCATGGAAAGAGGAATGGATGCTGAAGTTCACTGATGAGGACAGTTACTGACCGCAGCCTGATGTGGCAAGGACAGTCTAGGAGGCTGAGGATGATACAAGGGGATGGAGATGGGGTGACTGCCTCTGAGGTCTAGTGTGCCAGGTGAGCCTGTCCCTCAAAAACAAAAGTTTGATTTGAAACTGTCTCATTGCTATCTGTTTATCAATAAAACTTTGAAAAAAAAAAAGTAGTTCTGAACCCCTGACCTGAAAAATAGTATGTTACTGTGCTAACCTGACCTGCTTACTTTTTCTCTGCTGTTGTTTTTTCGCAACTTACAAAGCAAAATCATAAACCAAAGGTTGGTGTCTTCTCAGTGTTTCCTTTCTCTCATGTGAGTTTCTAAACTGTGAGTGTCCCTTACTCATATGAACCAGCATTGAGTATGAGATTGTATCAATTTGACATAAAATATGGGCTTTTTTATTTAAAGCACTGGTTCTACAACTGTGATTTCTGGGAGCTGTGGCCCTTATCATTTTTTTTTAAGTCACTGCTATTGCAAAAGGCAAACTAGAAAGGAGATCAACCAGGCTTAGAAAGTTCAGTGTTTATAACTTTTGTTGCTGCCTATCTGTTCTGGGTGCAGCTCCCAGGGTCAGTGCTGTAAGAGCTTCCACATCACCATCTGCGAAGTTGACCTCTAAACTGAACATTTGCCAATCTCTGTACATCATTCATGGTTGTGAAGCACACATCAAGGCTTCCCAAAGACACAGCTGCCTGCCACACGTATTCATCTCCTAGGTACATTTCCATTTGATCTGGATGAATTAATTAGTGGAGAAGAGATGGAAGAAAATGTCCATGGCTGAAAAGAAAGTCAATGTTGCCTTGAGCTTTCTGTCACTCTTCCTAGTTCTGACCGAGCTCCTATCTTTAGTGTTGGGGTTATGGTTATAATTGGCACCAGTTTCCTCAGTAAGGTGTTACATCCAATTCCCAGGCTCTCTCAAAGGTGGAAAAGAGGCTCTACATGGGGTGCCTGGTTCCTATGACAGTCACTCCAGTTCCATTGCTGGTGTCTCATTAAGTTGCATCCCCCCTTGCATCAGAAGTTCATTACTTGACTGTTGGGAGAATGTGGATTCTGGAATTGCAGGACAGAACAGAGTACATATCCCCTGTTATCCAGACTGCCTGAACATTGTGTGGGTTTTTTACCTGTCCCTTGTCCTTTCTCAGTCTGGTTGCTCTCCTCTTTGTGTTCTCACTCTGGCTTTTATGCTCTGCTCCCTTCCCCCGGAGAACAGAGAAAGGTTTTCTAGTCTGTTCTACAAACATCAAGTTAGTGATTTGTTGTTTGTGTCATTTGTTTGTTGGCTTGTTTATTACCAATTTTCACCCAAGGCATGAAGAATAAAAGCATCGTTACTCTGCTAGAGAAAAGAGTGAGGAGAATAGGCATTGTGTGTGTTGTCAAGCATCTAATAAGCACTAGATTTCTTTTCAAATATTGAGTTTATGAATTAAATATGGTTTTTCCCCAATGAAAGCTCATGGTAAGGCCTTATCCTTGAAGCAGCTGTTGGGCAGGGGGAACTAGTAGGCAGAGTTTATCACTCTGGAGAGGAGCCCTCATGAATGTATTGATATCTTTCACACATGAGTTCTCCATCTTACAGGACTGCATTAGTATCATGAAAGTAGATTCTTCTAAAGCCAGGTTGTTCCTCTTCTTTGGCCTGTTCTGCACACATCCACTTGCCCTTCTGCATTCCATCACATCTACAAACAGCATGAAGCCATCCTTGACACAATGCTCAAGCATTTTTCCAGACACTAGACACAAGAGCAAAAATAAACATCTTTCCTTTATGGATTACCCATCCCCAGGTATTCTCCCACAACAACAGAAAACAGACTAAGACATACGGCTTGCACTTGTAAGTTAAGGCTTATCCATATCTTAAAGATGACAAGATGAGATTTGCATAGCTAAGTACCAGTGGACACAGCTAAGTACCAAGATAGCCCCTTTTGGTTACTCTGTACTGAAGTATTTGGTCCTCTCTGCCACCCACAGCCACAACTCAGCATGCAAGATAGAACCCGCCTGTTCCTGGTGTCCCCACACTGCATCATTTGGCCAGGACATTTGCTGGGAAATGAAAATACGTCACAACTGAAAAGGAAAGCTACAAATGGAACAAAGGTTAACTGTTGAGTTACCCTCTTTTCTCTCTTTTTTAAAAATATAATTCAGTCAAACTGATTTGTGTGCACAGGATCAGCCAGAGCCTCCTGCACATTAAAATCTGCCCGGGATCTGAATAAGAAAGAAGCTCATGGAAACCATTGACTGAGGCTACTGAATGCATTTTTCCCTGACCTTGGAAAGAGTGAGAAGGTCACAGAGCTTGAGTGGGTGAGGTCTGCCTGGCCTCAACTGCCTTTCCAACACCAACAGGAAAGATCCAGAAATGACATTGTGCTGATATTCTCATGCCACTAAATGCTTTCTCATGCATCTCTGGCCTGGGTTTTGACCCAGTACCTAAGTTAACCTTACTATAGACTGTAGGGTTGCTATCATGTCAATCACAGCCTGGTTCCTAAATTCCCTAGATCTAGTTGGCTCCCAGGCCCTGACATTTCTGTATTAAACCCATTTAGAATAAATTAGTTAACCAGTCTATTTCTCTCATCTGGAAAGACCTGCATTTCAAATCATTTCTCTAATTGGACTGTTTTATTCATAACTTTATTGAGTTAATTTTTGATGAATATGTCTGGGATTTGATAGGGGTTTTTCTCTTTTTTTTCCATCACTTGAAAAAAATATTAAGTTGAGAGTTTTAGAAAAATTTGGCCTATGCCTAA
Source organism: Octodon degus (assembly GCF_000260255.1). NCBI lineage: Eukaryota > Metazoa > Chordata > Mammalia > Rodentia > Octodontidae > Octodon > Octodon degus. The sequence continues at coordinate 9,635,598 of NW_004524648.1, read as the reverse complement.
TCAAAGTGATGCATCTTGGGTATATGAGCAGGCTTGTTTTAAAAATAGGAAGAAAATATAACATTTGAAAGGAGTCTTAAATAATCAAAGGCCCTTAGTCAAGTGGGCCAAAGATATTACAAAGTTAATGATTATCATTATTTGAGTGCCTACTGGCCCCAGCACAGCTCTGAGGGCATTAGTATGAAGGAATAGTTATTAGAACAGCCTTGGAATCTAAGTGTCTGGGTTCAACTCTTAGCTTGGCACTTATTACTGAGTGACCTTGGGCATTGAAGCTACTGACCTTTCTATATGCTGATTGCATCACAAAACTCTTCATCTAATACCCATAACCCAACAGATGCTCACTAAATGTCAGATGTTGCTATTATTATCTCTCCTGCTCCCACCTGCTGACGTAAGTATTGTTATCCATATTATATAAATGAGAAAACTAAGCTCAGAGAAATTAACTTACTGGGTTGTGCGGCTAAGAAATAGCAGAGCTGGGGAGCCTGAGTCCCAGGTCTTTCAGACTCAAAATTCAGCATTCTTCCTAAAATGGTTCATTTTCTCTTTTCAACTTTAAATTTGAGAATATATAACGGCAACAGCATTAGTCCATTATCACCTTGATCTTTTTCAACATTTGTAAATATAATTTTTATGTGCACTCCTTTGCTCGTCCAGAATTCTCTGGGATCTCATTGTGCTTGTAAATTCTTTAGCTGTAAGAATACATTTCTCATGCCTTTGTAGATTTCGCACAACAGCATTCAGAAAATAATTTAGCAGACGCTTGCATAGCCCTCACTGTATGTTGGCTACTATTCTAAGAGTTTTATCAATATTAATTTATTGAATTCTCACAAGTCTCTGAGGAGGCTGCTAGTATAATTTCCATCTTATAGATGAGGAAACTGAAGCACAGAAAGTTTTAAAGACTTGAATAAGCTGTACAGTTAATAAAAGACAGACAGGGATCCATCTCTGTCCTGTGCTGTGCTCTGTGTTTGATAGAATGAAAGAAAGAGCAATCAGAACTTTGGGGAAAATTCAGTCTTATGTAGATAATACTTAGCCCAGACAGCATTATTTATAATTTATGCCCCATTGCAGAAGGAATGTGCACAGGTTGCCTTTAAAGAGCTGAAAATATACACCAAGCACAGTGGCTTTATGTTCTCCTCTCAAGTCTGGCTGGTATACAAGCTAGTTCTGCTTCTAGAATGCCCTTCAACTGGAACATTTCCCACCACCCATCAAGGGTTACCTACTCATTCCACCATTTCTATGGATTAAAATTTATGGAGTTGTCTGAGTTTGAGGTTATGCCATTGAAAGAAGATTCCTATCACTTGGGTTTCCCAGGAGATAATCCAGGCAGGGCCACTGTAGGGTAAAGCACTGGGTTCAGCCAGTCAGGAAGCATGGGGAGGCAGCGATGCCAGAGCCCAGGGTCTTCACTGTTTTCCAGGCAAGGCCTGGCAGGGGAATAGCTCAGGAATCTCTAGAATCAATTAGGTTTGTTCAGTGGGCTGGTGTGGTCTCTGCTTTTTGTGCCCTGAGTGGGTAGGACAGAGGAATCCTGTCTCCCAGAGTGTGAGCAGCAGAATAAGGAGGTGATTCCACATTGAATACTGGATTGATTAGCTCTTATGTGAAAGGCATCTTCTTGAGACCTCTGCCATCTCTAAAGATCAGTTAGTCCTAGAAAGGACAGTCTCAACCTCGTAAATAAAGTCACAAAAACCAGAGCTCCAAGAATGCAGAAAAAAAAAAA
>NW_004524648.1:9589369-9632898 GCF_000260255.1 Octodon degus | reverse complement strand
CCTCTCTCTCTCTCTCTCTCTCTCTCTCTCTCTCTCTCAAATAAATAAAAAAAAAAACATGCATTGGAAGGGGCTGAGAGGTTGTCAAGTCAACATGGGGCTCTTAGACAAGAGTCCAGAGTGTGAGTGATTGGAGGTCGACCCTTTGCTTCAGATACGGCTTCTGTGGCTGAGGGCGGGCAGCCTTTGAGAGGCCAGACACCAAGGAGAGGGGAAGTGCAGGACTCCTCATCTGACTCTGCTTGTGTCCTCAAGGTGTTGTCCAAATCCTCACCCTTCGTCTTGTCTTGCTTTCTTTCAACTTGTTTTGACAGTTTTAGTGAGAAAGCATTTACATAGCACCAAATTCATTCAGGTGTGTAATTCCAGCATTTTTAATAGACTTACAGAATTGTGAAACTATCATCACCATCTAGTTTTAGAACATTCCTCACACCCCAAAAGGAAGGAAGCCTCGTGCTGAGTTATTTGCAGTCCCTTCTGGTCCCCACCTCCAGTTCCAGGCACCCACAAAGCACCTTTAGTCTTTTACGCTAGCACTTAAACCTTTCCTTTTCCAAATCTAACCACTCAGCCTGCTGAGGTCTTTTAAGCAAAAATTTTTATGGAAGTCAGTATAAAGGAATGAAATTTGTTTTTACTTAGCAGGTGACTTGACCAAACTAGCTTAGCCCTGAGCTAGAAATACCCATAGCCAGCAATAATGCGTCTCTGTGTTTCTCTGTTATGCTTGTTCATACATGAGGGAAGCCTTCTTTCTTATGCCAGCTGCAATCCACTTAGAGGGCTCAGACAAATCCCCTCCTTTTCTGAGGTTTGGCTTTTTCACCTGTAAACTTTTCATCTCGATCATTGCCAAGATCGTCACTAATTTTCAACACACTAGATTGTTTAACAGAAGTGGAAAGGGGAAGATAAATGATGATATATAGTTTGTTTTCTTCCTCAATGCTAATGCTTCCTGTTCAAAGGTCAGGAAATCCCATGCCAGCCTGAGAAATCACCTGTACTTATTCAGGTACCTGTTGCCTATTCCTCCATGAGGTCTCTTGCTGGTGAACAAAATACTTTTAAACCCATTTTAATGTCTTTTTTTATCTAAGTTTTTTTTTCCTGTGCTGAGATATAAACTCTTTCATTCTGTCTAAAGCAGCATGTGGCAGACATACACACATACATATATATGTAAATTACTTGGAATTCATAATGAGCTCAACTCAACTAGACAGCTGAGGAAGGGGAGACATCACCTTCCTAAAGATGAATAGAAAAGCAATTCCTTTAGATTGGAGGAAAGAGTCAGGGAGGGTAGAGACAGGAAGCTGTGTGTTTATTTTCTTGCTCTTCCGAATCTTCCCATTCCATAAAAGAATTTATTATATAGTGAGTCACTTGCATTATGCAAAGGTTGCTGACAACCAAACAACTTTCAGAAAAAAAAAAAAAAAAAAAAAAGGGTAGGGGCCAGGAAGATGGCTCAGTGGAATAAGCACTTCCCTGGTAAATGCAAGGGCCTGAATTCAATCCCCAGTTCCTCAAAATAAATAAATAAATAAAATAAAATTTAAAAAAGAACTTTCATAGGCTCTGCCTGAGTCCACTCAAAACATCTCTGAGCCTGGCATGGTTATTGAAAATGAGGTCTGCAGCCATGACCCAGGCTGGACCTTCATTTACATTCACCTGTAAGAAGCACAGGCAGCAGAGCCAGGAGAGATTCTTAATCTTAATAGAGGTAGAATACATTGACTACACAAAGTTATAATAGAAAACAAGACCCAAGGGTAAGGCAAGACTATAAAATGGAAGGGAAAAAAGGCCTAATACTAACTTACACGTCTACACATGGAGCTTACCGTGTAGAGCCCCTCCAGCCAAACAGCAGCTCTGCCAGTGGACTTGGGCCTGCTCCAGAAGCTCACGGACCAAAAAGGGATCTTTCAAACACCCTCCACAGGTCTGCCTGGACAATGGCTTTTCTTGCCTTGCAGAATAATATGATTCTAGAGAAAATTGAAGTCAGGAGAAAATCAATTCTCTGAAGAACTGCTGGGTCATTCACGTCATTGGAAGACATCTGAAGCTCCAAGAAAGGTCACTCTACAAGAGAGAGACCTCCCTTAACTTAATTTCCTTCTGTTACACTGTATGCTTCATTTTCCCTCTTCTCACTTCCCTTCTATCTCTTTCCCAGGCCTGCCAAGTCCTGTTTATTAAAAGTGTTGTGTCCAATTTAGCCAGCTTTTAATTAAGTTGTCAGGTTGAAATGGGATTGTCTCCTGGGAAGTGAACAAAGAGTTTATGGTCATTTAATTTTTGCTTAGGATTTAAAATCTTACTTCAGGCATGCTTAAAATTAGTAAGGAGATCCAGGAATTCCTGCCCATTTGTGTCCATTACAAGACGTAAATCATGAAGCTCAATTAGGGGCAAAGGAAACTTGTGAAGTTGTGCTGGAGATTGTCCTGAATCATATGCAACTAATGCAGCCAAGAGACAGAGCTGCTGTGACCATCAGGGACTGGGTAGGGAGCAGAAGAACAGGAGCAGAGCAGTGGATGGAAGGGCCAGGAAGACAAAGAAAGAAATGAAAGGAAATAACATCAGAACAAAGTGGATCAGAATTGAGTTCTGCTCAATCAAGGAAGAAGGAAGGAGAGGGAGAAATAATGGAGGTGAATTATCATGGTCCCTAGTAATGATCAAAGGCAAGAGAGAAATTAATACTTGATTAATTAATAAGTCCATAGCAGGCTTTTAGCCCAGATCTGCGCAGTCAAATCTGTATTACAACCATGGTGTGCTTATTTTTCTCCTCTCTCAGACAAGCTTCTTGGGAAGTGAATTAGTGTGGTAGGCTGAGCCCCAGGTTGGTCTGCAAAGTGATCTTCTACCTCCTGAAGAGATGAAGTTTTAAACATTGAATTGGGTAGAGTGGTGACCATTCCAAACCCAGATTACTGTTTGCATTTCCCTCCATTGTGAGGTGTATAAACACACTCACAAGGACAGCTCAGTCCTGAGAAGGATTTTCTGACTATAGCTTTCTTCTGTACCAGAGATGCTAGAAATCTGTGAAGAGGGTGTTTCCCATGGGATATGGAGGGAAGGCACATAGCAGAAATGTGATGACACAGTCTGAGGAATTTGGGAGTCACAGACTCAGATATTTTGCGTAACTGCCTCAATTGCAGGAAATAGATCTCTGTTTAGGACCTCCCAATCCCAAGAGGGGAATGTAGATAGAGTCTGAGTGGGGGTGCTAGCATACAGGTCACTTGAGATGGGCCGTGAGACTTGGGTTGAAGTTCTGGTATTGTCTTTGATGTCTATGCAGTCTAGGACAAGTCACTTGATCACCTCGAACTCTGCTGCTGTTTGAAAAAGTGGCAATAATGTTGGCTGCGGCTATTTCTGAGGGATTCTGTGAAGGTCAAAGTCAAAAGAATGTGCAAATACCCTGAAAATTATGAAATTCAATAGGTGGGAAGGTCATTCTGTCTTCACCACCACTGGCATAGTCACCACTGCATTATCGCTATCACTGCCATCATTGTTATCATCGCTACCAGCATCATCACCATGGCCACTAACACCACAACCAAATAGCTTGCCAGCTTGGTTCCAACAGTTCTGCAGAAGTCACATGCCTGAAACACTTTCACAAGATCCATCCAGTCTTAACTCAGGATGTCTTCCAAAGCCTGAATTGGGTTAAGCTGTGCCCTTCCACTCGACAGATATTTACTGAATAGCTGCTGTGTTCCAGGCCTCATTCTAGATACTAGCGATGTCACCTACAATATTTAACTGGCAATGGAATACCCATCTCTGACAAAACTAAACAAAAAAAGAGAGACAGATGAAGGACCATTTTGTATCTGTATATTCAAAATAGTTAGCATAGGTATACAGCTACTTTCTCTTAATTCAACGAATAGAAAATTTATACTAATAGTGTTTGTGGACAGGATATCATGTCTGCATCTTGTACTATGAATAACCACTAAGAAGACAACAATATGCAATATATTAGTTATTAAAACTGTCTTACTTGTTGGTTTTGAAACTGTCTTTACTATTTGTCTCACAATAAAATTAATAAAAAAAATAAAAAATAGATACTAGTGATATAGCGGTGAATGAAACAGACAAAAGATTCCAAACTTTGTGGATCTTGCTCTCTATTATTTGAGAGGGAGATCAATAATGAACAATAGGTATGATGTATAAGTAAATTACACTGGTATGTTAGAAGGTGATCAAGCCAAGAAAAAATGAAAATACCATTTAAGATCAAGATCCCAAGAAGAGACACTAAGTGGAAGGATTTCCCTATATCTCCATTCCCTATACTCTTCACCTGGCCTGGAAAACTTCTTACTTTTCAGTTTCTTTTCATCTTGATCTTCATTGAACATTTCATTATTTGGCAAATATAAATCATTGTGAGTCAAAAAAAAAAAGATCTGGTTGAAGAGAAATTTTAAAATAAAGTACAGTGAATTCTTCACAATAAATTTGGATCTCAGTCAATATGGAGAGAAAAATTATAATGTTGTAGAGCCAGAAGATGGGAAATGTGTAATGTGGCTTCTCTGGCTGGACCTTGAGCTGTGTATACCTGGGCTTTCCTGCACTGACTTAGGACTGGTAGAAAAATGGGAGAATGATCAATCCCTTTCCAAGGAACCCAGAGGCTTTCTCCTGGCCTCTGCCCTGTCCCACACTCCCAGGCCTAGCTCTTTTCAAAAGGTAAAATAGGTCCCACCTGCTTCAGGGGAACATGTTTCAGGCTCTCACACCTCACACATATGTCTTTCCTGTGTTCTCTGTTCCTCTTGGAAATCTGTTACCTCCTTGTAGTGGTTGATAATTGTGTCAACTTGAGAAGTTTAGAAGTTCAATTAAGTGACTCAGCATGGATCCAGGGTTCTTACTTTGTAGACATCTTCATCCTATATAAGAGGAGGGCATAGACATTGTATGAGCTTTACATCCCCACCCCAGGGTAGCCTGCTTATAATGTAAGGAGGAGAGGCTTGCCCAAAGCCTCTGTGCTGCCCCTCCCTTTGTTCTTTGCTGTTTTCTGGCACCAGGAACAGCTGCCCTCTGCCATGTGCTGCTTAGTCTTAGAGTCAGCCAAGAATGGACTGAAACGTCCATTAACTGTGAGATAAATAAACCTTTCCCTCCTTAATTTTGGGTGTCAGGTATTTTGTCCCAACAATGAGTGAAAAGTAACCGAGACACTCCTACATTTATTCCAGCCCCTCTTTCCACCTCTTCTTTGAACTGTCACCAGGTGCCAGGCTATGCCAGTTGCTAGGCTTACTGAGCTGGATGACCCTTAACAAAAAGGCTCATATTCTAAGACTGACAAGGAAACAAACCTTCATAAATAGCGAGAATAAGAGCCATGACCTGGATGATTCAAAATGTTACATTATCACTGTGGGTTGAGCAACTATAAACCAGGGAAATTTAGCAACCGACATAATCTCAACTCTTCTCTCTCCTGGGTTGGGAGCTCTTCTGAACACTGTTATGTTTATATCGGCTGTCATCCTCTTGACCTTACATTGTATTGTTCATTTCCCCAGCTGGCCTCTCCCCAGGCACTGAGCATTCTAGGCAGGACCTGTGCTTTCTTAATAGCCCTTGTGTCCCTAGCCCACAGCGCAGAGGGATGACTCATAATATGCTGTAAGTTCCTGTGTTCAATGACATTTGTTCTAGGCCTTGAAAGATGAGTCAGTTCAACAGGTGGAGCAGGAAAGAGCAAGCTCACTCCTGCTAAGCTTCTGGGACTTACTGTGCCTTCATTCCTTCCCCTAGTTCTAAAGGACAAAATCCAAAATGTAGCAAAATAAATGAACTCAGAGGAGCAGAATTTCAAGCATTTGAGGGGGCAGAGAAGTGGGCTCAGTGAATTTCCCAATACGTACTCTGATTATTAAAGTTCCTTCTGATGTATGTTCAGTAGTGTGTGAAAGATTGTGAGAGGAGTGGTTTAACTGTGTCCCCATGGTGAAAAATGCTACAGCCCTCTACCTCAGTCCTAGATATACGATTAAGGGCCAATAGTAGGCACAGAGATGTGTAGTACTATAAACTATTTTAAGTAAGCTTCTATAAATGAGGCAATAAGGTTAAGCCTAGAGGGTATGACTCTGCAGTCAAAAAGACTTCTGTCAAGCCTGGCGCCACCACTTCCCAGCTATAAGTCCCTGAAAAAGCCCCTTAATCTCTTTGACTTCGGTTCCCTACCATGAAATATAGAAGTGTCATAACACTTACTTCCTAGCTTTTTGTAAAGATTGAAGTGGGTTGTATACAATTAGTACAGAGAAGATGTTTAGGAATGTGAAGTCTTGATCCTGGTATCTGAGTGTCAATCCCAGTATGAGAAACATAACTGCGAAAATGATTGAATTTCCATTCAGCAAAGAGCAGAGGTGCATGTGCTTCTGGGTAAAGCAGCAAGAGCTCAAACTAAGTACGCTCTTACTCCATGAGCTGGTGGCTTGCTGTGCAGCCTATGCACAGGCCTGCACTTTTATTTATAAAGTTAGGGTATTTGACTGAATGATACTTACACTTGTCTCAATCTCAAGTTTTAATTTCTCTCATTATACATCGATCTACTGAAGTCAAGAAGATCCGGTGTTTCCCCCACTGATTAAAAGGCAAAAGCCCACAAGTAATTTGAAAGCCTTACCCATCCCATCACAACTTCTCTGGCATTCCTTATACGCATCTACCATGAATTAGGAATTCTATGTTTATTTGCGCAATCAAAAGCTAACATTTTATAAATTTTTTTTTGTATTTTTTAGGGAAGAGTCTACAGAGTGTTCAGGGTCTCACTACTAGATCAGACTCATAGTGATCCACCTGTTTACAGCCTCCCAAGTGCTGGAATTATAGGCATACGCCACCATGCCCAGTCTCAATTGCCATCTCAGCACACCCCGGAGGGTGGGGCCAGCATGGCAGGCCCAGGCAGCAAATCTCTGGCCCTTGTACCTGCTTGCAGGTGCTTTAACATTTAATAAATGTTGAATCTGCAATTTGAGGAGGTTCGGCAATATGGTCAGTTCTACAGCTAGAAAGTACCAAAGTCATTGCTTTTATCTGCAAATCATGATTTCTCCAGCCCCTCCAGAGCTGGAGAGAAAAATGGATCTGTCCTTGGTCTTTCTTGTCATAAGTAAACTCAAAAAAAAAACCACTTCCTAACATAAGCAAAAGAGGTAACTTGTATTTATGACATTTAAGGACCTAGGTAGATGTCTATGCATAATAGGTCTTCAATAGGTTTTGATGGAATGGATAATTTGGTAAACAGAAAAGAAATTGATGGACACATAGATGTTTGGGTAGAGGATGGATGGAAGATTGAGTAAATGGATGAACAAATGAATGGATGCATGAGTGGATGGATGCTAGGAGGATGGATGGATGGATGGACGGACAGATAGATGGGAGCATTATGAGAGTACAAATACAAACTTTCCCTCTTTTGTATATTTGATTCCAGTAAGTCATGTCCAATCTATTCTAGCACCCCAAAAAAACTAAAGACATCGCTGCAACTTCCCAGGAATGTCTGCAGACAAAAATGATTCTAAGGTGACACAAATGAGAACCTAAGGTATGAAATTAAAGAAGACACCCACTCTCAATACATTTTGCATCCCTACATACCTAGCTTGCCTCACCCTTTTTTCTGGCCCTATGTGGAGGAACTTTGCTCTCTTCTCCACAGTTCCTTTCCTGCCCCAATACACACACACACACACACACACACACACACACCATTACCACCACCATCATTTACATTATTCTGATCCCAGCCACTGTCTTGCTCTAACTGTTCAATCTTGGCTACAAAAGAAAGTCACCTGAGAAACTTTTTATAAATACTAATAGGTGGGCCCAACAAACCTAGTGGAGGAACCCAAATGTCAGTATTTGTTGACAGCACTAAATTCTAATTTGCAGCAAGGGCTGAGTGCTGCTGGTCTGTCCATTTGCCAGGTGACCTAGTTCATAAGGGTGACCAAGTGCAAATCCATTTCCTGTGATGCCATTCTTACCCATGCTGCCCTTTGTAACTGATGCTGTGGAGCAGGCTGCTCTCTGCTCTCACCTTACCCTCCCAATGGTGAGCATCCACCTTTATTCACAGCACCTTTGCCCTGGGATAAAGGAAAGTCCATAGAGGCCAGGCTGGAGGATGATACTGTAAGATGTAATAACTAGCATTAATTGACTTAGTATGTGCTAAAGTCATTCTAGGTATTTCATTGATTGCCATGTTAGCCCCATCAAATAGATTCCATATTCAATCCACATTTTGGAAATAAGGTCAGAGAGGCAGAAAAAGTGAAGGAATTTGCCCAAGGTAAGAAGTAGAAAAAGTTGGTATTCAAATCCAGGAGCATGGCTTCAAGGTTCAGGTCCTCCCCTGCTTTAGTTGCTCCATCTTGGTTACCAAGGAATTATCTCAGGCCAGCCTGCTCCTCTGGACTCCTACATATGATTGATGAATTCTTCTTCTTCATTCAGAGGGCCCAGGAAGTCTGCCTACGGATCTCCAGGAGGGCCTGGCTCCCTCTCCAACCCTTAGACCAGCATGCTTTAGGGCAGCAATGGCTGTGCTTCATCAGCACGTAGTTCTCCCTTCATCCTCCCCACAATCCTTGGATGTAGACACCTTGCTCCCATTTCATGGAGGCTGAGAAGTGATATATAACTCGCCTAAAGGCATACAACTAGTCAGCAGTTGAAGCTCTAAATCATATTTTTCAGATACTAAGGCACAAGCTTTTTCTTCTACACCAAATGAAAAATTTACTAGAGGTCGGGTGATCAGAGAAGGCTGGTGGGAGCTGGTGGGAGCTGGTGGGAGCTGGTAGAGGAGGTACGAATTACACTGGGATGGGAAGCCACGGTAGGGCTCAGATGTGTGTATGTGGTGGGGGTGGGGATCCCAAATAAGAATGGTGGCATGAACACTGGCACAAGTGCATCACTCCACAGAGCATGAGAGACACGGCAAACACCGCGCTTGCGCTACCACAGCTCATTTACATAATGCAACAGTGACTAGGAAAGGGGAGGGTGTGTGGAGGCATATCAGGAAGGTTATTTTTAGAAGGTTTGAATATTTTTTTTATTTTATGACAAAAATAAGGCCAATTTTCATAACCAAATAATAAGCCATGCTCAGGGACCTGGGCCTGATTACATAGGAGATGGGGAACCAGTGAGCTGACAAGAAACATGTACAGAACAGAGTAGGAACAATCATGATGAACCTTGCATGAGGGGCAGGGGCTGGCCAGGAGACAAGGTTAGAGGTGATTGCACTGGACTAGGTGAGGTCAGGAGTCTCCAAAGAGGGACAATGGTTGGGAAAATAAAAATCAGGAAGACCTATGACAAAGGTAACCAAGAAAGTCTACAGAGCTTGTGTATGGGTTAGCTCTCTGGAGATTTCACATATGAGATGCATCTAAGACAACTCACTAGCCATCAGATACTAGCTTCCAGGACAGGAGTGGCAAAGATGAGTACTCATGGGCCCTGCTCCTGTAGAGGACACGATGCAGAAGGGACGGCCTGTGGGCATCCCAGGGTTTACAGCTCAAGCAACAGCCGCTATAGTAGAGGCATTCTCTGGCCTCACTTTAGCATTGGAGTAGCTTGGTTCTTTACCAAAGACAATAAAGACAATTTCAAGTTCACTGGTGTCCAGCTATGTGCCGCCAAGGAAGAAGTGACTGCCTCAGCTCTGATGGGTCAGGAGAGGAGGGGAAGAGGGCAAGGGAGATGCACTTGTCATGCTCATGATTTGGGGGAAAGCCTTCAGATAGAAAAAAAAAAAAAAAAAATATATATATATATATATATATAGAGAGAGAGAGAGAGAGAGAGAGAGAGAGAGAGAGAGAGCACAGCGTGGCTTCTACTTTAAGATTTCAACACTGAATAAATTGGAGAAGGACAAAAGAGAAATAAGACAACCTAAGAGAACAGGTTTGGGGAAAAGATTGTGAATGTAGTGGTTAAAAGGACAGATTTTGGAATCTAAAAGGCATGCGTCATCTGCTTGTTAAAAATATTAGACAATCATATCTCTTAGCCTAGCTTTACCATCTATAAAATGTAATGATTATTTATAGTAATAATCTATTCTTAGTAGCATTAAATGAGAAAATATAAATGAATCTCACAGCACAGGATCTGGCACATGTATGAGCTCAGTAAATGAGAAGCAGGAGTTGCTATCATTATTATTGTTGAGTTTGGACAGAATTAACATTGGCATCTCTGTGAAAATGGTCATCTGATTATTAGATATGGGGAACTAGAAAACATGTCAACTTGGGACAAGGGAAAATGATTGCCAGACACTGAAACCAGTCAAGTCCATCCAAGACCTAATGGTAAGGAGAGGTCTAGAACAACATCTCTGGGGCTATGTTTGCGTGGTTCAGGGAGAAAATAAGAATAGGCCACTGAAAGCAGGGGGCATGAGGCCTGTGGGTCTCATGGAAGCCAAAGGAGGCAAAAACCAGAAGTAAGGCAGAGCCAAATACTTGACCAAAGATTATCCAGATGACCCTTGACAGAATTATTTCTATGAAATGGCCAGTGCTGATCAAGTGGGAAATTAGAAGGTGGCAGGTGGAGAAATGGGAGGAACAGAGTCAATTTGGGAAACTCAAGTAGCCTTGGTTCTAGGCCCCACTCCTGTAAATAACCCTTCCTATTGTGAAGATCACCCAGCTCTTTTCCTTCATGTGTCAGATGAGATTATTGGATAAGGTGACTTCTAAATTGTTTTCCAGTCCTCAGATTCTAGCACTACATCAGCCTGTGCAACAGCATGGAGACAGAACTGGAGAAGGCTTATTAACAGTGCTTCAGAAACTGTACTGTTCTCTCCCTCTCTGGCAGGCCACTCCCATGTCCGGGGCGAAGGTAGATGTGGTAGGTAGCCTCTAAAGTGACCCCAGTGAGCTCTGTCTCCTATATTTGTTCATTTATAAAATCCCTTCCTCTTGAGTATGGGTTGGACCCAAATGACTTACTTTTAATGAAGAAAATGTTGCAAAACTGATAGATGTATTTCCCTTACGATTAAGTCTCTAATTGCATCCATTTACCTATAATAGCCTTGAGTTTATCTTTTTATAGCTAGTAATACTCCATTGTATAAAAACACCACATCTTTTTTTCCATTCCTCAGTTAATGGGCGTTTGGGTTGTTTCCAAGATTTATCTATGACAAATTGTGCTGCTATACACAAGGGTGCACATATATCACTGTGGTATGATGTTTTTAGTTCTTTTGGAAAAATACCCAGGAGAGGAAAGTCTGGATTTTATGAGACCTCCAACCCTACCTTATTGAGGACTCTCCACACTGGTTTCCATAGTGGTTGTACCAGTTTGCACTCCCACCAACAGTACAGAAGGGTTTCTTTTTCCCCACAGGCCCTCCGGCATTTGTTATCAGTTGTCTTCTTTATGATAGTAATTCTTGCTGGGGTGAGATAGAATCTCAGTGTTATTTTAATTTGCATTTCTTTCATGATCAATGATGAATATTTACTCATAAGTGAAATAAATCAGACCCGCATGTGTAAACATCTTACTGTCTTGCTACAGTAAGAACCTGAAAGAGTAAATAAAATCTGAAAAGTACAATAGATACTATGAAAGGAAAAGAAATTGTTCAAAGGGAAGGAATAACTGGGATGAAGGCAAGGAGAAAAGAAAGAAAGAAGGAAAGAAAAAAGAAATATATATATACATACACAGGATAGCTTGGATAATTGTACTGCTGATTTTCCACTGGTTTGTTGAAAGGAGCAGTTAATGCTCAAATGTTTTTCTCTCACCATCTTAATTTTTATAACATTTTTTGTCAATTTTGCATGCTTATACCTGTTAATCTGAACAACTAATTTAAAGATAACAGTGTACAATATAACAAGCACTGTTGAGTTCCCGTGATTTTGCTTAGTGATATTCTGTATTGTTTCTAATGTTTTGTTTTGTTTTTTACTATTTTTATTCTCCTTTTAAAAAGTGATAGATGTCACTTCTGGGTTTACAAGCAGACTCAAGGGCTTATGAGTTACAAAGAGACTGTAACTTTCATCTTGCAGCCTGCCACAGAAGTTGTAAGATAATAAAAACCTGATTTCCCATCAAATTGTGGGGGTATTTTTTTTCACAAGGCAAAACATAATTACAAACTATACACTCACAAACAGGACAACTGAGCCACATATTTTGGAGAAAATGGAGTTAATCAGAGGAAACAAAAAGAAAAAGAAGAGCATACTCAAGCCTTCATCTTTTGTCAGGAGCTACTGTGATGCCGTCCTTCTAGATCTCCCCCTTGATCTTTCATTGCAGACAGATTTAACTAACGGCCAGGTGTCTTTGTACTGAGAGAGCCATCATTAATTTCCTACCCAGCCTCATTGATGAGAACCAGCCTTACGATTTCCTCATGTTGTCTTGCCTCTGTTGACATATGGGCTAAAACCCTGTCTGGCAATATTTCACATATGAAAGGGCTTCTCTTTGAGCCTAGAACTCACTAGCAGAACCAGGAGTGACCTCCTTCTAGTAGTGATTAGGCAGTCTCACCACATCCATTCTGTTCTCCCGGTGCTCATATCAAGATTCCTCAACCTCCTTTGTAGACTCAGGTAGCTATTCTTTGTCAGTGAACTACACACACAAGACAAGTTGCCACATCTTTAAGGGCAGATGAGGTAGAAGTGAATTCTTCATGAGCTCCACTACCCGGCTGAGATTAGCACTGAGGCAATGACTTACAATAAAGGAAGATGGAAACAACCAGATATGATTCGTTACCACGTGGAGAACCAGCACCCTACCCTGAATGCTGAATGGTCAAGAAATGAGCGCTTAGAATATTCAATCATTGAAATGTGAGGGCTTCCTTATTATCACAGCAGATCTTAGGTTAGCACTAGCAGACTCCTGAGTTTGCTGTGCCAGTCTTCATCGTGTGGTTATTAGTCAATTCCCAGAGGAGGTGTCTTTGTATAACAATTATCCCTGGAAATATAGCCAAGAGGCATGCCTGGAGAATGAGTGATTCTGCCCACCCTCACTAGCTGATTGTCTTTCATGGGGTATCTATCATTACCTCAGAGCAACTTTTCTACTAACTTCAATGACATGTCGCAGCAGCAACATACGGGCTCATCTTCACAATTGACATAACTCAGGAGCTATGTATTTTCTCATGGTTCTGAAAGCTTGAGGTACAAAGTCAGCATCATGAAGCCAATGGCAAGATATCATCAGGGCCACCACGCCTGCTCCAGATGGTCTATGGGAAAATCAAGCCCCACGCTGCCCTAGTTCTTGTGGTCTTGGTTATGGCCATATCATTCTGCCTCAGTGGTCACGATGCCTTTTGTTCCGTAGGTACTCAAACCTTCCTCTGCCTTGCTCTCTCTTTTCTTTTGTAGGTAAAAATGCTTAGAGTCATCCATACAAACTGCAAGTATGCAGTATTATAACTGTACTAATACTGGTCACATCGCCATACATGCTTGCCTCTTATAAGAATACTTGAGATCCTAGTTAGAGCCCACCTAGACAAGCCAGGATGATATCACCATCTCAAGATCTGTAGGTTAATTATGTCTGCAAAGATTTGACCATAGAATGTAACATTTATAAGCTATAGTTACAGTATCGACATTTGTTTTATTTGGGGAGTGGCATTGTTCAGTCTACTAGAAAAGAATCTGTTGCCAGATGAGTAAAGAAGATATTGTACTGAGATAAAAATGATAGCAGTCCATATCATTTTGCTACTGGTTTAAATCCAAGACCCCTATAGAGGAAGAAAGCTCCTCTGCCAGTAGGAGCATCTGACTGGGAAAGGAGCTGGGATTCCCTCCTGCGACTGCTTGGCTCTGTGCTGGTAGGAGTGGGTCAGGTCAAAGTCTGAAGAACCCTTTACCAATTCTCTTAGTCTTCCTGAGCCTCATGCTCTTCTTCCAAAGGTAAGGGTAGACAGCACCTGTTTCTTTGCTTTGTTGTAATATTCAAATTTATGAATGCATATGAAGCTTAGCAACATGTTACTAGCAACCCCTCTGAGGTCTTCACGGGAGCACAAGGTGATGGAAAAGCTATGTGTGCTGGAGGAACTCAGATAAGAGGAAACAGAAAGACTGAGAGCTACACACAAAAAAAGTGATACTAAGGAAAACCAGAAAGATGACAAGGGCTTGCTCTTTCTAGGGTCCCAGAGACCACATTAAGGATTTTGGTGGGATAGTGCTTAGGATAAAAGGCGTGGATCAGGAGACAATGTAATCAAATGGGTCATTCTTACCCTTGGCTGGAGAATGGTGTAGGGGTGGGTGTAAGTGAGAATCCTGGTGCTGTAGCTTTGAGGAAGCTGGTGGCAGAGATGATGGGGAGAAGTAAATGGATCCAAACCACATAGCATATGTCAACAAAACACGGTGATTGGCGAGGTGACAGCCATACGAAAGGGATACAAAGGCTGACTCCAAGATTCTCAAACAAGTACACAAAGGTTTCATTCCATGGAATAAGTAATACTTAAAAAGCATCAGTGTGGGAGTAAGAAGAAGTAGGTGTAAGAGAAGGTGATAAATTCAGCTTTAAATACATCAAACAGATAACAAGTAAGAGACTGCCGTGTGAAGAAAGTAAGTAGGTACAGGTTTCTGAAGGCCAGTGGTGAACATAGAAGTTTCTAACAGTGGTGTAGAGACATCTGTTGAAGTTATGTGCATACAAAGAGGGAACATAAAAATACATACAGAAAATAATTCAGTTCAGTTCGGCAAAGACCCTCCTTCTCCAAGTCTTGGTTAGACAATGGAGATACAGAATACTCTGAGACATACTGCTTGTTAGGCAATCAACTACAAGGTTATCTGCAGTGTAACAGAGCAAGGTAGAGAGCGTCCTTACCTCTGCTGTGACCAGAGGTAAGTGTGGCCCATAGCCTTGGCCTCACCATCCTCAAGGCCCTCTCCCACAGAGCAGTATCTTGTCTTCATTAAAGCTCAGGCCTTGCTCCTTGCAGCTATAAGCGCTCCCAGCCCAGAGACCCTCTGCTTTCTCCACCCAGTCTTTGCAGACACAAGCCCTACTCTTCCTTCAGCCTGTGGATCCGTCTCTGCCTTGGAAATTCCCTTCTCAGCTTCCCCGAGCCAGCCACCCTCCCTATTCCAACTTTGCAGAGTTGCAAAACTTTTGATTCCACCAGGCCTCATCAGAAAAGTGAAACTAATGAACTCCCTGCATTACACAGCTGTCTCTATTAGTAATGAAAGCCTTTTATTACAAGGGACTAGTTTAAAATATGTTATTAAACAGATCAAAACGAGCAATCGCAATGAAAGTCGTTAAAATACAAAACATATGAGAGAACAGCTTCCCCCTGAAATAAAAAGAAATCTGAAAGTTGGGATTGGAAAGATTATGTGTGGGAGGAAAGAGAGAGAGACATGCCAGGGGGATGGTGGGGTGCAGTTTCCCCAGGCAAGAGGAGGCAGGGGTGCTAAAAGAAGAGCTCCAGAGGAAGGAGTGGAGGGCTTGCCAGAAAGAGGTGCAGACCTCAGAAAAGCCCAAGCATAACAGTGGCTCTTTCATATTGAGTACTGGCCCTGCATTTGTACTGTGCAAAATTATATACTTGTATATGTTTTTTGTCTGTTTTTGTTTTGGCAGTATCAGGGATCAAACTCTGGGCATTGTGCTTGCCAGGCAGACACTCAAGCCACTGAGCTATATCCCCTCCCCTGTACTTGTACATCTCTACTTAATCCTTATAGCAACCTCTGAAGTAGGTACTGTTATCATCTCCATTTTACAGACAAGGAAACTGAACCCCAGACAGATGAGTAGTTTACCTAATCTCATACAGCTAGTAAAGAATAAAAGTGGGATTTGAAATTTAAACATGTGTCTGTCTGACTTCAGAGCTTTTACTCCTAACCAGTATAATATTGGGGGAACAACCTAATTAAAAATATGCATATTAGGGGCTATGATTCTGTCTTCCAGGGATTTAGCATGGCACTGGGAATAGGAACCCTCTGGGTGTGAAATGCAAATAACCCACTTATCAAAGGAATGTGAGTACCAGCTGAGGAGATGGGCTCAATACTCTTGTGACTCTTATTGTCGTGGGCATGCCTAGAGAGCTGGGTCTATCCACATGGGAAAACAGAAAGCCTTACAGAAAGAAACTTACTTTGAGCCCAGAAGGGACTGAGGGACCCATCTTTCTTCCAAGGTCAACGATCTGTCCTTGACAGGACAGGTGCAATACAGTATGCACCTTTAATAACACCAATTTTTCCCTCCTCTTCCTGTTGTGCTAGTCTGGTGGCCTGTGGTGAAACTCAGTTATTAAAAAGTCATAGGAAAACAAGAGTAATTTGTAAGTCACCCTCAAAAGTGTGGGTGGCACCTGGAGGTTGATACCTTCCTCCAGCATCATAATCCTTTCCACAACACTCCTGAAAAATTGTTCAAATAAAGGAAAGCTGCCGGCACCACAGGGCAGCTCATTCCCCGGGTGAGCAGCACACACTTATTAGAATGTTCTTCCTCACACAGAGCAGAGATCTGTCTGGGTGACGCTTTTGCCAATTAATACTAATTCTGTCTATTAGCCTTGCAAAACCAAATGCCAATGTGACAAAGTCTTGCCCATTTGTACAAGGTGGTCATGTTTGTCCTTGGGCCCCTTGTGTATGGGTTTACATTGCCTTAGGACAAAAGCCTACTCCAAGGGCGTGAGCATCACATGAGAGGTGTTGACAGGCCAGGATCAGATGCAGTGGGCTCTCCCCACCTTCCTCCGGGAGCCTCTACTTTAGGTGATGCACACTGTCTCCTCTTCTCAGTGCTCCTCCACCTTCTGGCCTGTGTCTAACTTGCTCCTCAGTAAATAAGCTGCATGGACTTTCATTAAGTCTCTCTGCTTCATCCAACCCCTGTGCTGTTGGTCTCCGGACCCCGTATTGATCCTTACTAAATAAGCTGACCCTTTGTCCCTGTTATTGCGGTTGTCTGGTTCCTGTCATCTGACACAACTACCGTCCCTGCCACTACCTGATCATCGGCAAATTTGATGAGCAAAAGTTCACTGCGTTTGTCTGAGTCACTGTCAGAAATGCTGGATTTGTCAGGACAAGAACAGAAGCCTCAGTGGATCCCTGTTGCTGGCAAATTTGAATCTGTCTCTGAATGTCTAGGCATTGTGTCGTGGGAGGATTGATCCAACAGTGTCAAACTCACAAAAGGGCAAAGTATGAGTCAAACTGTGTGCTGACTGTTGATCCTGGGATGCATGTCTCACACGAAGGCTGAAATTGAAGCTATTGCTTTATAACCGTTTTGGGGTATCCGTTTCTTGGCATCAACGACCCAAGAAGTATCGTTTACTCACAGGAGGTAAGGACTGGACATGCCACTTCTAAACTATCAGATCTGTTTAAGGAATATTTCCATGAAGATGAATGACCAGGCCTGACACATAGTAGGAACCAGTTCTGCCCAGCAAACCCATGCGAGAAGCCAGGCTCAGTCTGCTCAAACAAAATACTGTAGATCGAGTGATATAGAACGAAAGAAATGTGTTGTGAAGGTGCCACAAGAGCCAGTGTCTGGCGAGTTGGTTTGCTTTCTGCTTTGAAGATGACATTTTTTCTGCTACATTCTTTCCTAGCAGAGGGGCTTCTTTATTATGCAACCCTCATGCCCTAGTCCCTTCCGAATATCCCACCTCTTAATACTGTCACAATGGGGACAGGTTTCAACCTGAGTTTTGAAGGGACAGGGCTTCAGATCATAGCAGAGCCTTCCTATTTTCCTTATCTGCATGCAGGGGATACAGGGCTGATTTGCCCGACTCCATCACTTCAGTTGGTAGCATCTGAAATGCCACTTTTGTTGGAGGCTCCTACTGCACAAATTCTATTTAGAATCCAGCTATGCACCTTTCACCAGGCTTCTGATAAAGTCATCTTCAACCCAAACAACACTCCAGTGTCCTTGGGCAAGATAAATTTCGCCTAAAATTCCAGGATCTTTTATTTTTCCTTCTGCTGGAAGAAGGTTCCAGTTTTCAATTTATGTCTCCTTGCTCTACCTCTGGGTTTAAATTGGACATGGCCTAGGTACCTGCCCCAAGTTGCGCAAGGTGTCTCTGGAAAGGACTTGGGAACAGGAATCACAGTCCCTCGACTCTGTGTCCCAGGAGGAAGTCAAATGAGACAGATGATCTCCTCCCATTGTCTGGCAGGGTAGGGACCCACAACATTGTGAGCACATTACAAGGGTTTAGTACCAGAGAGATCCAAGGAAGGGTTAGCACAGGGCCACTCAGCAAATAACTGAGGGGTGCTGAGCCCCTGCCATCTGACAATTCATAATGCACGTTTAGGGCTGGGGAGATAGCTCAGTGGTCTAAGTGCCTGCCTAGCAAGTGCAAGGACCCTGGCTTGATCCTGGGTACCACATGCCATGCCGGACCCACACTGTGCTGGCCACCAAACACATGTCTATAATCCCAGCACTGGGGACGCTGTAGGAGGAGGATCACTACGAGTCCAAACTGCACAATGAGACCCTATACCAAATAAATAAATAAAATACTCTTTTTAAAAATCAAAATGCACATTTATATAGCTTCTTGCATTCCTGCACACAGAAACAATGCCAAATAATCTATTTCATCTCACTTCGTTCTTACTCTAAGCCTAGAAATTGAGCTCAAGTCCTATTTCCACCATAGAACCTATAGCTCAGAATTTTATGGAACTTGCTAATAGCCATTCAGCAACTAGATGGATTAGTTGGATTTGAGACTGGACCTGCTTTTGCCATAATCTGAACTTGAACACCCTTTGTGATCATAGAAATAGATACCAAGTTCAGAATATCTACCATGTGCCAGGCATTGTGTGCAGCCCTTTCTAGGTTGTATCATATCTTCTTCTCAGAATGAACTTCCCAGGTGAGTGTTATGATCGCCGGTCACACCTTAAAACCCAGGGTTTCAGTACCTGTCCTGGAGCACATACCAGGAATGGCAGAATTCAGCTGTAACTCTCCGATCGCTGGGCCAGAATCATCCTCCTTCTCTTGAATCAGGGAGCAAAGAAGTGAGGAGTTCTTTGCTATTGTAAGTTCAAAACAGCAAAGCAAGTCTAGGAGGCTGAGGCTGGGCTGGGTTGGGCTGGACCTTCAGGGCACTAAGGCAGCTGGTTCCAGCTGTGGAATGAACAGGTGGCAGCAGATAAGACAAGCAGGGTCGGACCTATCATAGTGCTGGAGCCACTGCCAGGAGCAGCTGCAACCAGGTCCAAACGTCAAGTTTGCCATTGGTGTATCAAGGTGTCCAGGCATTTCTGGGAATGTGCCAGTCTTTGGTTTCAAAGCGAAGACATCTTGCTTGAACAGCACTTGTACCTGCTTGAGCTGGAATGAGGGCTCTTCATTTTGTTCTTCATGGACAAGGAAAGCACAGCCACCAGCCAAGTGGTACAAACATCCTGCTTGGAAAAGCCATGGATCTCTTTCTCCTGGCCAAAACTCTGCCATCTCAAACTGTTGAGTAGCAATGGAAGTTCTGCTTTAAAGCACATGTCCCACTAAGGACTTCTCTTCACTCACTTTTTCTCACTGGGTCAAGTCCAGGCAAAAGTGCTTTGACAATGCACAACACATAGTGTCATTTGGAGGTGTTCCCCAACCCAGTGGCACTCCATCTATCCATACAGAGGGACTGGGTCTTTCAGAGTCTTAGGGGACATCTGGGGCTGGAAATCTTCGGAATAGCAACAAGTCTGGGACACTTTGGATGGACTTCTTCACTCTTTTAAAATGCAGACTTGACATTAGAAGCAGTATGCATTTAGGAGACCAAAATGAAAGGTATCTTTTAGTATTACACATTGCTGTCAGCAAAGTAGTTGCTTAGTTCACAGATATTAGCATATAGAGTTAGTCAAGGTGATAATTCTACTCATTAACTACTATTTTTCAAAAACCTGATGGAAATACTTAGGACCATTGCCTTAACCATCTTGTTTAAGTAAGTGTATGGTTTTGCCCATCGTATTTCCTAACTTTTCTCCTTGCCCTCTCTTCGTTGTTTAATCCTTAAGTTCTCTCTTTCTATTTAACTATGTTATACCTTTCAATTTTTATTTCTTCTTTTGAGTTCTTACACTAGGGAGACAATAGGATATTCACACATGTGGGTCTGGTTTATTTCACTTATGAGTGAAAATAATATATATGTACATACAAGATAATTAGGATAGATATACAGCTACTTTTTCTTAGCTCATTGAGAAAAAAGGCTTATACTATTTTTGTTTAGATACAATATCATGTCTGCATCTTGTCCTCTGAATAACTACTATGAAGACAGCAATATGCAATGTGTTAATTATTGTTAACTGTCCTACTAACCTGTTTTGAAACTATTGCATTGATATTTTATCTTTTTTCTCATTAAAATGAATAAAAATCAAATTAAAAGATAATTATAAGTGAAAACATAAAATGTAGGCTTATTTTAGGCCTCTCCTAGGATAAGAACTCTTGGGGAATGTTTATATCTTTGGCAAGGAATTAAAGAGACAGCCTCCTACCCTATGCCTGTGTTGTCCAAGTCCGCAGAAGGACATGGCAGTGACCACTTTCCAGGTAGGATGCCTACCACTGTAGGAATTAAATGCTGATGGCTTGGCCTAGACCCCATAGGAAGGACTATAGATGCAAAAGTACCTGGGTGCAGCTAATGCTCTGTCATGGATACCTGTATGATAGAAGGAAGTGCCACTTAACCTAGCGGAGTCTGTTACTTTTCCTACTGCATCACAGGAAGTGATAACTCCAGGCTGGAACTCCTGATGTAGCATAGAAGGTGTGGTGCTGCACAGGCATTTACTCAGTGCTTATAGTAGCGCCATCGTCTTGTATCACATTCATGGTGAGAATCAACACAATGAATTTCTACCATGTGCTAGACATTAGATGCAAGTTTGATGGTAACGAAGAGATGTACATAGAGAACACAGCCTTGGCTTGGACTCCATAAAACCCACCTCTCCACTGAGAACCGCTGATTCCCCTCCTCACTGCCAACATCCCGTTAGCCACAGCAGCAAAAGTAATAAGAGCTGAAGCAGATAAGCACGCCACGGTCAGTCACCTAGAGGCTGTTGGGTGTAGATCACTTCGATGATTCCACATTTCTGGGAAGAAAATAAAACCTGTCTGCTGCTTGTCTGCACCTTACAGGATGCCCCAAAGAAGTAGTGGGGAACAAGGAGGAGGCCAAGGGATGAGGCTTGGAATGTGCAGTGGGAGCCCCAGGAGTTCTGGAGCGTGCACAAGAATTCATTCTCTCCTTTAACAGGTCCCAGGTGTGGGGAGTGCTATAGAATCCGGGTACCTGGGAAACGGATTTGTGGTGGACATGCTTAGGAGCAAATGGCTTTCTGATCTCCGGCAAAGGTGCTGATCAACGCTGGGTTAGTGTTCTGTTGCTGAACTTGCCTAAACTTCTCATCCTTCAGGAACTATTACAAGTTCCATTATACAGATGAGGAAAAACGAGGCTTACTTAACTCATCCAATCTCCAACATGACTCAGAGTTTTAAGGGAAGGACTCCTTGTTCCAAAGTGTTGATCGCTAGAGATACCCCCAGATCTCATTTCATTCCACATGTCAACCCCCCCCCCCGCCTTACTCTTCCTTACTCTTCCTCTCCAAATATACAGGAGACCGGGGGCAGAGCAAAGGCAAGGCCTAAGAGATAAAGTGACTGTGCAGGCCCAGACAAGTAAGATGTTAGATATGAGAAGAATCCCCAAGACTTAGAAGTTTCCTGAGCTCCACTGGCTCCCTGCCAGTTCGTTCCCAATCGCTGGTCATTTACAGATCACACCAAGAGCCCGCTCTGTGATGCAGCTGGTGATGGATGCTTGTCAGTTGGCTAGTCCTGCCTCTGCAGGCAGCTTTCTTCACACAGCTGGGGAGCCAGGAGGTGCTGAGCGGCAGAGCCTGAACCTCGCAGAATGCAGCCAGGAGCAAGGAGGGGTGAGGCGGCAGGAAGGCCCCACAGGAATACCTCAATCCCTTTTAGGGGCCAGTAGACAAACCCGTTCCTCATGGCAAGGGTCGCAATTCCTGGCCCTTTAGACAGGTGAAGCAGACTCTGGGATTCCATGTCCAGACACTTTCTGTTTAAGAAAATACTAAATGATTGAGGAAAATTGGTTTCCTTTAATGTGGTCATGGACAAAATTATCAGTCATACCATTTATCCAACAAGGAAGGGTCGAGCAGGAATGTTTAGGCAACGTCTGTAGGTGTCATGCCCATGATGAGATTGCAGATTGCAGTCATCTCAGCTGGAGCTACTTTCCTTCAGATTTAGAAAGGGAGAAGGAAACTGAGGCACTGGAAAAACAACTTGCCCAAGATTACATGGCTGACAGTGGATATAAATCCCAGATGGCTCTAAAGCCTCTATGCCATTCTCAGAGGGGTGGAGTGCTATGTGCCCCATCTTGGGCCATGGGAGTCTTAGCATCTCCCAAAGGGCAATATCCAGGAGGAACCTACTCAGCACTCTGTCCCCTTGGCAGATGAGCTGGTATAGCTCAAGGCCTTCAGGAGTCCCATTGAGTCCTAATCTTTTATTTCCAGAAAATAACAGTAAGTGGTACTTTCTGTCCTATATTTTTTTATTAGTGTATGTTTAGGATACATGCTAGTATACTTGTTTGGGGAGACTGATATATAAATATATCCTATTTTGAGCATGGTCTTCCGTTTTCTTGCAGTAAGGCCCAGAGAACGCAGGGATGTGGGGCCAGGGTGAGTGCGCCTGAAACAGCTGAGCCATGTGCACTCCAAGAATGGAAAGAGAAGGGGAGTCCCAGAATGAAAGTCTTGGCAAAAAGGACTTTTTGAGCTAAGCCTTTAAGAAAGGTGCAGCATGACAGACACAGGGGGCATGGAGAAAGGTCAAAGTTCAGATGGAGAAAAAGTGGATAAATCACACAATGTGAGAATTAAATCAGGGAAACCTCAAGCACTCCTGTTTCCCGGGCAGAAAAGGCAGAGAGAAGAGACAAGAAAAGGTGAGTGTGGCTGATTCAAAGTCACTGTGAAAATTGACTAGGGGGGTTGGTGTGAGAGGCCGGTGACAGCTAGATTCAGAAGAGAGAAACTCGCCAAGGAGTCCTGACGGACTTAAAAAACACTTTTAGTTAGAAGGCATGCTCCAGATGTGTTTATTTATTTCTGTCCTTTGAAACCTCATAGACTGGAATCCCAGCTGCTCTTCTTACAAAGTGCAAGGTCCTCCATGAATTGCTCAGCCTCTTTAGTCCTTAATTTGTCTATAAAATGGGTTTACTCAAACCTCTCCTCAAGAGTGACTGTAAGAATTGAAAATAATTTGCATCAAGTAAGCAGCAGAATGCTCATGGCCATGGTCAGTGCCTGATAATTGTTATATAAAATGATGGGAGTTGGGGGAAGAGAGAGGAGGAGGCGCAGGAGGAGGAAAAGGAGCAAGAGGAGGAGGAGAATGGTCCCTGCGAGGCACTTAAAGCCTCGCGTTTATATTGGAAACATACTGCGGGGGTCAACACTGTAGTCTCCGGAGCTGCTCATGCTTAGTAATAACTGTCTTCTCTTTTCTCCAGTTCCCCTGCTTTCAATACAGGGCTGGCCACAGTGCTTTATTCCTGGAGTTATTATGAGGTTTAAATGAGTGGAAATGTGTAGAAGCTCTTAAAAGTACCAAGCACAGAACAAATTCTCAACCAAGTGCAGCTGCTGTTGTTGCAGGCTGGGTGGGGAACAGCTTGATATGGATGGTGTTTGAATGATTTATGCAACTTGAAAGCAGCTCAAAGGAAAAGTCCCTCTCTGGGCTCATCTCACGCTGGGTTTTTTATGGTCTTATCGTTGCTGACATTGTATTTTATACTCAATAGTTAAGTAATTTTCTAAATCCCTCGCTAAGAAGTTCTGCGAGGGCAGGGGCTTCTTCAGGTTTTCTCGCTTCTGTATTTGTGGGCTTAAAGTTGAATACGGACACAAAAGACACACACTAGGTTTGGTTCAGCCATCTGGTTATGATGTACTGAGATGTGGTTATGATTACTTTGATTCTTTCTGGAATTGGCCACATGGTTTTCTCTCTGTAAATGTGTATCTCTGTCAAGTTTTGAAAACTTTCGATAATCATTTTTTGTACTCTACTCTCTATCATCTCTTTTGGGGAATCCAGTTATACTTATTTTAGACTTTGTGCCATTGTTCTATAGGTCACTGAATCAGTTCATTTTTTCTGAAGTCTTTTCTATGTGTTCATTAAATTGGAAAATCTCTATCAGTCCACTCCCAAATTCACTGACTGTTCTATCATTTCCAATCTGTTGTTAAGACCACCCAGGAAAGTTTTCAAAGTTTGTATTTTTTTTTCAGGTCTAGCATTTCCATTTGGTTCTACTTTGTGGACATTATCTGCTGACATTTTTTATCTGTTGTTGTTTGATTATTTGTAAAGACCTTTTTAATTTGTTACAAGCATATGTTATGTCTTTAATTATAGTCATCATAGATATTTTAAAACTGCTTTCTCAAGCCAGGGAGATAGCTTAGCTGCATAAGCGACTGCCTGGCAGGTGCAAGGTCCTGAGTTTGATCCCCCCAGTACTCCAAAATCTATATGTATATATACATATAGATATATTATATATATATAGCATATAGATATAGATATATAGTCACTATCTCCTAATTTCAACACCTGGGTCATCTCAAGATTAGTTCCTGTTGGTTTCCCTTTCACTTGGCTTACAATTTCCTCTTTCTAATATCTTTTGGAAAGATACAGTTCTGTCTGTATTCTGAATATTGCTATTGTTATAGTATAGAGATGCTGGAATTTATAACATGTCTTTAAGGAGTATTTTCTTTCTTTTACTAAGAAGCTACTTGGGTGAACTCAAATCTCAAATTTTGTCTCCTGTGCTAGGTAGCAACTGAATCACAGCTCAGTTCTTTAGTCCTATGCGGAGTGTCTTAGAGTCTGTCCTTCATTCCTGTAGTATGTGGTATGTAGTGTGTAATGTGTAGTCTTCCCTTCCAACATGTAGTTCACAGATCAGACATATAATTAGGCAGCCTTTCCTTTAAAAGTTATAAGCCAAGTCTAACGCTCTCCCTCTACTGCTATCTTCTTCCTAGAATCCCTTTAATTTTCTCATCCTGAACATGCAATTTGATAGCTGGGGAATTAATTGGGGGGGCCTTCTTCAACTCCCCCCCAAAAACCCTAAAGCTTTTCTATGTAAATTCTGTTTGTTTTTTGTTTATTTGTGTCTTTTGTTCCTATGATCGCTCAAGACCTTGCGCTTGCCAGGCAGGCACTTATGCCACTGAGCAATCTCCCTGACCCTTCTATCAAATTTTTAATCACTTGATGTAGCACTGTAGATCCTGCCATGAGGAACAAAAGCCACTAAAATAGCAAACTTGTCTGGCTCCATTCCTTTATTTCCATAGCAGATTCTTCCTAATTTGTCCAATTTGGGTTGCTCCACACTTCCATGTCTTTAAAATATTATGTCCAGAATTAATGGATGTTATGAGGGTGCATTGGTCCTATTAGAGTTATTCGTCTGTCACTGTAAATACCGCCTTCTGATTTGGACTCTCTCCTGTGTGGTTAGGAAAGTCTTGTCTCTGACTATGAACTATCACCACCATCACTGTTTACAAAGGGCTTTCCACTGTCCTCAGAGGTTTGTTTCCAGCCAACCTATGAAGCAAAGACACCTACATTGTCTTCTACTTTCTAGTTTAAGTTCAAGGGCCGGCCAAATAGCTCAGTGGATTAAAGCCCCTGCAAGCAGGTGCAGGGACCAGGGGTTCAATCCCCAGGCTTGCTGTGCCAGCCCCACCCCAGGAGCACACTGAGATGGCAATTGAGACTGGGCGTGGTGATGTACGCCTGTAATCCCAGCACTTGGGAGGCTATAAACAGAAGAATCACTGTGAGTCCAATCTAGTAGTGAGACTCTGAGCACCCTGTAGACCCTTCCCTAAAATACAGAAAAAAAAAAAATTAAGTTCACACATCTCTAGGAAGTAAGCAGAGTTGAAAGAAATCTATGGTTAACAGCAGATCGGACACCTGAAATCCTCAACCCCAGCCCCTTGCTCCAGGAATGAACTTCTCTGTCTCCTGGACCATCCACTTCCCTCTGGTTACTGAGCCACACACTTGACAACATAGTGTATGATTCTCCCATTAACAATTAATATTAATGATATTTTAATATCTTTATTCTATCTTCTTTTCTATTATTCCACTGACTTGTGTACGTTGACAGAAAAACTTCTCATAATTATACTGTATATCATTTTCCTTTCCTCATAGTTCTTTTTAAAAAAAAACATCTATTTGCCAGTCTACCACCCGTTTATAAAATTAGGTTGGGTGAAGGAGACCAATGACTTCTCTACTTGTAAATAGTACACTTGGTTTTCACATCTCAACAGAGTTTATGAAAAGGATTTGACATAGTTGATTAATTCTTTTTTAAAGCACTTTCTTCGTGTAGTTTCTGAAACACATTTCTTTCTTAGCTATTCTTTTACTCACTGACCAATTCCTCTTTTTCCAAAATACTGTTCAGTGGTACAACCACCTTTTTTTAATCTTCAGAGCATCACCTCTAGTATACTGGCTTTAAACACCACCAATATACTAAAGCCTTAAAAATGTATATCTTTAACCCAAATGTCACTTAGTTTCCAGACTTGTAAATCCACCTGCAAATTCAGCACCTCCATCTGGATATCTAACAGACATATTAAATTTACTTTGCTCATAAAAAAAAATTTTTATACTGGAAATCAAACTTGGGGCCCTGTGCTTACCAGGCAGATACTGCACTTCTGAGCTTTATCTCCAACATAACAAAATTCTTGCCCCTACCCTTAAGTTTATTTATCCTTCACCTTCCCCCACCTCTGTAAATATTACTCAACATTTTGAATTTTTCGGACCAAAACTTCAGGCTCATCATTCACTCCTCTCCTTTTTCATATTTTTCATTTTCAAAATTTGACTGCTTCTCAACACCTCCACGACTTCCATCAGCGTTCATGATGCTGTAATCTCCTCTTGGATTCTTTCAGTGATTGCTACCTACTCTTCCTGCCTATTCTTTCGTACCCTGAGAACTCGCTTGGAATATAGCAGAACTTAGCCATGTGTCTTGAACATAGTGGCTTTCAGCAAACAGCCATGGCATAGTGTTTACGTGTTTATGGCCTTCCATTGGTTCACCAAGTTACTCACATTAAAAATGAAAGTCTTCACGAAGGCACACAAGGTTCTTCATGATCTTGTTCCCTGACCTCATCTCCTGCTACCTCCTTTTCACTTTCTCTACTTCTTACTTGGCTTTGAATGTGTGAGGTGCTATCCTACCAGACAGCTTTTCTCCTGCTGTGTGATTCTTCCTACAGAAAGCTATGCATCTCAGATCTTTGTATCAGGTCCCCAAACAAATATCACATTATCAATGGGCCTTCCCTGACCAACCTTGTAGCTAGCAAATGCTCCTTCCTACCAAAGCTCCCTCAAGCCCCTCAGCTTGCTCTATTTTTTCAATATATCACTTATGGTTGTTTGATATGCTATCCATTTACTTATTTACTTATTTATTCATCTTCCTTAATTGAATATAGACTCCATGTTGGGCTGCTTTATGCCTACAATCTTCACAGTGCCTAGGACATGGTAGGTTCTTAGAAAATGTCTATGGAATAAACAAATAAATGAATAAGTATTTACCTAATAATTTTGATGCAAAGTTACCTAAGGAGCACCTTCTATACATGGACTTTTTAAAAAAGAGAAATTCTAGCTTCAATGGAGATCTAGTGAGGCAGAATATCCAAGACCCTAAACCTCTGTGATCTTCAGTTTCCTCATCTATAAATTGGAGATAATTCCTGAAGGCTGACAACAGAGTCATTAAGACAGCTTCTGTATAAATTTGCTCAGCGGACCAAAACTTCAGGCTACAGAAGGCTCTTAACCATTGTGAAAGTCCTCTTCCATCAGGAAAAGAGAGACTCAAGGCCAGACAGATGCTGGGTGGGAATGCCAGGACTAGAACCCTGTTTCTTGCACTTCTGCTGTGTGACATGGATCTCTCATGCTTTCTCCATCTACTACTGTCCTGAGGGAAGACCCTACCCCACTGTCTCCTCTTCTCCTAGCCTCTGAATCTTCATTCTTCTGCATTTCTGTTCCATCTATCATTTTCCTTGTGGACCCCGTTTCAAATCCTGTCCCCAGGATGTAAGAGCACAGTGTCTCTTTCCAGGTACCCCTTGTTGGCACAGACTAGATTTGCTCACACTTTCCCTTTGCAGCTTCAGCGCTACTCCCTCTTCTGTTGATCTTGTGTCCACATACCTACCTCATCCATGCCCATGAGCAGCATCGCACCAGAGAAGCCACTGGTGGAGGCAGCTCCTGGATCTTCACCCACATATGATGTGAGCTCAGAATGAAGTGCAGATGGAAGGGGGAGGGGCAAGGTTCCTGTAGTGGGCCACAGGGCTGCAAGTATCCCTGCCCTGTGCCTCTGCCCTCATACCCGTATCCTGTCACTATCTTCAACCCTACATACCTTGTGATTGTCACCCCTAGCACATTGATTCCATCAAGAATTAACCACTATTACCATTCTCAAAAAGAACAAAGCAATACATGCTCCAGGCAGTGAGTATCTGAGCTGCCTTGGCCACTGTCCCATCCCAACTTATTTAAGAAGCAGAAAAGTTCTTCATCAGGTGGAAAAGCCCTTTCCCTGGGTGTCCTCATAGTCCCATTCCTCCTGGAGAATCTTTGGTCTGGGGTCTCCACAGACCTTGGGAGTGTTTCCCTCTAGCCCACCACCACCTCCACCTGGGAGAGCACAGAGATCGTCTCCTGGTGCCCCTCCCCACTTCTGCTCCTGGGCTGCACACAAACAAACACATACAATCACTTTAGCTTTCTCTTTTCAATTTCCAAATCATTTCAGTGGCTCTGGAACCAATCTTCCCAAAGCCCTGAAACACAATCTCTGAGGATTAGAGACCCAACAGAGCTTATTCCCACAAAGAGGAAGCACACACTGCTTCAAAATTTGCTTTTCTCTATCACTGGTTTTCATCCTCTTCCCTGCCCTTGAAAACAAAACCTAAGGCGCATTTATAGTTTGTAAATGACATGTGCTATATCATTTGATTCTTTCCACAGCCCTGCTGAGCTCATCAGGCTCATTTCACAGGTGAAGAATCCAAAGTACAGGGAAAGTAAACAGGACTACAACACGCAGATGAGCAGATAGAAGAGTCACTGTCAGAACCGAGTGCCAGGGAGGAAGGGGAGGTTTTATGAGGATTCCCATCCGTCACCTAAGGGTCAGCAGTAATAAACTGGATGATGTGTAGTGTGATCCCTCGCTGTGACCCTCTTGCTTTTAGTAATGCTTACTTCCTGTGTGTGTATAAATGTGCAAACACACTCATGTGCACACACAAAGTCAGGAATTGCTAACCAAAAGATCTGCTCTGTACTTCTGGGTATTCCTGCAGCCGGAGGCTTGGAATTCTGCACACTCCTCCTTCTAACCTGCTTCCAGAGGTGGGTCAGTGTCTTTGGGTGATGCTGATTTGCCTTGGGTTTGATTGTGGAAGACACAGACCCCTCATTGAGCAGGAGTGCTGACCTTCATGAAAGCCTTTCATTTGTGTCTGCTGTTGTCCCTCTGTGGAGTCCTTGTAGTTAGAATCCACATTTTTAACATGTCCAAAAGGATAAATGGACTGCATGCCTAGCTGATTATTTTCTAAATGCTTCTAGGTCACTCTTAGGGGATTTTCTCCTTGGGCAGAAAAGGTGAGCATGGGATACCATGGAAGGGGGAACATGCTAAAAGTCTCTTGCTTATTCCAAATTAGGTAGTTTGTCCCAGCCAGATCCACCAGCTCTGTGGCTCATGTCTTTGTCCCCTGTAGGTTAGAGGAATTGAGTCAAAGAGGATGTCCTGAAGGCTGTTGCTTTGCCCCCGCCTCTACGCACAGAAGCTAGAAACAGTCTTCTTAATGGCAACTTCATCTGTGGCATCGTTTCTACTCTTACATTTCCCTAAGACTTTAGTCTTAGAATTCAAGTCATCCCTTAGAGATAGCAATGCAGAGATTAGATTAACTCAGTTGGAATGTAGCTCATGAGGTCAAAAGTGAGAGAATTTGAGGAGTATGAGGAGCCCCTTCACAATACCCAAGTATTCATCACTTCATCTGTCTTGTACCAAGGATAGGCTACCGAGGTCAATCATACAAGAGGCATTCATCAATGACAACAGCAGCATGAATAGTAGTCATACTTAAAAGGAAAGAGTATTAGGTTTAGCACCATCTCTCCCACTTACTAGGGATGTTATCTCAAGTGAGTTATATGTTCCCTCTGTCCCTCTGCTCCCTCATCAGTAACATGGGTGTTGATTCCTACCTTGCAGGATTTTGAGGAATAAATAACATAATACAAATAGAGCGCCCAGCTCTCAGCATGGCATGTGCTGAGTTTTCAATTAAAGCATCTTCCTGTGCATTATGTCATTTGATCTTCACAATAGTCCTGGGAGAAGGCAAGGCAAGGTGCAGTCGCTCTGTCATTTACAAAGAGAAAAGGAAGCCTCAAGGAAGTAAAGTGACTTATCTGCAGTCACACAGAGCAAGCAAGACAAGAGCAAGGACTTGACATTGTCTAATTGCTACCTCTGGGAGGCTTCCAATTAGGTGACTCAGGCTCATAAATCACCTTGCAAAGCATCTAGCTCTTTCTCAAAGTGGATTCGGGTACCAGGGAGATCCTCAGATTTTAACTCTTGCTGGCTCTTCGTGTATCAGAGTCTGCCTTTCCTATGGAAGAGGGGCTCTGCAGCATGTTCTAAAGACCACTCTGAAGACCTTCTTGGTTGTCTGGGACTTTTGGTTGGGAAATTTACCAGCCTTTCACATGTTTGCTCCCTGGAAACTATGTGCACTTGCCTCCATTGTTTTGCTCACCTCCAGAGATGGCCTTCGTGGTGAGCTATAGAGGACTGGGTCATCTGTACCTCCAGAATTGCTTTCTATGCATGAAGAACAGGAAAGATGTGGAACTGTGCCTGGACGGTGTAAGTCTAGGTGAATGCCATCAGAAAGAGTACTGTGTGTTTTGGCTTCCCAGTGACTGGTGCTTAAATCCTTACCAACCCTCTCTGGGGATAGTTGTACCAAGGCAGAAGGGCCTGAGCATAGTCGAGTGAAAGAAATGGAGGCAGAATGAGAAGTAGAACCTCCAGGGAAAAAAGGAAGCAAGGCAGTGGCCTAATAAGTGGCTTCCAAATGAAGGAGCAAGGTGAAGCCTCACCTCAGAGAACGCTGAGAGGTGAGAAGCGCAGAAAGGTCAACAAGGTGGAAAGTAGAAAGGATGGTGCTTCAGACAAGCAACTTAGTGCCAAGGCTGGGAAAATGTTCTATTCATTTATTCTGATTATCTAATGTCACATAACAAATTGCCCCAAAGCCTGATACTGTGAGCTAATCATTTATTGAGCTTATGGATCCCTTGGGTCAGGAATTAAGACAGGACACAGAAAAGAAGGTTTGTCTCTGATCATTGGAGTGGAAGCCATTCAGGAAGGGAGGTTGCAATCACCTGAAGTTTCACTCACGTGTGGTTAATCTTAGGAAGAGTCAAATGCTCTAAGCTGGGTTCTATGAGCATCTCTTTCTACCTCTATCTCGACGATCTAGCATGATACCTCTAGGTAGCCAGACTTCTTACATTCATCTCAGGGTTTCTAAGGTACCCAAAGGTCACCAGTGAAAACCATATCACTTTTATGATCTAGACTTAAAGCCCATGCAATTTCTTGGTCTATGTCCCACTAATCAAGGTAGTTACAAAGGTGCACCTTTCTTACTGTGCTTTAAATAGGATTTGAGGGTCTCTCAAGGGTCCTGTGTTAATGGCTTGGTTCCCACGGTGGCAATATTAGGAGATGGAACTTGGAAGAAGTATGAGATAAGTCAACATGATGGGTGAGGCCAGTTGGAGCAGGCTCCAGGAACATGAAACCCTCAGGAGGAGAATCTAGTAATCTTTTTGGAAGTCTGGAGGAGGCTGTTCCCTCAAACAGGCCTAATAAGAAGGTGTCTAATACTTTGGACCAACTGAAAAACCTCAGAACACACCCAAGAGGACAAATCTCCCAGGGTGGAAAGGAAGTGGAATCATCACTGAATCAATTCCTATGCAGACCCAACAACGTCTGATGGAAAGACTATAGTGATATTTTCAGTTCTTCAGCCACTGCAGCTTCATCCTTGGCACACCCAAACAAACCCAAGGACCACATTCCTTTGTGTGAAGGGGAAAGACCCAAAATCAGACTGCAGAACTGCACAAGCTCCTCACCACAAGAAGACATGATGACGAAGGGCCGCTTGAGCAACTTGGACTGTACCAAAGAGCTGAAGCCCATGCTCACAGTCAGTAACCATGAGTGCAGGCTAGTGACATGACCTCACTCTCATAAGAAGGTCCTGAACCTGCCTAGAGGCAAATCCAGCAATGTTTCCTTCCACTGAGAGGTTCCTTATAGCCAGAACAAAATCTTGGAATAGGGTGTCAGATATCATCTTCTTAGCCCAAAAGAATGGGTTGGGAGGGTTTGTGGGGTAGCAGGGGGAGGCTGGCTGCTCAGAGACCTCCTGAGCGCTGAGATATCCATGCCTTCCTGACTGGTGAGGGATATATGTGTTGGGAAACAGTGGGCCTGCCTTGAGATCTACCCATTTGCTGTTGCTGATGGAGAAAAACTCTGAGATAGTTGAGAGCAAGGAGACAATGCAGGGCAAGAGGAGGCTTGGTAGATTTTCCTTGTTCTTGCATCGGTGCCCTGCTGAATGGAGATCTTAAAAGCTTCTGCAAGAACACCCTGACATCCTGTCCCTTTCTGTGGGATAGAGGCAGTAAGCAAGAGCTTACTGATGCAAGAGCAGAAACACTGCAAAGGTGGTGGGAGTCTCTGTAAAGCCATGTTAGAGCCTAATGCTACCTTGAAAAAGCCACAGTCACTAACCCAACTCCCTACATGGAAAGCCCCTGTTCTATATTCATGCCTGCTTCCTTCTCCATTTGATCCCCATTTAATCAACTTTACCTGAGAAATTATGCTTGTAATCTTACTGGTTGATCACAGTCTCGCCCTACCTCATGCCCACCTAGCAAGTTCCCATGTTCTGCACCTTAGACCAGCCTCACCTTGTGGTTTTGCACCACAAAATCCCTAGGGAAGGCAGGCTCCTTGGCAACCCACTTGGGTCCCCTTCTGTCCTTCTCTCAGACAAAATCTTTCTTCCCTCCAGTAAATATATTCTGCTCTTAGAGCCTAATGCTAGTTTTCTGCCACCAATACAGCTCTCGCTTTGGAGATTATTGCTGAACCTTAAGCCTTCTTTGCATTTTACACCCATCATATCATCCTGCAGTCCTGACTGCTCTTCCCCAGAATTCAACAATACAGGGCAGTTGTGTGTAGCCTGGTGCTCCACAGAAGGTATTTACCCCCTGATCCTCTGAGCTGCCCGGTTCCTATATCTAATTCCCTGGCCAGCTCTCACGCAGCTGTCTGTCTTTATCTCCAGGGAATTACTGTGGTCCTTAACACACCAGGTCTGCTTGTGCTGTTCCTTTCTTTTTTATCCCATGAGCCTTAAGTCTCAGCCTTCATTTCCCATCCATAAAGTTCCCTTCCCAAGCCACAGCTTTTCCTATGTGTGAGTCCTGTTGGACTCTGCATGGCTTAGAATCTACTTGGCTACATGAGCACTGGCCTTATTCCAACTTTTGCTGTGTCTCACTTTATTCCTAGGCTTGGTGGGAAGAAGACATTCTTGAGAACCCTACATTCTGAGGTTGACTTCCTTAATGATATTTTTAAAAAGTGCCATTTTTGAAGAATCAGCATCACATAAACTCCTGTAGAACCCATTTCTTTTTTATTTATTTAGGACAGGGCCTACAGGGTCTACAAGGTCTTACTATGTAGATCAGATTCATAGTGATCCTCCTGTTTTCCGCCTCCCAAGTGCTGGAAGTACAGACACGTGCCACCATGCCCAGTCTCAGTCGCTGTCTCAGCACTCCCCACGGGCAGGGCAGGCACAGCATGTAGTACCAGGGATAGAACTGCGGTCCCTGCACTTGCCTAAGCAGGTGCTTTAGTCCACTGAACTATCTGGTGGGCCCTTGGACTCCATTTCTGACATCTTCCAGAAAAAAAAAGACCCTTGCTTAAGCACACAAAGAGTAAGAAGAGCTGCTCAACCACCTCTGTAAAAGTTTGCAGGCACCAGGCCATGCTCATAAACATTGCTCCTTCGGGCCGAGGAGATGGCTCAGTGGAATAAGTGCTTCCCTGGCAAGTGCAAGGGCCTGAGTTCAATCCCTGGTTCTGCCTAATAATAATAATAATAATAATAATAATAAAACAAAAATTTTTTAAAAACCACTGCTCCTTTACCAGGATGTTTACTTAGGCAGCAGAGCTACAACTATCATTCCTTTGTGAAAATACAGAGCTGGCAGAAATCACATTGCTTTATTGTTCAGGCACAGGTAATCCTGCAAGGGCTAAAGCCTCAGTTCCCTACTTCCTTTGCAGCTACTGTTCTGAGTGCCTACAAAGCTCACACTAGGTGCTAGATACTCCATCACGATTAAACTTTGGAGTGGCCACAGCTCTGTGCAGTCACATTCACCTTTGCCTACAAGTTTCTAAATTTCTGCAGTGGCTGCAGTGAGCTCTAATTGCTGTTCCTGGCTCAGGGGTACATGGCTATATCAATCATAAAGTTTCTCCCTTCAGTTGCCCTGCAGACGTAGAGCCCAGAGACAGGAACTCCATGGGATGTCGTAGAAACCAAATGAGTTTTGTTTCAGAATCATTGATGAAAATGACATTTGGAATTAAGGCGATAGTGTTTTCCCATTGAGGCCTTAGTGGAGGGAGGGAGAGGGAGAGGGAAAGAGAGAGGGAGAGAGAGTAAGAGACAGACAGAAAGAGAGAGAAGCAGAGACAGAGAAACAGAGATAAGTGATGCTTAGCTTTTAAGCTCAAACACACTAACTTGTTTAACTTATAAGGAGGTATTCTTATAGAAAAATGAACACCATTTGTGATTATATTTTCTTAACAAGAAAATGATCTATAAATTTCCAACTGGATTGCCAGCAAGAAATGCAACTTTAGTACGCTGGCCCCTATTATCAGTCCAGTGCAAGGGAGGCTCCCACTTCCACCCACTGCCCGGGATTTCTGCACAGAAATAGAGAAGTGCAACGTATACCAAGTGGCCTCTGGGAGGCAGAGCACCCCGCCTTGCTTCTGTGCCTGTCTTGCTTTGTCCTCCTCTAAGCTCAGGGCCTGGGCAGTGCACTCAGGGCCAGGACAGAGGTGGCCCTGTGCAGGGGAGTCCAGAAGCGTGTTGTCACTTGCGTTAGTAAGATGCTCTTTGCTTCAAAGGCACCACCTGTTCTCAATCTCTGAGCTGCATGAAGGAATTACTAGGTTGTGGGGAAAAAAAGAATTTCTAGGTTGTTTATTTTTATTAAGCATTCAAGCTTTAGAATGAATTTGGTGTCAATACTTTTCCTAGAACTATATCAAAGCAAGAAACCCATTCTCACACCACAATGTAATTTTGATAGGAACCCCTCTTTTTTTATTTTTACAAGGCATGGATGAATTAAATTTACTATGAAAAAAAGAGGTAAGAGATGGGGTCTACTTGGAGATCCATGTATCATTAAGAATAAGTTCTGGGACCGGCCAAATGGCTCAGCAGATTAAAGCGCCTGCAAGCAGGTGCAGGGGCCCAGGGTTCGATCCCCAGGCCTGCTGTGCTGGCCCTGTCCCCAGGGCACACTGAGACAGAAATTTAGACTGTGTGTGATGGCACATGCCTGTAATCCCAGTTCTTGGGAGGCTGTAAACAGGTGGATCACTATGGGTCCAATCTAGTAGTGAGACTCTGAATACCCCATAGACCCTTCCCTAAAATACAAAACAAAATTGCTCTAGAAGAACATTAAGTAGTTCTCATGTAACTCTCCCCTCTACCCAACCATTTTAATCCTACAGACTCCAACCAAGATATGATGCAAACCACCACCCTCATCACAGAACAATTAAGTGAGGCTTTCTGATTTTGAGCTCTGAACTTCACAAAGCTATGAATGTAATAAACCTTTTTTCTCATAAGTTAGCCTGTTTCTGGTATCTTATTAGAATGACTAATACAAAGTTCATGAAGAAAGGACATAGATCTCGCTTTTCATTTCATGATGAAGGGCTGTCACGCTACACAACATTAGAAGAAAAAATATGGGGACATATTTTGTCAGTCATCCTGGAAAATGCATTCTGCCACCTTGTCCCAGTTTCCTGCTCAATGGTACCTTGCACTACAGCAGTCATTTGGGGTAGAAACAAAAAAGCATAGACAGTGGATCTCTGTTTGAGAGGAAAGTGGCTAGAACAGAGCATGCTCCAGCTTGGACAGAGGGGGTGCTTGAGCTACCCACCTAGAGAAAAATGAAGGAAGTTCCAAGAGTCCTGTTGTGGACGAGAAGTCTCCCCTCATCTACCTCAGCTATGTTATATTTGCTTTGGGGTCACTCCTAGCAACGTCATTGTCAATTTCCCTTAAGATTTCACTACAGGTCTTTTTGCAAATCGAGACTACATCAGAGATGCTGAGAACAAAACTGAAAGCTTCTGATTCTGACAGCTGAGTCAGAGACGAGGAGGAGTGGCATTTCTGACAGCAGCCCTGATGGGGAGCGGGACAAGCATGGTGCAGCAAAGGGGAAGTCGCCCCTCCCTTAAAAGCTTTTCCCAGCTCGGCTCCTGAGCACCGGGTATTTTGCTCCAGTGGTATTCTTTTACAGACTCTTTGCAGCTGAGGGATCAAAGTGAGAGTACCTCAAGGGAGAGGTGAAATGCCAGAGGGGTAGTGCCACCATCACAGAAGTGACTGTCTTTCTCACTCCAAAATATTCCTCAAGTGAGCTTTCAGAGTCTAGTGCTTTGTGTATCACACTCCTCACTCACGGGACCTCTTTTCTGCCCTGCCCTACGCACTCACCTCTGAGCTTCTCGCTCTCCTTGTTCAGTTCACCTGCTGGGGCATGGATTTCCTAATAGAGTTCCCTGAGAGCAACACCACGGAAACACCAGCATGGAGGAACATGCAGGCTGCAGAGACACAGTGGAAGGTTGCTCTTTACCCTCCTTACCACGCACAGGTGCTGATTCAGGGCACAGTGGGCACCCTTTGACCAGCTGAGCTCTGGTGTTTGGAGCAG
This sequence comes from Octodon degus, assembly GCF_000260255.1. Classification (NCBI taxonomy): domain Eukaryota; kingdom Metazoa; phylum Chordata; class Mammalia; order Rodentia; family Octodontidae; genus Octodon; species Octodon degus. The sequence goes on along the minus strand of NW_004524648.1, from coordinate 9,595,296 downwards.
CACCCAGCACTTGGGAGGTGTGCAATGTTTGCTAAATTCTATACTCACTGGGCATGCTGAGGCCTTAAAACTCAGAAAGTGAACGCATTTGCCACCCCCATCATTTGCCACCTGACAAAGAAGGCTGGTTGAAAATGCTCTTCTTATTTATTAATGGAATATACAAGGTTTTCTCAAAAACATAAAGCCCAATTCCACTTTTGTCCAGTGCTGGTGGAAACATTGTGATTGGACCGTGAAAGTTACATGCCACTTTCAAATGTGTCATTCATTTATTCACTTAAAATAGATATTGATTATTGCACTGGCGGTGTATCCTGGAGATGCAGAGGTAAGTGTTCTTGCCTTTATCGAACTCACGTTCCTAGTGGGAAACCAACGATAAAGAAACATCCTAATGTTTCCCATAGAGAACACTGGGAGCCATGAAATATAACAAAGTATGTCTCAGCCCTGTGTGGGTGACACATGCCTATAATCCTGGCACTCTGGGAAGCTGAGACAGGAGAATCACAAGTTGGAGCCCAGCCTGAGTGATTTAGCAAGATCTCTTCTCAAAACAAAAAATAAGCAAAGGGCTTGGGATGTAAGTCAGTGAAAAACCTAATCTCCATTACTGTAAAAACACAAGAAGGAAGGAGGGAAGGAAGCAAAGAAGGAAGGAAGGAAGGAGGGAGGGAGGTAGGGAGGGAGGGAAGGAGGGAGGGAGGGAGGGAGGGAAGGAAGGAAAGAAGGGAGGGAGGGAAGGAAGGAAAGAAGGGAGGGAAGGAAGGAAGGGAGGGAAGGAAGGAAGAATCCTGATCTATTTTTGAGGGAAGTGGTATCAAAGAAAGCTTCCTGAGGAAGTAGAAGTTCAAGTTTAAGTTCCAGAATGGGTTGGAAGGCGAATGCCAGGGCAGAAGAGGAAGCAAGGCAGGACACACGCAGGAACAGGGAAGCATGGAGCTCCCTTCTGAAAGACTGCGAGCAGGTTTGAGAACCCCAAGAGAATAGGAAGGTGGAGTGTGAAGGAATGAGATGAGGCTGGGGAGATGGAGAGTGAAGAATTTTGACAGCTACACCCAAGTGTTTCATGTTTCTCCAGAATTATATCAGAAAAGTGACTTACATTTGGAGGTCTAATTTGGATAAGATCCATGAATTGATGGTCTCAAGGATCACCTCTAAGAATCAATGGCATTATGGATGTCCGACTATCAGTGGAGGACAGGGCGCCGCTGCTGAACATTACAACCCCCATGCCACCCCAGAAGGGTCAACAAGCCAAGAGCAGAGGACCTCTGCTCTCAAGTTGCTGCCGCTTCTGATCCTAACTCTGGCTCCATCACCTGCTCCAGCTGGCCTGGGCTCCCTAACCTGAACCTTACCAGTGCTACCTGTCCATTCCTTCCCACCCATCTGGACAGATGTTCAAAACAATTGTCTCCTCTGTCAACCTTCTGGCCTTGTGTGTCGGTGCCTCTGTCCTCAACATTCATCCATAATGAAACTCCAAATTGATAGAATACTTTCCCTTCCCGTTCTGGCCTCAGCTGCTACGCTTGCTTCCTGTCCGTTGCTCATTGGATGTCTTGGAATCAAGGTCAATGAATGATAAGGGGTTTTTTAGGGGTCACCAAGCCCAAACCATCACTGTAACTAGGGGCCAGAGATTAAGTAGTGACTTCCCCCCAGAACAAAGACTCTGTCGAGGGCATCTGGCTTTCAGTCCAGCAAGCAGCTTATGGATGGTCCCTTTGGAAAAAGGATCAATGGGCTGGGGAACATAGAGGGTAACAAGCACTCATGACTTGCAGTTGGCATTTTTAAACAGTTTCTCAGAATTCTACAGTAAAGTGAATTTTCCAGCAAACATTTCACATTCTATCATAATTATCCAATCATTCAACAAATATTTCTTGATTATCTCCTACTAATCAGGCACTACAGCAGACACTAGGGAGCTGTCTTAGCCCATTTTCTGTTACTGTAACAGAATACACGAAGCCAAGTGACATGTAAAGGGAAGTAGCTTGATTCAGCTTACCATTTTAGAAAGTGAGAAGTCCAAGAATGTTCTCAGTTTCTAGTGAGAGCCCCATGTTGTTTCAATTCATGGTGAAAGGAAGAAAAAAAAGGAAAGTTCATGTGGTAGAAACTAAACATGAGAGGAAGCCTCACTTTATAACATCCCCTATAGAATAACAAACCCATGAGAGCTTTATTTTTTTAATTAATTTATTTATTTATGTGTGTGTGTGTGTGTGTGTGGCCAGCTCAGCCCACCAGGGGGCGGGGCTGACTGGCATGTGGTGCTGGGGGATTGAACCACGGTCCCTGTGCTTTGCTAAGCTTGTTCTAAGTAGGTGATTTAGACCACTGAACCATCTCACCAGCCCGAGAGCTTTATTAATAGCTCTAAATATCTCACCACCTCTCAGCACCATTACACTAGGGACAAATCAAGATGAGGGTTTTTTTTTTTTTTTTTAACTTACGTATTTGGTACAGGGTCTCATTACACAGCTCAGACTTAAGTGATCCTCCCTTTTACAGTCTCTCCAGCACTGGGATTACAGGCATGTCCCACCACATCTGGTCTCGGTGGCTGGCTCAGTGCACTCATGGGCAGGGCCTGTGTGGCCTGTTTTGCTAGGGATCAAACTCCAGTCCCTGCGCTTGCCTAAGCAGGTGCTCAGTCCGCTGAGCTATCTCGCCAGCACCAACATGAGTTTTAGAGGGAACAACCATATTCAAACCATAATAGAAACCAAAATAAAACAATATTCCTCCACTAAGAGTTTGATCCTAATGAGAGAGGAAAACAACAGACAATATATACATAGCACGAAAAAGTGCTCCAACAAGGAGAAGTAGCAAATGCTACTTTCCTAGAAGAACATACAGGAGACATCATGCAGAGCACTGAGGAAACAACTGAGCTGGGTTTTGAAGAAAAGGGGTTTTCAAACAAGTGGGGTGAAAGGAGGAGGTCACAAAGCCAGAAGGTTCTCCCACATGCATGAAGTTGGTGAGGGCACCCAAGGATGTTTAGGCAACATCATCATCACGGGTGCTTATAGAAGATGTGCGGTGCTGGTGGGCTGTGGGCCTGAGGTTGCTCTGAGGAAGTCTTCATGGTCCTGCTTGCCACAGACCCTGAAGGTCTGGGGCTGGATCATAAGCCAGAAAAACTGGCCTGCTCTCATGGGAGCTTTTGGAAAATACACCTAGATGCTTTCCTAAGGAGTTAGACAGGAGGCAGGAAAACTTATCAGGAGTGTTACTGGAAAACTCAGCCAATGTAATTCAGTCTTCACAGGTAAGCCTTTGATTGGTCTGAAAAGCTGCTGTTACTTCTATAAAAAAAAAATACAAGGAAACATTAGTGGGCTCAAAAGATTTGGTTTGGAAGTCCCATTTTGACCTTTCTGTAAATTATCTAGAAAGGCATGTTGTTTCTGTAAATAACGCAGAGAATTATAGGTCATGGGGTGTTTAACTCCAGATTTATCAGAATACTTAAAGAAATAATGACTCAGTCAAGGTCATTCAGAGAATAGCAATTTGCTTCTAAGTACCCTTTCTGCCTTGACCAGCAAAGCAGGTGGGTTCTGTAGAAAGAGCACTAGCCTGTGAGTTCCAATTCTTGTCCTGTCCCTATGTGCAGTCTGTTTTTCAACAAGTCAAGTTCACGCTCTGAGCCTCGGTTTACCCACATGTCAATCAAGAATGCTGAGCCAGTGAGAGCCCTGTGATAACTCCCAGCTCTGAAATGTCACATATCTGCTACCAGTGGGGAAAGAAGGCTGAAAACCAAAGAGATGGTCCAGTCTTCCTCTCGCTGGGGGCAGCTGGAAGCAGGTGGAGTCCAACCCCAGGTGACTGCTGCACAGCAGGTGGGTGGTGGAAGGGAGTGGCACTAGCATCCTGCAGGCTGTGCCCAGAAGCCCAGAGGACCTGGATGGGAAGAGCCATAGATTACCTTAGGGAGCAGTCACTGCTCCCCTGTTGCCATGGCAACTTTTCTCTAGCTTCTTCTCACTTCCCAACACTCAGCCCTGAGAGAGCAGGGTCCAACTGAACTACAAGTGGAGACCTAGACAGGACTGTGGGGGGTGGAGAGATGTGGACCCTGAAGGCCATGAGACTCACAATGCAGGAATAGAACTTTGACCCAGATGAGTCCAACAGCATCCATCCTTCCTCCGCAAACACTGCTTCACAGCAGAGCCTGGAAGGGTTGTGGGGAGGGAGGATTCCTGACACTGTAAGTCACTCTGATTTAATAGACCCTGTTTTCCTCTGTGTCCATTTGCAGCAAGTTCTCAGACACCTACACTGCCTTGAATTTGCTAGGTGACTTTGGATGGTCATTTAGCCTTTCTAGGTCAGGGTTTCCTAAACTGCAAAACGGAGCTAACAATTCAGGCCCAAGATGGCTGCAGATCCCTCCTGCCTCGCCTGCCTCAAGCCTCTGTGTATCAGTCAGTTGGGACATGGGGAGAGTCCCCGCTTAGGACATGACAGTCTTCTTACACGTAAAGGTTCCCTAGGGATCACCTCCCCTCCACCATTCTGTCATTACTGATGCATTTAGGAACTGATTTCCTGGACATTTTTTAGCTTACAGGAAAAAAATTCTTTAGAGACCAATATATTAGGCAGCTGCTGATTTTAAGTCATAAGGAAATAGAAGCAAAGCATCTCTGAACTTATTATCAAAGTCATTAGAAGATTAGGACTTTTCTTATCATCTTTCAATTTACACAGGAACACGGCTTGAAGACATCTATTTGTGTGAGGTGGGAAATTCAAAAGGAGGAACGCCATCCCTCGGGATGGCATCCAGCATGTCCTTCTCAGCCGGCCTCCCTCCTTCCTTTCCTTTATTTATTCAGAGAAGTTCAAACAGAGCTCCGCTGGTGATTACTATGCAGATGCATTTAAAGAGCACCTGTTCCATGTCAGGCACTTCAGAGATCCAGCATAGTAAAGCCAGGCCCTGCCCTGATGGGGCACAAGACTCAGCAGAAACAACAAGGGGTGGGAACAGCTCTCCCACCCTTTACCATTCCAGCTTCCTAACAACCCAGGAAAGAAGATGTCATCATAGCTTCCCCAGAGATGAAGAGCTGCCACTCCCCAGTAAAGGAGGGACCCCCCATCCATGCAGTGTCTGGCTGACCCAGTGTGCATTTGGGGCCTGCCTTTTTAGGCTGGTGTTAGCCTGAAGCTTATCTTGCATGCTCACCTTCCTGGTTTCACACTGGCTGCCTCCTTCCTGCTTCCGCTTGCCCTACTTTCCACGCTGACTGAAAGAAAATATCACAGCCCCACCTCCACCTCCTATTGCACGTCTCTAGATCACTAGAGTGTTTACAGATAGACTGTGTACAAAATTTTGGTGAATGGGAACACATAGGTTTTAAAGAGAGAGAGAGAGATAAAGTATTCCTCAGACTGTCCAGGGGGTATCAGAGCCCATGTCACGTGGAGAATCATGACACTGATCTCTCCGGTTGTTGCTGGCTCCTCTTGGCTCCTCACCGCACAGAACCTGACACTCCGCCAATGCATGTAGAGTGGAAGAAAGTGTGATTGGCCACGACTCTCAACGTGTTCTCCTACATGGAGCATAGCGCACGCAGAATGAGTGTTGCTGTTGTTTAGATCTCCCCAAAGCTCACGTGCTGAGGAGCAGTCCCCACTGCATTAGGGCTCAGAATAGGACTTTAGGAAGTGATTGTTTCATGAGGGCTTTGACTTCATCGATGGATTAATCCATTGACAGGTTCATAATGTGTTGGCCTATTGGGAGGTGAAGGACACTTAAGGATGGGATCTAGTAGAAGAAAGTGGGTCCTTGGAGGTGTGCCCTTAGAAGCTAGAGCGTGTCCCTAGCCTCGCCTCCTGTCTCTCCTTTCTGCCTCTCTCTCTCTCTCTCT
>NW_004524648.1:9573109-9589109 GCF_000260255.1 Octodon degus | reverse complement strand
GGAACAGCTTTCCCCTGCCACACTCTACCATGATAGACTCATTGTGGGCTCAAAACCCACTGAGCCAAGCGACCATGCACTGAAACCTCTGAAGCCAAGTCAAATAAAATCTTCCTGCTTTCAGTTGGATTTTGTCAGGTATTTTGTTACCATGATGGGATGCTGACTAATACAAGCATAAGCCCTTAAATCCTCATCCCAGGTACTTGTCTAGAAGAGAAACAGCAAGGACTGGTGAGATAGGTCAGGAGACTAAGCATCTGCTTAGGCAAGCTCAGGGACCGTGGTTTGATCCCTAGCACCACTATGTGCCACACCAGTCCCACCCCCTGGGTAGGCTGAGTTGGCCACAAAAAAAAAAAAAGAAAGACAGAGATCTGATGTGTCACTTAGGTCAGTTCTCTTTAAGTAACTTTTCCAAAAATTTCCTCAATGAATCTTTTCTTCCATCTTTTTGGCTACAACTGCATCCAATGCCTGGTTAGGTCTGGCTTCAAGAGAACAGCTTTTGGTGCATGAATCAGAATCAAGTTGTAGGCAACTCTTGAACACTGAGCATTCCTAGTTGGCCTCCACTGCTGGCCCAAACTTGCCCTGATTCTGGGCTAGAGTGTAGCCTTGAACCCTATACCTGGCAGACAGTGATGGTAGCTTACTAGTCTGTCCTGCTTTCCATCTGACTCTTCTTCCTAAGATAAGATTCACTTCGGAATCTCATCTCATGGGCTCAGATGCATCTGACTCAAGTCTGGGTCCTACCTAACACTGAGAATCAGCACTCCCTAGAAATCCTGCCCAACTTACCCGTGCTCCATCCCCAGACTGAGTCTCTCAGAAGCTAATTTCAGTGGCCCATAGCATCTACACAGCCCTCTTGGGCTGGCTCACCTCTTCCCCTCTCACCCTGGAGCATCCAGATTGCCAGATCCATGCCATTTAAGGCCATCATTTCTCTCCCTAATGAGTTCCAGACCCTCCTCTGATTCTACTGTGGCTGTTAGGCATTGCCTTCTGAGAAATGTTTGGCTGCAGTACCAGCTATATATTAGTTCTGGAGTCAGTAAATCATTTCTGGCTCATGTTGTTACACATTGGAAAACAACTACAGAACCCTCTGGCTCTGGTCCACAATGACTTTGAGTTCATTATTTCTCAGTTATATCATAAGGTATACATTTGGTATATTTGGTACAGGGTCTCACTATGCAGCTCAGACTCATAGTGAGCCTCCTGTTTCAGCCTCCCCAGTGCTGGGATTACAGGCGTGCACCACCAAACCTGGTCTTGGTGGCCAGCTTGGCATGCCCAGAGCGGGACTAGCATGGCATGTAGTACCGGGAATCAAACCTGGATTCTTGCGCTTGCCTAGGCAGTCACTTAGACCACTGAGCTACTTCTACAGCCTTCCCAGTCCTATAAAATGAAGGATCTTCAATAGGTCCACTTGCCTCTGAACATGAACCCTTTTTGTTAACACCTTCTACAAAAATCCCTGTGTAACACTGTGTAACACTGTTGTACAGTAATTAGACACTACTTAATGTTTAGCCTTTTATTTAATAATGAGTTTCACTGTAATGGAAAAAGCATAATTGCCAAGCTTATGTATTATTCACCTATCATGTTCTCTTTTGTAACTCAGTGCCCAGCATGTACAGAGTATTCAATAAATGTTTACTGAAAGAATGAATAAAGGAAGGAAAGGACAATAATATTTGTTCTCTTGCATCCATGAACCCGGGACTCTTAAGTCCATAGTTTCAATAACTTCACTACATGTTAGTATTCATCAAGATGCACCATTTTAGGTGGAGTTTTTGGATGTAGATTAGAACAAGGGGTCAGCCAACATCTTCCACAAAGGGCAAATGAGTGAATATCTTAGACCATACAGGCCACATGCTCTCTGTCATGATGATTCAATTTTGCCACTGGAAAGCCAAAGACAGTATGTAAGTGTGTGTGGCTGTAATCCAATCAACTTCTCACCTATCTGCAAATGCTATCCTCTTTGGGGTTTTGCTTACCCATCTAAAACTGCAGAACCCATTGGTAGCTCACAGGTTGCACAAAAACAGGTGGCAGGCCACATCTGGCAGCAAGCCATGATTTACTGACTCCAGATCTAAAATATAGCTGGTACTGCAGCCAAGGAACCCTTTTAGTAGGAGTGGTTACAAGGCCTGGGAATTTGCATCTTCAGAAAGCAAGCAATTCTGTTGCAAATGGCCCTAACACTTACTCATACACTTTAAGGAACTAATTACAGTCATTACAACAGATTAGACTGCTGTTACTAATAGACACCCAAAATATCAGCGGCTCCACACAACAGAGATTCTGAATATAAAGTGGTAGGTAGCTGTCAGCTGGGGATTCTCTTCCAGGCTTGCTCAGGATCCCAGCTTCTTGGGAGTTTGCAAATCTCCCTGGAAGTGACATTGCATATGCAGGAAGGATATGAAATATCAGGCTAATGCACTTTAGTGTCACTCTTCAGAAAGAGGCATCATTTTGGCTGCACCATATTTAGTAAAGAGAAAGGGTGACAAAAAGAGAGACAGAAAAGAGTCTCAGGATTGGGGTAAAATATTGACTTGGGGGCCTACTCAGTGGTGCTGACTACCCTGAGCTAAAGCAAAACCTAAGCAACTGCCAAAAGTTTATTTGTGCAAACTGTACCCCAGTAAGCAATTGCAAGGGGCAGCAAAAGACTTGGGTTTCTTCCCAGTTCTACCACTTCTAAGAGCTTGGGATTTGGGCTTCAGCCTCTAGATCTGAAAAAATGGAGTAACAGCACTGTCCTCTCCCTTCTCGCTGAGTCACGCAGCTCGACTGTCCACCCTGGGTCAGTTCTGCTCATGGTGGGCTTCCTGGGGAAGCTGGATCAGGGTTCTCAGAAATTTGTTCTCCAAGGGCAGTGCTCAGATCAGCAACACCAGGTATCTCAGTAGACATGCAGGTTCTCAGGCCCACCCCAGACCCTCTGGCTCAGAGACTACGTGAGGCAGGTGCGGGGGGAGCAGACTCTGCACAAACATTTCTCTGGGGATTCTGATGCATGCTCAAGTTTGAGGACTTATGCTCCAGGCCTTCCCTATCCCCCACATTGTTCCATGTTGGAAAATAAAGGGGAAAAAAGGCCTTCTCCCCACCTTGCAGAGGACAGGCCACCCTGGAGATGCCCTGCTCCGGAACAATCAGCATGCAGCAGCAGCGACGAACACCGGAGAAACAAACACTCACACAGTCTTGCGTCCCCAAGTCGCCTCAAGCCCTCTGATTGCAGCATCGACGAATAATAGCTCATTTTCCAAAGACCTAATTACATAATGAGGCCCCGTGCTCCTCAGGCCTGTGGAGCATCTTCCAAATTGTGCAGCAGGTGTTGGCCCTGAGCACAACCGGTTGAAAACCTCAATTGAATACTGTTAAGACAAGAGATTAACACACTCTGTGGCCAGAAGTGCCGTCTGTAGAGACAGCCTTTCCAGCTCCTTCCATCCCCACTGGGTGGCACAAAGCAGATCCTAATTAGGGTGGAGACCAACCGTGGAGCTTAGGAAGGCAGGTTATGCCCATGCCCTGGGGGGACACGCAGACACTTCTGCTTTCTTGTCTGTCAGCATGGAGCCTCTCCTCATCTGCAGCTCAGAACCTAGAGGTGGTTTGGACATGGGAAAGGGCCAGGTCATAGGTCCGAAACCTCATTCTTCTGCTGATTGTCTGGATGGGCTTCCTTGGGATGTTATCTGAAAAACTAGAATGACTAGCCTTGCCTCATAGGCCGGACTAAAGGCTCAGCAGAGAAGAATGTTATGATGCCTGCTCCAACACCTCCCATGGCCAGACCAGGGCTCCCATGGGCAGCCTCAGCACTCATGTCCACCTCACACCGTTCACTCCTTCCCACCTGGAATTCTTTGCCCTTTGCCCGTACTTCTTCTCTCCCTAAGTACTCCCCATGTTTATCCCCTACTCCTGGCTGACTTCTATTCATCTGCCAGGTTTGCTTTTGAAAATCATTTCCTCCAGGAAGCCGTCCCTGACTTCTACTCCTGGGCCCAGGCCTAAGTTCATTTCTCCTTCTCTGTAGTTCCTTTGTTCTTTCCCAGCTTAGTACTGATCATAATTTTCTCAATTTCCCTAATAGTCCTGGAATTTTTCAGCAAACAAGAAATATACTGCCCTGTTCACAGGGGTATCCCCATTGCCCAGCAATTAGTAGGTACCCAATAGCTGTTGAATGAGTGAATGAATAATAGTCAAAGTCAGATGAATGAACGAATGAATGAATGAATGAATTTTACCAAGGCTATAAAAATATGATTGGGGTAAATCCAGTTTAATCCAGTGAACATTTACAAAACTTCCACTGTTTGTCAAAGGTTGCTATGGAAGCAAAGGCAGGCAAGATAGACAAAATAAAGACTTCTATATTCAAATGATTTTCAATCTAAAAACTGCAGGTAGAAAATGCAAAGGTATGTTATTGGAAGAAAAATGCCAGAGGTCTTTGAAGCCCCTGTTTCCTGACACACTCATAACAAACCCTACCCCAGAAAACTTCTCAAGGTTGCATGCAGTAGAAAGTATATAGTACTTCACTGGTTTTGCTCAGATCAGCTTTGACCTCAAAACTTCTTGAGCGGGCTAGGGAGTTAGCTCAGTAGTCTAAGCGCCTGCCTGGAAAGTGCAAAGCCTGGAACCCCAGCCATGGAAACAGGACGTGGTGGTACATGTCTGTAATCCCTGTAGTGGGGAGGCTGAGGCAAGAGAATCACTATAAGTCTGAGCTACATAGAGAGACTCGGTACCAAATAAATAAATAAACAAATACACAAATAAATCAATCAAACTCATGCAATGCTAATGCTCGAATTTCTGTACATGGGCTTTGGTATCTTTTGTTTTCTCTGTCACCAGTTGGAAATCTGGATTGCGCACTCTCACACATACACATATGGACACGCACACTGCCTGCTTACAGCTGAGATGAATAAGATGCAGCCCTTCCTCTGCAGGCTGCATCCAGGTTGATATCAGCAACACGCGCACAGAGACCTCTATTCAGCTGATGGACACCAAGTGCCTACTCTCTGCTGGACACAGAGCTGGGTGTATATGAGTGCAGAAGAAGCCCGGGGAGAGTGCGCTGGCAAAATAAGGCAGGTGGCACATGCCCGCAATGCCAGCGTTCTGGGAGACTGAAGCAGAAAGATACCAAGTTTGAGCCTATACTGGGTGACATAGCAACTAGGCAAGATCCTTGTCTCAAAATACAAACTGAAGGGGACTGAGGGTATATATAGTTCAATGCAAAGGCTCTAGATTTACTCCCAAGTACTTAAACTAAACACACACACACACACACACACACACACACAGCTCCTCCCTTCAAATAATTGTTCCAGGAGGTTGGCCAAGTGGGTAAATCCTCAGTGTATCAGCAGAGCATCTGGTGCAGCAGAAGAGGAGAAGGACACTTGATTGAGGTCAGGAGGATGAGTAGAGTCCAGAGGCCCACAGGCAGCTGAGGAGGAGCAGGCAGGACCTAACCCTGGAGAGGGAAAGAACCAGGACACTTAGAAGGGCTTTACTGCAGGGTAGCAACAAGCAGGAGAGAGTCCAGGCTGTAGCTGATGGCAGGCACAGTGGGAAGAACCCTGCAGAGAGTTTGAACCTTTACACCAAGAGCAGCAGGGAGTCACTGAAGGAAGTGGGCACTGAAGGCAGGGGCAAACTTGTTTAGGTATAAAGAATGGAATTTTGTGCTGGCTGCAGGGGAGGCAAGGACAATGAAGCTGTTGCTGTGGTCCAAGTGATGAGGAGAGTTGGAGGAGCTCATGGAAGAAGGCAGGGAGCATGAGGATGCACCTAGCTCAGAGACCCACCTTGCACACTGAGTGTACACTGGGAGGAGCCAAGGACAGAGAGGAAGGCAGCCCTGTCCAGAGGGACAGCACAGGGTTTCCTGAGGGCTTGGAAAGTTCTTTCTAGAAATAATCGAGACACAAGATTGGAGAAGTAGCAAGAAGCCAGAGGCAAGGCCTCACTGTAGGTTGCTGACAATAGAGTTGGGTAGCTGATTATTGAAGTAGACTGGTCGTGCCAGAAGCATCTTACAGGATCATCTTCTCTAAGCCATCCCCTCTTACAGAAGTGGGAGGATTCATGTTGACCAGCCAAAGAACCATCCACAGAGAGTGGGAGATGCAATGATCTGGCCACAGTGAGTAGGAGCAGAGAGTGCTGGAAGACAGCAGGAAAGTCAGGCAGCAAATCCCCAGGAGTAGGGCGAACAGCTGGTGGATACCCACCTCATGGGAGGGGTTCATTGGACATTCCCAAGACTTCTGGCCTGTTGTTCCTGAGATAGAGATGGGCGAGTGGCTATGAGGGACACCTGGGAGGAAGAGGCGCTGGTTGGAGGAATCATGTACACAGTTCTGGGTGTTCTGGCTTCCAGGTCCCTGCAAGCTGCCCACTGGAGGACAAGATTGAGATTCCAGGAAACAAAGCTGAAAGTTTTAGCTATAGATAGAGACCAAGGAGCCAAACAGACATGGGGCTGGCTTTGGGAGCCATGGTAGTGGAGGAGCTAAACTGGGAGGAGAGAGAGAAGAAATGAAATCTCAGGACAAACTCCTGGAGGGAAGGATTAGGCCCAGGGTGGTTGAGGAGGCATCAGAGAGGCAGAGAACCCTGGGCATGGCAAACAGAAGAAAGGTGAAAAGTGGGACTATCACCAGGCTTGCTCCTCCTGTGGTCTCCTGGCTGGCAGGCACAGTTCTAACCCTCAGAGGTTTGAACTCTTCCACTGCTCTTCCCAGCACCTTGCATCACAGCTGTGTGTCTCTTCCTCCCCTGCTCAGAGTGAAAGAGTGGAGGAAGCTTTCTAGAAGCCCTTCCATGCCCACAGATCATCAGTACAGGGTGCCAGCCTTCTCCAAACTTTAATTTCCTCCGGAAATGTTATCCAAGAAATAATGTCACATTGTGAATGCATCTCAGTCAGGCTCCACAGATACACATTTCATCACTCCAGAGATGGCTGCAGATGGGAGGAGGGGAGCCCCACACCCTGTATGTGGGAGAGCAGAGCACTGTCAGGAGGTACAGGCTCCCCTAGAGGCAGAATCCCATGGGGAGCAGTACACAGTGGCTCTCTCGCGCTCTCTCTCTCTCTCTCTCTCTCTCTCTCTCTCTCTCTCTCTCTGGGGGACCATGTATATAGAAGTGGGTCTGATGAATAGCAGTGGACAGGAAATCATTAGGCCTGGAGCTAATGCTTTCTGAGGAGCAAAACATGGCAGCCTACGAGGCGATGGGTATCTGGCCCAAGGCCGGTGTGGATCTCCTTGTCCTCCATGTACAGTGGGGGAAGTGGAGTTCTCAGGCCTGGAGCCTTTCCAAACACCCAGCGTCCACTTAGTCAGCAGCCCTCAGAGGTGAGGAGGCAGTCAGTCAGGGAAGGGGAAAAGAGAGGCCAAGTATAACCAGACCCCACATGCTAGCTCTGTGGTGTAGGACTCACTGCGGCCTCCATGTTTCCGACACACCATTGAGACAGAAAGGATTCTTAGATGTTAGATCATTGAAGTGATAAGCAATAAAACCATGATGTGAATTTAGGACTTTCTGACACCAGAAGCCATGCTGTTTCCCACAGTTCAAGGTGAATAGAAGTCATTATTCAAGGAACACAGAAAACAAGAATTAGTGGCTCCCCTCAAGAGGTAAGACAGGAGAGAAAGAGAAACAAAGGAAAACAAGAAAATGCTGTAAGCTCCCAAGATATTAGGATCAAAAGAAGTATATCACCTAGGGGCCTCTCCACAGGGGAAAACAAAGATACTATGAGTTTTGAAGACTCCTTGCACCATTTTTAAAGATGCTTTCCATTAAAGGGTTTATTTATTTTTCCAGAGAGAAGCCATAATGCAATGAGATTCTTAGGTTGTGTTCTGAAATTCATAGATTTAGAGTGGCTGAGGCTCTCAAATGCAGATAGAAGTTAGTGATAAAATAGTTCCTACTGCTCTTTGCTGGACTATCAGAAAGGCAGAGGTTGGGTAGCATGTGGCTGGGCAGGGAGACAGGCAGTTAACTGGGAGTTCCACGTATGTTTGTGACGCAGTGCCTCAGCTGTGAGGGTGACAATAGGAAAAACAGGAGAAATCCAACCAAGGTGACTCAACAGAGAAAGTGTCTCTCTACCCAGACTTTGAAGAATGGGTGAGATTTGGGCAAATTTTTTAGCCAAACTTTCTTAGAGCACTAGTATTCTGGAGGATGGAGAGAGATTTTTCACCACTAAAATAAAATCACAGAAGCTCTGATTCCCAAAGCACATTAGCTTAATGGAGACAATTTTCTCTATATTGAGGGGTATTTCTTCATCAATTGCTCCTAAACTTTGGCTGCTACCACTTGGCTGCTAGGCTGTGCTGTCAGTCACACAGAAAACTAAACAAGTGGAAAGAAATGACAATGGAAAACCAGGAATGCGTTTTCTTCCAAATATTTTATATGTGGTTACTCTCTTTTTGAGTTACGGCAACCTGTGTATGTGTCACACAGCATTATCTTCTGCTTAAAAAAATTGTTCTTGGTATGAACAATGGAATTAGATATGTCAATATTTCATGGTATTTTACAGAGGAAACTAAGATTTCCAGGCATCTGACCACTCAAACCTCTGTGAAATCCAGTGGGATAGTTGGAGTTAGGGGAGATGGAGAGCCTTCCAGACGCAGGAGGAAGAGAAAGTAACTTTCTGTGGGAGGTGGGAATGAACACAGCCTGACAGGGAACCCTGACGGTGCCTCTAAAACTACCCTGAGGATTTAAAATCCATGTGAGTGACTAAGCTGCCTTGCCAAGGCAGAGTTCATTCTACAACCCTGGATTTTCCCCGTTCAGTGCTCTACTCCCTACTCAGCCCCAGTGCCTTGCTCACCATCAGAGATCATAAATTGATATGGTTTTCAGTGGAATTCAGCTCACATATGTGGGGTTTTTGGAAGGGATTGCAATATTTTACAATATCTAAAATTACTTATCAGTATTTTTAAATGGAAAGATTTTATCTAAGCATCCAGATTTCTGATTTTTTTTCTTTAAAAATTAGAAGGAGTCCTGAAATAGCTCAGTGGATTAAAGCACCTGTAAGCAAGCACAGGAGCTGGGGGTTCAATCTCCAGGCCTGTCGTGCCACCTCCACCCCCAGGGCACACTGAAAGGAGACTGGGGAGTGGTGGTGCACGCCTATAATTCCAGCTCTTGGGAGGCTTTAAACAGGCAAATAACTATGAGTCCCATCTAGGAATGAGACCCTGATACCCTGTAGACCCTTCCCTAGAAAATACCAAAAAAAAAAAAAAATTAGAAGAAAAGGCAATAGTGACGCTTTCCTCACCTATGACCTTAGGGACAGGTAAGACACAGCTGCTGCTTTGCAGACCTTTTCCTCGATGGGCCTCACTACTCACTGTGTGATTTAAGAACCAGCAGCAGACTGTCACAAAAGATCGCATCCGGAATGCAAAGTCTCAGGCTGTCTCCCTGAAATCCTGACTAGGAATCTACATTTGAACCGAATTTCCAGAGGGTTCCTTTGCCTGTTAGAGACTGAGAGGCTCCAAGCTGATTCTTCCAGTCTCAGCCTAGCCTGCGTCTCTTCTTTACTGCAGTAGTTTGACACAGAGACACATGAGATTCCTATTTTGGGTCAAATTCACTCTTGCACAAGATACTGTCAAAGCTCTGCACCCTTCAGTACTACCATGCAACGAAGAAAAGAAGAGTCCAGCTTGAACCCACCTTCTCACAAGGAATCATTTGGCCTCGTCCTTGTAGGCCTGCACCTCTGTCCCCAGAGTTCCTCCAAAAGCCCAGGCTGACCATCCTCAGGTAACCTCATTGCCTCACTGTTCTATATGTGCCCCACCCTGACCTAATAATTTCCTTCTATCTATTTTTCATCTACCACTTCAGGTACCCAGCCTGGGGGTCATAATGTTGACTTTAACATCACCAAAGGCTGTGTCACCTTTGAAACCCTTGACCTTAAGCATCCACTCTCCTACTGGGATCTTCTTCTCCTACTGGTCCACCGGCTTCCATCCTGGCAATCCAGAAATTCTGTGGCTTCATCAAGGCTTCTAAGTTGATGACCCCTACAGCTCTCAACTCCTAGCATTCTCTTTATCTTTTTTTGGTGATTTGTTTGCCACCTCTGCCTCTTCTTACTTCACAGGACAATCCTGGAGCATGACTAAATCTGAGTCTCCACTTGATCGAAGTTTCCAGAGGAAAAACATACATTCATATGATGACTGGTCTAACTTTAAAATCATGGCCAGAAATCTCAAACTGACAATCAGTGTTGCCTGGCAATCCTGCCACACTCTCCTAGAAGGTTCACTTGCCTCTTCTTCCAAATGACTGTTTCACACCTTCTCTGTACTCAGACTCCTACATCTTTCCCCCTAAAATACTCACACACTCATACACAACAGCCACAGTCCTTATCTCATACTTGTACACAATTAGACAGAGACTCTATGACTCCCTACTGAAAAGCTGCTCGCTGGAACACATCACTACTTTTTCTCATCTTTCTATGGATGAAGTGTCCTGCCTCCTTCAAAAGCCACCTTTTCTCTTATTCTCTGGATCCTTTTCATTTTTCCCTCAAGAGTAGCATGATTCAGTAATTCTACCCCTCACGTACTTTCCGTTTTTCCTTTCCTTGAGCATCCTTTCCCTTTATGTGTGGACTTGTTCCCAGCAAACTTCTCCACAGCACACATGCCCATCCCATCTAACTCTTCAGCCATCGCTCTATGTCTGTTCCCCTTCATACTGAAACTTTATTTTTAAAAAGTATCTGTACTTGTCCACACTTCCATACCACATTGCCTTTCAACCCACCCTAGGCATGTGTGCAACTCTACCACCTCTCCAATGCCGCCAGGCCTTCTGCCAAAGGCTCTGGGGACCCCATCCAACAGTCACTTATCCAAGTTCATGACTCTGACTTCCCAGCAGAAAACAGTGCTGTTCACCCGTCTTCCCTAGAACACTTTCTTCCCTTCACTTTGGTGAGCGCTCACGTTCAGGGTTCACTCCCACTTTACCTACGCCTGCCTATCTCCCTGCATGTTTCTCCTTCTTTCCTGAAGCTTTTAAGCTTTGGAGGGCTTTTCTCTTGGTAACATACATACAAATTATCCTAGGTCTATAGTTCCAACTTGAATAACTTCTCAAAGCTTGGGTTGCAAATATCCAATGGCCTATTTGATATGTCTATGTGGTAGCCTGACAGCAACCTCAAAATTGCCACAGCCAGAACCCCAAAATGCTCCTGTTCCTCACACACAAGTAATGCACACACATGTATGTTTTTGCACAGTGAGAAAACCCCAAGTTACACCCCCACCCCTGATCATATCGCTCTCAGACACTATCACCACCACTCAGCCCACTGTAAGCCGGGTATCTAGCAGCTTCTTTTGATTCATCTTTTGGACTCTCTGCTCTCGGACCCAACCAGTTAATCAACAAAAACTACTGATTCTCCTTTCACAATTCACTGGGAAATGTGCATCAATGCCTCTATGTTTCCCTCTCTGCTATGAATGTCTTCCTCTAAGCCTTCACCATTTCTCTTCATACACAGAGAAAACCAATCTAAGGATCTCTGGCTTCCATTCTTGAATTCTTCCATTCCTTATCTTTCTTCAGTAGCCAGAGAACTTGTTTACAGTTATACAGCCAATCATGTCATACTCCTGTCACACTGAGAACAAAGTTCAACCACTTTACCCAAGGATCAGCCCACCCCCAAGACTCCATCTTCATTCACTTCACCAGTGTCACTCTTCTCCCTTGCTCCCTACTTGCTTATATACATCTCTTTTCCACCTCATGTTATTCATTCCAGGTCCCCTCTGTTTGGGGTTCCTCTCCTTCTTCTCTGACTGCAGTTAAAAATAGGCAAAATGCCATGAACATATCATCCTGCTTTAAATCTGTTTCATAGTCTCCATGCCTATGCTTCCTCTCTACTTGTTTATTAACTGTTGACCCACCCCACAACTCTGTACCAATTGAGAATCCTGCCTACTCACTACTGTACCTAGAACAGGACTTGGCAATTGAAAAGAGCTCAATAAATATTTGTTGAAAGAATGCATGAAAGAATGTTAGCAAGAAAAGGAAATCATTAATCTCCAACATTACAGAAACAACATAGAGCCCACTCTGGAAAACAGATTCTTTTTAAGAACTTGAGCACCTTGCTGTGTTTGAATGCAAATGGGCAATTACTAATTACAAATGAGGCTTATCTATACACCACAGCCTTCCTACAATATCTCTAGCTAGAAACACTGGGAGTCAGGAGTTCTGGTGGTTTATAAGTTGGAAAGTCTTTTTAAACTTTTTTTTTAATTTTGCTCTAAAAGATTTGATAATTCAAACTGTTGTCTTTATCCCCTGAAAAAATGTTTTACTAAAAATATTGCAGCATGAATCCCCTCAATTGACCATTCACATTCATTCATTCATTTCTTCATTCTTTCATTCACTCATTCAACAAGTGCATATTGGCACCTATTGTGTATACACATGTAAATACAGAAGTGAGACAGGTCTCTGTCCTCAGACAGTGCCACATCTACTCACTTTGCAGAAAGAAACACACTCTCAAAGTACAATGCTAACGACAGTTTTAAAATGTGCACACAGGATTAGGCAAATGAGGAGACCACAGAAAGATCCACTATAGTAAACAACATCTTGGGAACACTACTTCAAAGTATTATCTTGCTGAACTCTAATCCCCACAGAAATTTCTTTAATTCCCAACTGACAAACAAGGAAACTGACTCTCAGAGAAACAAAATTCTGGGTTCATGGCTAAGCAGTGGCAAGAGACCATTCAGGATGCTAACCGAATTCTCTAACCAGGCCTTTGCCTCACTAGCAGCTGACTTCAACAGGTGAGTCCCAGCCGCCTCCAGACTTACCCCCCTGCCTGCCAGCTCAGTGACTGCTGGAAGAGTCATCGCTACTCACACAGGGCAACCCTGCTACTGACTGCTTGATAAGTGGCACTCCTCTACTCTACTCCACCTTCTTCAAGAATCTCTCCTTCTCTGTCTCCCTCCTCCTTTAGTAAGTGGGCCAGGAATTGGTTCAAACTTTTTAATGAAAATCCACTCTCTGCTGTCAATAGAGAACAGGGAGTGGGGAACTACAAAGATGGCTGAGATATGGTTCCACTCTGCCTTCATGAAGAACTAATGGCCTGCTATGGAAGAGGAACATTTAACCCAATTTTTGACACCAGGATGTGCAAAGAGCTCCGTGAGGCATGAACCATCCCATGGTGGCACAGAGGTCAGAACACAAGACTTAAGCTGGAGGAACAGAGGAAGGCTTCAATGAGGACGCATAAGCTAATTCAAGCCTTGAAGAATAGTGAACATTTGAAGGTCCAGAAAGTCAAAAGCAGTCCAGAAACAAGAGTGGAGGGGCTGGGGAGATAGTTCAGTCGTTTAAATGCCTGCCTGGCAAGTACAAGGTCCAGAGTTCAATCCCCAGGACTAAAAAAAAAAAAAAAAAAAAAAATTAGCAAAGGCACTATATCTCTCCAAGGGCCTAACTAGGGATTTGGCTATGATTTTTTGAAAAGATAGAATCACATTTGGATACACACATTAAGGTATAGTGCAAAATTGATGAGAATGAATTGTTTTAAAAAAAAATTAGGTAGGGCAGAGTCTGTGGGTCACAGGGTAAAGGTGTGAACAGAAATTTTGAGACTATAGACTGCATAAATTAAGACTGTCTCTTGTGTGTAAAAGGCTTCATGATACCAACAGTCATACCACAGTCAGAAAAGATGACTTTAGTATACAGAAATGTACAGCATAGAAAGAAAAAGAAGAAGCACATACCCTGCATCAGGGAGCCTTACATCTGGACGGAGAGATAAGATGTGGACATATGCAGGAATCAATAATAAGGTAAGGCAGTTGATGGCAAGTGTCAAGGTAGTGGCATGGACCACAGGCAGCTAATGCTCAGAGGAGATTAAGTGTCCGTGAGAGACGAACAAATTCTTGGAGAAGCAGTTAGAATCCATTAATAACCATAGAACTGTAGTGGAGAGGATTAGGAGGAAGAACAAGAAGGCTTTTCTGAATGGTTGAAGGGGTAACTAGGCTGTGTTAAGGAAGTTCCCTGGATGAGGGATTTTCTACCTTCTGCCTGGCATAACTTGGGGATTGTAAGGGGGCCCACCTGGCCCTGATCTGCTTGGACAGGACTCAAATGAAACTTGAGGCTCTGTGGTGTGTTCATAACCCTCTACATCATTTTCTTTGCCTTCTTTCCTATCCTGTTGTGGATTTCTCACCTGTGGAATCTGATGGAGAAAAAGAAATTAATTTTAATCACCTAGAAATGATCAGGCCCTTCAGAAGGCAGCAGGCAAGAAGTGGAACCAGGAGAACAAGGGCAGATAATAAAACACATGAACACAGACTCCCTTTTTCCTCCTCAGACCTGTTGCTTGACAATACTTCTGGATGCTGACCTATTTGGCCAGAACTTGCACCTGTCCCTGGAACATGTGAACTCTGGTCCCTTGGAACAGCATTGCAGGCTCATTCAACTTGTGCCCCTGAAATCTTGCCTTACCAAGAACACCTTTCTCTCTCATGGCTGAACCTGGGGATAAAGCAGCAGCATGGTATCAACCATCAAGCTGTGCTCAGTTAACGAGGATGCATGGGGGAGGATCTGCAGAGAAGATGTGAATTTTGGTCAGATAAGTGGACATTATGACAGGGCCATGTCAAGAGCATCAGGACCTGCAATCCCCCAAAGTAGGGCTTTGGTCTTCCTGGCCTGAGAAGACTGGATATAGAATTAATGATTACTCAGTTCTAATTTGGGTTTGCATAGTTAATGCAGAAAAGGAAGATAATTTCAGTCTTTCAGGAATAGTCAAACTCTTCAGAAGGCAGCAGGCATGAAGTGAGACCAGGAAAGCAAACACAGATAATAATAATACACATGGATATGCATGTGAACATATGCAAACATGGTAGATATGCAAGAACCAACAATGCCATATGTATGTAAGCTCCACAAATACACTCACCAACATATACAACAGACATACAAGCCCACATCTCTCTGTAAAAAGCCATTTTCAGCTTAAATCCCTAGCACCACATAAGAATTGTATAGGGGGCCCCTGGTGTTTTGCTACCACCCTCCCGGGAAGCCTCTCGGGGAGAGCTCTTGTCCTTCCTTGCTGTGTGAGTAGTATTGTTGCAGCTCTCGAAAGATGTAAGGCCACCTTCGGCTAATGTCACCTGCCACTTGACAGCACTGTGAGTTGGTCTCTGTTTATTCACACAATGTTTTCTTTTGCTAAGCAACATTAAGTTTGAGTCAAAATATGTGGCTGCTATGCAATTATTCTTGGTGCTGCTCTCCTGTGGTTGCACCTGTTTGTTGGGGTGTGGAAGAGCAGAGAGCAATGTGTATCTCAGGAGATGTCAGCCTTACGTAGGTCTTTTGCCCTGGAAAGGGGCAGCAGCAGCCAGGATAAAGCCCTGAGTTAATCCTCAGCTCCCTGTGGGCCCACTCTGATCTACCTCAGGAAACACTAAGCACCTCTCACCTGTGCACTCATCCACAATCCCATGCAGAATGGAACAAAGCAATGAAACATCCGGGTGCTACCCTAAATGTGTTTGGTCAAATCCTAAACCTTGGGTGGCCTCACCTTCCTTTCAAGTGACAGGAGGATGATTAAACTATAGCTAAGGAAACTGTACCCAGCATGTGCTTGTAAGCACGAGTAACTGTTAATAGTGTCGCTGTGTCAAGGAGTTAGTGCCATACTGCCACTGCATGACAAACCAACTCAAAATGCCATGGCTTAGTAACAATCACACTCACTCTTTTTTTT
>NW_004524648.1:9572080-9572759 GCF_000260255.1 Octodon degus | reverse complement strand
TAATAGCATTGGGTCTTCTGTTTAACTGGCAATGTCAGAAATTCTTGACCTGAGTCCCCCACAGCTCAACACAACAATATGGCTTTACTTCCTATATTTCGTCTTCATACTTTTCTACTGGATGGTTAAGACCAAGGTAAAGCAGGACCATACTCACTCTTAAGGCTGCCAACAGTCTGAGATCATCTGGTCAAGGAAGGGTTCTTCTGGGCTTGGCTTTATGTGGTGAGTTCAGTCCGATTCTCTTCTGCATGTTTCAGGCTCCTCGCAGTAGCTGGCTGGCTGAGGTAGGTTCTCATCAATGAAAGGAAAGACTAACAAGAGGATGAGCCTCAGAGTGCAAGCACATGTGGTGTCCCCCAGTGTCTCATCAATGAAGGCAGAGACATGGCTGATCCCGGTGTCACTGACATGCAGGAGTTTGTTCTTTTGCTGGGAGGAAAAGATAAGGAGCAAATAATTGCTGACCTAAAATACAGATCAAGGTTTGGCCAACTGTTTCTATAAGGAACCATAAAATAAATATATTACATTTAGTAGACTGCACATTGTTTAATCACACGCCTCAGCTCTGATATTATAATGCAGAGGCAGCCTTAAAATAAGGGGGATGCTAGCCTTCTAAGGTCAATTAAGACTCAGGACATATGAGAACTTGTACTGTAACGTCATGTACCTC
>NW_004524648.1:9530543-9571134 GCF_000260255.1 Octodon degus | reverse complement strand
ATGCTGGCACGTGAGGAGGTTCACAAGTTCCCCCAGAAGGGAAGGAAGCTGTCTGCATGGTGAGATACAGAGGGGGTGTGAGCGGAGGCACTGCCCTTGACGGCACTAACCTGTCCACCTATAACTGCTGGGAATCACCACAGAGATATAGTCGTCCTCATGACATTTAGATGTTGGACAGGAAATGCAGGCCTCCTTTATAATATCCCAACAATGTTTTTCTCTGTAAAATTTGTGTACTCACTTATGAAGTAATAATGGGACTTTTTTAGTCAATTAAATACTGTATGAAAATACCATCAAAATGTAATTAGTGGTAAATTAAAAGTGGCCGTGTAATAGAAAAAAAAAAAATAAGGGGGATGGACATGATCCAAATGTGTTATATGCCACACTGATACCTGATATTTTATAAAATTCTTAGGCACAAATATAAATATATTTTTAAAATTCAGAAACAACTGCCACCATAGACAACAGGTAAAGAAATGAGGTTGGATGTACCCCAATAGGATTATTTACTGAGAGGCTTAATTTGACAATCCCTGACACAAAACATCACAAATTCATTTCAAACTGAGCTGGTTTGGCTGCTGAATTGCTTAGTCGCTAATTATAAACGTTTCTCCTGGACAACCCACGTCGTAATTACTCAGCATGGGGTCCGAATACACATATTAATCAGGGTGATTTGACCCTCCTCCCCCAGTCCCAGCCCTGACCTAGACTATCTTGGAGTCGGGCCTGGGACACTAAAGGTATTACAGGCTTTCCCTAGAGAATTCAGATGCATACTAACCTTTGATTACCACTGGATTGAGGATCCAAAATTTGAGGAAACCCATGCTCTACTTGGAAGGAACCAGAGGACAAGGGTATCAGTGCTTCGGTGTCAGCTGCATTTTAAACCTTACCCCCTCCCTACACACATATGACTATGCCAAACCTGAGCATGTGCTAGGGGCTGCGTGGTTCCTGGGGCACAGCGTTGAAGGAAGCACTGAGCCTAGGGCCAGGCAAACACAGACTGAAACCTGAGGATGGGTTCTTTCCTTAATGACACTCTCCGGGTGTGGAGCAGGCCTTACTCCTCCAGGCCTGGATCAACCTATCAGATCCACGTGGAAGTGCTCACTCATGCACACAGGTGATTGTTTACGCCCTGCCACACCAATACCCATCTAGCCTGCCTCCTTTCACAGAACCTGTTAGTGAGACCAGAGACTAACTTGATCATCAGGAATGCTCCCCTGCCCAGGACCATGGATGTGCTTGAAATGCTCTTATTACACATGCATTCCTTCAAATCTTAGGAAAATTTCTAACAGTTCCTGCCAGAAAAACCCAAGCATGTCCAAGGGAGGAGATACTTAAAATTTTAGTATTTGTCTGAAGTGAAGTTCACCAAACTCAAGGTCCAGAAGAAAACGCCTGGAAAAAAAAAGATGAAAAGACAGACTCTAGGCAGTTACTCAGCAAGCATTTATTGAGAACTTGTTGTGTACCATTCACTGTGATAAATGCTAAAAAGAAGTGCCCAACCTTTATTCATAACTAAGAGTTTCTGGGCTTTCTAGGTGAGGTTAGTACTATGTCTTCTATCTAAGTGTCTCCCCAAAGCCTCCTTCCCTCATGGGGGGACTTTTGGAAGATGGTTGGCTCATGGGGGTGTGATACTGAATTATGGCTATGTGGTGACAGGATTCACCCACTGATTAGCTTAGCAAAGATGTGGATGCTGAGATGTTAAAGGGGGGAGCTCTACCCTGGTTGTGGGTAGCAATAACTAATAGACTTATAGCCTGAATGGAATTTTTTAAAAGGAGGGCTGAGGAGATAGCTCAATGGTCTAAGCACCTGCCTGGCAAGTGCAAGGACCCAAGTTCGATGCCCAGTACCACATTCTGTGCCAGCCCTGGAACCCTGGGCCCACTGTGTAGGCCACTGAAACTGGGCATGGTGGCTCACGCCTATATTTCTAGTGCTGGGGAGGCTGAGACAGGAGAATTACTATGAGTCTGAGCTTTGTAGTGAAACCTCGTACCAAATGAATGAGATTTTTTCTATTTTATTAATTTTATTGAGAAACAAATAGCAATGAGATAGTTTCAAAACAGGTTAGTAAGACAGTTACAATAATTAATAAATTGCATATTGTCTTCATAGCAGTTATTCATAGTACAAGATGAAGACATGATATCTTGTCCAAACACTATTAGTACAAATCTTTTATTTTCATTGAAAATAAGAGATTTTTTAAAAGATAGTCAAAAAAAAAAAAAACAGGAAAGGAAGCCTTACTACTGGCTGCCTTCTGCTTTCTATGCCATGGACTGTCTCCTCTGCCATGCCCCTCTGCCTCACCACCCTGCCTTGGAGCCAGCTGACTGTGGGCTCTATAAACCTTGAGCTAAGATACATCTATATTCCTTTAATTTGTGTATTTGGGGTATTCTTGTCCCAGCAATAAGAAAGTAATTAAGACAGAGAGTAAGGCAAGAATAATGCCATCCCTACTTCCACTGGAAGAAACCAACCCTGGCAGGCTGAGACTAGCCCCTGACAATGGTCCCCTCCCCATTCTCTGGGGCATCTCTCTTTTTCCTGGTCCATACTTGTTCCCAGGCCGGGACTACTGGTCACCAGGAGAGCTAAGAATGTTCCTCTAGCAGCCAGCATCCTGACTTAGTAGCATAGACCTTAATAAAATACAGCACGGAGAGAGCAAAGGTGACCTGTTTTTTTTTTTTTCTTGCTCTCTGAGTTTTAACGCTGCTGACATTTTCATATTTGTGACATTTGGTTATGCATTAGGCATTTAAGATGCATTTATAATATTAACCTTTTAGAGGGGCCACTTTAAAAGCAGTCATCCTTGCCTACTTAAAATGCAACTGAGAATGTTACCTGCAATTCCAGCAGTTGGAGTTAATGAATCAAAGCTGTGAAATGCAGGGACAGGTGGGAGGTGGCGGAGTGGAGGTAGAATTTTACTAACAAATGACCTACAGCAAATTATCAGATACCCACAGTGTCACCACTGCCAAGTAGGGCTCCATCTCTTCTTACTACAGGAATGATGATGTCCAAACTCCACTGATCTTGCCATCCTAGGTTGTTGGGACTTGGGGAGCCATCACAACCTTGGGTCTATTCAAGGTCAGAAATGGGCTCGTCTCCAGAAAGGCAAATTTCTGCCACCCTGCTCAGAAGCTTCTGCCTGGCTAGAAGGGAGAAAGGAGCCCCAAGTGTGTGTGCAACACACTACCTTTTCAGTGCAATTCCTCTCTCCAATCCATTCTTCAGAGAGACGCTAAAGTGGTCTATTAAGATGTAAAGTGTAAGGGCCAATGAGATAGCTCAGCAGACTAAGCGCCTGCTTAGGCAAGCGCAGGGACAGGGGTTCGATCCCTGGCCCAGCCCCCAGCCTCGCTGAGCCAGCAACTGAGTGCAGGTGTGGTGGTGAGAGGCTCAAAATAGGAGGATCTCTACGAGTCCAAGCTGCATAGTGAGACCCTGTAACAAATACATTTTTTTAAAAGATGTAAAGTGCATCCCCTGAGTAACTTTTCCCAAGGTGAAGCAGGAGTCAGCAAAGTATGGTCCATGAACCAAATCCAGCTACATCTGTCTTTGTGATTTTTTTTTTAACACACTCATACCCATCTATTTGCGAACTGCCAAGGTTGTTTTTTCTCTAAGGTAGCCAAACTGACTAGACCATATGGACCACAAAAACAAAAATACTTACAGAAAAAAATGCTGAGTCTATACCTGTAAGATTGAAGCCCCAAACTACTGAATATCGGAGATCTTGCCAGGTGTGACCCTGCTGCTCAGCCTCCATTCATTTAGTCCACCTCTCCCTGGAGACAGTGGGCCCAATGTTTCTCATCCTTTGTTCTTGTCACCATCTCCTACAAAGGATTTGGCTTTGTTTTGTTCTGTTTTGTTCTGTTTTGGTGGAGATGGTGAGGTTTTTATCTATTTGTTGCTTTAGTTGTTCAGTACTATGGACTGAACCTAGGACCTTCCCACTGAGCTACACTCTCCCACACACCATCTGTTTTTATTTTTATTTTTGAGACTGGGTCTGTAAATTACTCAGGCTTGACTTGAACTTGTGATCCTCCTGCCTCAGCCTCTAGGAGTGATAGGCCTACAGGCAGGCACTACTATACCTGGCTTTTGTTCTTTAACTTTTAAAATAATTGTGGGGAAGGGGTTAAAACAATGACATATACTTTGCTATCTTGACCACTTCTAAGTGTACAGTTCAGCAATGTTAAATATACATATTCACATGGCTACACAGCCAAGCTCCAGCACTATGTCACCATCTCAAATGGAAGTACCATACCTGTGAAGCAATGGTTCTCCACAGTCCCCTTCCTGTGGGCCTTGGCAACCCTCATGAGCTTTGCTTCTATGTGGCTGACTGCCCTAGATGCCTCAGGGAATGGGACCCTGCAGTGTCTTTTCCTTTTGTGATGGACTTGTGTTTCTTACATAGCATACTTAAGGTCTGTCCGCTCTGTAGTTTTTTTATATGTATGTTTCCACCTATCTACCCAGAGATTTCTAATTGTGTAGATATACTCTACATCTGTATGTTTATTGTCACCCTTTGGAGGTCTGCAGATCCCTGCAATATGTAAGACACATTCCCCCTCACCCAAGAGCCCGTCTTTTCCGCATACCAGGTGTTGCTATCTTCGAGGATGCTCCAACCATTCAGGCTATGCCACACAGGAGTCCCTAGCTCCTTGCCTCTGTGATTTGTGTACTACTTCCTCTGCCTGCAATTCCCTTTCCCTCATGTCCTCAGTCCAAGCCAGACTCACTTTCCCTAAGAAGCCACCTTGGATTCCCCCAAGTTACCCCTCCCTCCTTGTCAGCCAAGCTCTTGTTCCTGCCATATGCCTATCGTAGAACCCTTCAGTCTCCTACCTTACATAAACTCTGTGAGATCCCATCTGAGGTCCTTTTGCCCTTCCAGAACATTTCCTTTCTTTCTCTTGGGCAATTCCAGGAGCCACAGACACCTAACAAATGTTCGCCACACGAATTGGTTCATTTCCCAAGAATGCTGACAGTGTAACTAGGCCCTTGGGCCAGTGGAGGAAGCCCAAAGAGGTCATGACTTGAAAGAAGTCTGTAGAGGGTTTTGGAATCAGTGCACTCCATGTTAAAACTGGGCCACTTCCACTGAGCATCACCTGCATTTGGACCACTCCTCAGAGCCTCAGTTTCCACACCTATAAAATGTAGGGCCATGATGAGGATGGATGAGCTGTTGGCTACAAAACAGCCCTGGCAGGACTCAGTGAATGGAAGCCATTGCTAATCTATTAAATGGTAGAACTAGATATTGAAACTAAGTCTGTTAGACTACAGAGTTCAAACACCTTATGCTCTGTGCTGCTTTACTAGAGCGCCAATGCATTCCTAGACAACAGAAACTAAGTCAGGCCTGACAGGTGACTGGGGCCACTTGTTTTCCCCGACCACTTTGGGGAGCAAGCCAAGAGCACACAGTCAGGACCTCAAATCAGAAGAAAAAGAGCTGGGATTTCCCAGGAGATATTTCCACCTGGCCCAGGCGAGCTGATGAATCACCCTACTCCCCCCTGAGAATCCTCCTGTCTCAAGGACTAAGGCTATTTAAAGATTCAGGGTCTTCTTGCTCCTTTGTGCCACAAGCATTCTGACAAATCTAACCTTTCAGTTCCTTTCTGTGTCAGTATACTGAAACCCCATATCCTACTGAACCTTCTGTCTGCCTTGCCTTCTGTCTTATACCACCATCCAGTGGTCCTAGATTTGGAGAATCAGAGGGGTTGGGGTGCTCTAAC
The DNA here is from genome assembly GCF_000260255.1 of Octodon degus. Lineage (NCBI taxonomy): Eukaryota > Metazoa > Chordata > Mammalia > Rodentia > Octodontidae > Octodon > Octodon degus. Next base: position 9,565,279 of record NW_004524648.1, on the reverse strand, counting down.
AGAACTCTGGGAAATACTGAACACTCTCCAGGCACAAGCAGTCTTGGGAAACTACTTCACCCTCTCCACGTTTCTCTGTCCCATCTGTAGGATGGCACTACTGCAGATCTGTAGGGAAGATCACCCCCTCACCTACCAGTTGCTCTGCAAATGCCCTGGCATCTAGGAAATGATTACCTCTTTCAGTCTCCTTCCCCAGGACCAGGGGAAGGATGAGGCACTTGTCTCAGGTGCAAAATTTAAAGGATGCCCAAAATTTCAGTAATAAAGATGAATAATTCTTTAATGCAGTTTTAATTTAAAAATCAAAATCAATATCAAAATAAAATCCACAATAAGCAAAAGATCCAGATTTTAAATGATAACAAGCTGGGGAGATAGTTCAGCAGTCTAAGCACCTGTCTGGCAAGCACAAGGACTGGAGTTTGATCCCCAGTACTGCATGCTGCGCCAGCCCTGGAACCCTGGGCATGCAATGCAGACCACCAAAACTGGATGTGGTGGTGCATGCCTATAATCTCAGTGTAAGGGAGCCTGATCAGGAGGATTGCTCCAAGTCTGAGCTGTGCAGTGAGACCTTGTACCAAATGAATAAATGAGAGATTTAATTAATTTATTTTTTTATTAATACATGACAACACCAGTGTTTGTGACTTCCTTTTGCTTCGAGTTCCAGTATGATATGGCACCACCACTACCAATTTCATATGGAGAAACTTCACAGAGTCAGTGACTGACCTAGAAACACTGAAGATAGCACAGTAGCAACCTTTATTCTCAGTTTTGAAGTAACCCAGACAGCCTGTCTGAGAGAAGTCCTCCAGGCACAGGGACAGCGGGCAGCAGTTTCAGGAGGCTGAGCTTGCTCTGGTACTCTCCAAGGCCACTCCTGCCCCTGTCTCTCCACACATCTCTCTACAAAGAGTGATAAGGACAGGAGGAGCAGAGGTTGGAAAAGGATATAAGTATGGAGACCAGTCCCAAGGTTGGGGTGCATTCATCTCAGAAGAGCTCCAGGGCAGCCTTTGCAAACAAAGTTTCTGGTTGAGGCCTCACCAAGGTCTACCCCAACACTTGCCGTGGAAATCCCAGGCTAACACAGCTCTGATCCAGGAGGAAGCTCCTGATTGCCATCATAGCTCTGCCTTCCGCTGCTGGGCTCAGCTGCAGTTCTACTTCTGGCTTTCCAGAAATCCTCCTCTTTTGCTCTTCTGCTCCGTCTCCTCCTATGTGTGCTTATGGCCTACTCATTGACCCTCCCTCCAGCCTGGATTCTAGATCCTATACTTGGAACTTGCTCCCTGCCTGCTGGCTCCTTTTAGGCCCTGAGTGGCTTTTTGACAGTCTTGGCAAACCCACCCCAGCCCCACTGCATACGTGGCACATGAGGCTCATCACAATCTGCACGACACCTGGGGCTGCCCTGCATGGCTCACCACCCCTACGTGCTACACTCTGCCCCACACAAGGTCATGCACCACTCCCAAGACTCCAGGAACCTCCACACTTTGGTGCTTTGCTCAGATGCTCCCCTCCATCCTCTTACTACTCCCTTCCCAGCGAATTGCTAATCTACACTGAAGGATGACATCACCCCAATGTTACCTCCCTTAAAAGGAGACTCTGATTTAGGCGCCCTCCTTTCTATGAGTCTGTTATTTCCCTGAAGCTCGTGTGTGCCTAGATTGGGAATTGGGTCCCTGACCTGGGGGTTCCTGGGGTACAGGGACTGAGTCTTACCCATCTGTGCGGCCCCATGTCCTGAAATGACCGAGGTGATGGATCAATGATTCTGATCTTGGACACCCTTACATTGGTACACAGGTGGCTGTAACACTTCTCTCACCTCATTCTCTTGAAACTACTTGAGCCACACCCTTAGAGACCCTGGTGGCTGCCACTAGGAAATTCTATTTTTCTTTTGCAACCCCCTGAAAGTGTTTCTCTCACACATGCATCACACTTCTGTCTTTACTGGCTACCTGTGAGTGCCTGAGGCTTCATCCTGGTGAGCTAGAAGACGCCTGGAATTTGAAGCCATATTTGATTCTGAATCCCATCTCCCACACTAATGATCTCTGTTTTATTGCCTTGCTACTTAGATTATGCAACCACAGTTTCCGCAATCCACAAGGAAGCTAAGTTTTCCCACCTGCTATTTTATGAGGATTAACTTCAGTGAGCTATGTGTAAATTGCTCAGCACATAGTAGGCACGCCAATGCTTCCGATCTTTACTGTGACCATCACTTTTGTTTCTTTTTGGTTAGAATAAAGCACATCCATCATTATGCCCTGGGTTTACTTTCTGCTTTCAGTGGGCTGAGTGCTTCTCATTTCTTGGAATTTTAGGTGTTTGACAATTATCGTTTTACCTAGGTGCTGGTGCTGATATTAGTCTAACTGCTATCATTTATGTTTTCCCATTACTGAGTTCTCACAATTTAATGTAAAAAGGGGATAATAGACCTAGCTCTTTTGATTCCAGCTGCCAGGCTTGGCTCGCATTACACTGGTTAACAGACTTTCAGAACTAGCAAATAACTGGCAGGCTCGTCAGCCCCAAGTTTTCAAAGAGACGAGTCAATCCTGACTTATTGTTATTATCTCCTAATAGTTTACACTGTATTATTCCGTAATTACTCTGTGAATCACGCTGACAGCCCACACGTTTGCCGCTCGCTGAGTTATTCCTCCATCTTCCACTGAAAGCACCATTCGTCTTACATTTGCCTGCAGGAAGACGGCCCCCATCACCTGCTGAACACACAGGACCCTTTGTCAGTCCCTGTCAGGAGGGGATGACACATGAGTGAGCACAGTCCTGGGTTGGGTGGCTCAACTTGGAAGGAGAAGCTGTTGCTTGCATTCTAAGCAACCCCCACCAATGACGCTGCCCACCCCCCTTCTCGTGAGCCCTAAACCTGCACCCCAGAAGAGCACTCTCCTTGGTGAACTTCCATGCAACTTTCCAATTGCCTGTTACCAAAGGCTCTGATGTAACTGTGGTTGGCCAGAATTGGTGCCAACTCGGCAACCTAATTTTCTGTCTTACAGGGACTCTTTCCCTCCTCTCTAGTCCCTGAAGAGAGGAGCAGGAAAGAAAAGCAAATGTGCCATGCAATGAAAATAGCATGAGCTTTGGAGCCAGAGACCCCAGTTAGAATGCCAGTGACTTCCTTCACTTTTCTGAGCCTCAGTTTCACCATCTATGAAATGGGTTCGTCTCCCTTATAATGTGTCCTAGCAAAACACATTCTACCTGCCAGCTTACTTTGAAGCAAACAAAAGTTATGAATCTCCCTTATGGGATCTGTAGACTCTGGGAGTCCTCAGGGCTTCCAACTCAGTACCCCGAGGCAAGGACTCGATGATAAGGGGATTCTGATGCCATAAGGGGCGTCTCAGGCACTTCATATTAGACTCAGAGCCACTGAGCAGCCTCCTTGTCCAGCCCCTTTCTGAGGGTGCTGAATGTGTCCATTTTGCAGCTTCGGGCTGAAGAATGATGGTGTTGTGCCAACACCGCTGAAGCAGCGTCTTCCTCACAAACCCGCTTTTTGTTTAAGGAGCAGCCCCAGTCCAAGGCTCCAGGAAAAGACTTTCCAAATTGTCAGAAATGATACATCAGTGTGCAAAATGCAAATGTGCCCCTGGCAAATCCTCCTCTCTCCTGTCCCCTCCCCCAGAGCCTGTGGGCACAGCCAGATGATTTCTGCACTCACCAACAGAAACTTTTTAATTGCTTTTTTCTCAAAGTTGTTTTTTGTCCTTAACATTGTTTATTATAATAAAGCTCATTTTACTTTGAAAGGAATATGTACTCACTGCATTTGAAGAAAGAAAAAAGACAGGACAAATTTCCCATCATCTTCCCACCGAAAGATAACTATGTGCTTTAAATTCCTGGGTGTATTTTCTTTCTGTCTCAGTGTTGTGTTGAGATATTTTTATGTACTTATCATTCTGCATAAACAATTCTGATTCTCGCTGTTTCTCCTCCACGTTTTACATGAAAGGTCCTCTGTAGGGTAACTCTGTGATATTATTTTAAATGTTACACAATTTCCCCCTCTTCAGACAGTTCTTTGGCCCTGTAGTTGCTGCCAGAACACTGAGCCTCGGAATTGTGTGCAATTATTTCATGAGGAAGGCCCTGATAAGCATCTCTAGGCATGAAACTTTCTTCACATTTCAGATTGTTTCCTTAGAAAATTACTTGGTCAAAGGAAATGGATATTTTTTTATATCTCCTGATTCATATCATCAAATTGCTTCTGCAGGAAAATATTTCACTTCTGAAAAACAAACAAATAAAAGGTTGGAGATGGATTTCTAGCCTTCTGTTACGTTGCTAGGGCAAGATCCTGGAGCCATTCCCAAGGTTCATCCCTTCTTTAAGATGCGCTGGACATTTAGGTGATCAGAGATTGACTATTATGTATGGGACAGATGATGTATGGAAAATAAGATAAATTTGTAGCTGGAAAGCCACAAAAATTTAATAAGAGAAGGGCTCTACTGGGCGTGCTGCTGTAATTTCTGTGTGAGCGCAAGACCTTGGGAGAAAAAAACAGGACCAGAGAAAATTATTTAAAGTGAGCTGTGCTCTAAACATATGACTAGTCCCAACTGAGATGTGTAGTAAGAATAAAACTCACACCAGATTTACAAGAGTTAATATCAAAAAGTATACAGTATCTCATTAATTACACTTATGTTTCTTATACACTGCAGTGCTGTTTTTCAGTGTTAGGTTAGATAAAATACGTATCAAAAATTCATTTCACGTATTTCTACTTTTAATAAAAAGCAAGATTATAAGAAAATATAAAATTGCATGTGTGGGGCCAGGGAGATGGCTCAGTAGGATAAGTGCTTGCCTAGCAAGCGGAAGGACCTGAGTTCAATCCCTGGTTCCACCAAAAATAAATAAATAAATAAATAAATAAATAAATAAATAAATAAATAAATAAAATTGCATGTGTATCTTGCAATATATTTCTTTCAGACAGAGCTAGAAGCAAATATCTACAGCATTTGCTTCCCTGGCTTTAAGAAGGGAGTCCCAAAGTTTACCATATCAATACTTGATGGAAAATACCTGTTCCTTGTTACAACTAAGATGTTTGATATTCAGACAGATAGTGAGGTTAAGCTTAACTGCCTATGTTGTAGGATAATAATAAAAAGCTTTTCTTCTGGAGAGTTAACAACCTAAGTTTGCAGACCAAAAATTAGAGAAAAAGAAGGGCTTCAAGGACAGCCAACATTTTGGCCCTAGTCTTTCAAGGTCAGTGATGACTCGGGACATAGGAGAACCTGTAGAACATCCAGTAACTCAGCTGTGTCCCAAATTTTCTGATCAAAGAGATTATGGGGCCACAGAGGAAAGTGATCAATGATGCAGAGTGTGTCTAAGGAGAATCACATGGAGAGAAAACATTCTCTCAGGCTTTCACAGAGGACAAATTGGTCAAGTAATGGCTGTAACTCATCCTGACACTGACAAAGGATCTACAAACTATGGTACAGGGTTTCAGGATAAATCTTGAGGGGATCTGACTGACCTTATCAGATACAAAAGTTACATTTCTTGTTATATAGGCCTTGCTTTATCTTGAGTCTTGACCATCCAACAGAAAAGAATAAAAATGAGATATAAAAAGTAAAGCCATATTAATACGCTGAGCTGTAAAAGGCTCAAAATCAACAACTTCTGACATTGCCAGTCTTATGGAAAACCCACTACTATTATGGACTACTGGACTATATTGGAATATTTTGATGAATTCATGTACCTACAATATTTAAATAACAATGGAATATGCTTCTCTGACAAAATTAAACAAAAAAGGGGGATGCAAATGAATGGCCATTTTGTATCTGTATATTCAAAATACTTAGGATAGATATACAGCTGCATTCTCTTAATTCAATGAATAGAGAGATTTCTTCTAGTAGTTTGTGGACAGGATATCATGTCTGCATCTTATACAATGAATAATCACTAAGACAACAATATGCAATGTATTAATTATTGAAATTGTGCTAGAAATCGGTTTTGAAACTGTCTCATTGCTATTTGTTTCTCAATAAAGTTATTTTTAAAAATAAAATAAAAAAGGGAGTCTGAGTCCAAGGTACCATTCATGATCTCAAAGAATGAAGGATGTGGTTATCACTTAGTCAAATGGTCCCCCTTACTTCATGAGAAAAATAACTCTGCAGGTAGAGTGATTCTCACAGTGTATCACATTCACCTGGTGGGCTTAAAAAATCACCAATGTTCAATGTTTTGTGTCCTCAGAGACCTGATTCAGTTGTTCTGGGGAAAGGCATGTCATATTTTTCCAAAACTCCACCAGAGATCTTAACATGTGGTCAAAGTTAAGAACTATTGTTCATTAAGCGACAGTTGTCTAGTTTGGGTCCTGGCCATACTTCTTGTTCATATCATGACATTGGACAGTAAGGTACTCTTGTTCAATCTTTTTCTCATCTGTATAATAAGGATATAATGGTATGGTGTAAGAACTAAATGGTATTTTCCATGGAAAGATATGTAGCATATTATAAGGCATACAGAAAGTATGTAATAAATATGAAGTGTTCTCTTTAACTCATGAGTTATGAATTACTTTCACATGGCACAGCAAAGGCCTACCTTTCAAGGTCAGTGATGACTCAACCCAATAAGGCTGGCAAAATAAAAATACACTTGTTTTATCTATGTCTTTTGGTCCCTGCCTTTTATGTTTCAGAAACTAATTGTTCAAAAAAGAAAAAAACTGAGGCAGCATCCAACTAACTAGTTAAAAAATACCTGTGGTTTTAAAAGCATAAAATAATTCTTATTTTAAAAGAAAACATTGAATTTTTTTCTTCACCTGTTCTTTGGTCTTTAATGAACACCTCAACCTCTCTGAGCCTTAGCTTCTTTCCTTACGTGGACAATGAAGATATTAATCGTGTCTGCTAATGGCATCATCAAGAAGGCTTCATGAGATAATCCACCCAGCACAGTTCTCAGACTTAGAGATTAACTAATGTTGTTACACTTCCCCTGGTTTCTATCATAAACTATGACCCCTGCACAAGTCATAGATGCATCTTAGGAGCCCAGAATCCTTAGGGATAAGATGAAGACATTGATCGCACAAGTCTCTTCCTAGTCTAGACTTATGAGACAATCTCTATAAAATAGAATATGCCAAAAAAGAAATGACAATCCAGAGAGAGAATTGGACAGGAAGAGCCCCATAGGCAGGACTATGCATCAACTTAGAAGCCACAGTGTGTGGTTCAGTATGGATTGCACTCAAGTTTCCTCTTGTTTTCCAAACACTATTAGTGCAAATCTTTCTTCTCATTGAATTAAGAGAAAGCAGCTGGATATCTATCCTAACTATTTTGTAAATACAGGCACACAATGGTCCTTCATTTTTATCTCCCTTTTTTGTTTAGTTTTGTCAGAGATGGCTATTCCATTGCCATTTAAATATTGTAGGTACATAAATTCAGCAAAATAATCCAATATGGTCCAGTAGTCCATAATAGTAGTGGGTTATCCATAGGACTGGCAATGTCAGAAGTTGTTGACTTGAGCCTTTTACAGCTCAGCATATTAATATGGTTTTACTTTTTTTTTTTCGGAACCAGGGATTGAACTCAAGCCCTTGTGCTTGTGAGGGAAGCACTTATTCCACTGAGCCATCTCCCCGGCCCTATGGTTTTACTTTTTATATCTCGTTTTTATACTTTTCTGCTGGATGGTTAAGACCAAGATAAAGCAAGACCCATGTAACAAGAAATGTAGCTTTTATATCTGATAAGGTCAGTCAGATCCCCTCAGGATTTACCCTGAAACCCTATACCACAGTTTGTAGATCCTTTGACAGTGTCAGCCATGTGGATGAGTCACGGCCATTGCTTGACCAATTTGCTCTCTGTGAAATCCTGAGAGAATGTTTTCTTTCCATGTGACTCTCCTTAGGCACACTCTACATCATTGATCACTTTCTTCTGTGGCCCCATAATCTCCTTGATCAGAAAATTTGGGACACAGCTGAGTTACAGGATGTTGCACTACACGTTCTCTTATGTCCTGAGTCCTCACTGACCTTGAATAAATATTTTTTAAATCGATCTAGGAGTAAGACGGAGAAAAAGTGAAGGTCTCGCGCAATGCCTAAAGAGTTTATCACCTTAAATATTTTTTAAATATTTTTCTTTTTTTTCTTCACATTCTGTAGGGATTTAAAGTTTGACATATCAATACTTGATGGAAAATACCTGTTCCATGTTATATCTAAGATATTTGATATTGAGACAGATAGTGAGGGTAACTGGGTTGTCCAAGGTCAAGGCACAACTGTTAAGGACAGAGAGCCAAACCTTGATCTCAAGTTCTCTTGTTTCAATGATTTATGGAAAAAGTAACAACTCCTAAAAGAAGCTACAACTTGTATATAATTAGCTAACATTTGGAGACCAGAGTATCTTGGCTTGTGAAAAGTTTTTTAAGCTTGGCCAAGTTACTTCTGAAATTTGGGGTTTAATTTTCTCATCTGTTAAATAGAAAGTTTTCCCAAATAACTCCTGAGACCTTTTCCAGATGTTCCAGTTGTGACTGGGAGTCTGGATCCTGTACCTCTTAGCTTAGATCTTATTCCCAGAAGGCTGTTATTCCCCTAACCCAATAGGCTTACTGATAATGAATTTCTCAGCCAAGGAAGAATTAGGCCTAATCATACTAACAGCTACTACTTTGAAGCATCTACTTTCTCCTATACATATATGTATTCCAGATCGTAAAATAAATTCACAGTGAGCCCAAATATCTCCATTTCCTAGACAAGGAAGCTGAGACTTAGAATAAGAGATATTGCTACTCTCATACCAATAATAAGTGAAGCTTGTGGGTGCAAACTCACATCTACTCAATTAACCAATTCAGCTTGTCACTTTGTCACCTAAACACCCTCTTGTGATTTTTCCCTTCAATTCCAAGCTTTTTCCTGCCTTTTATAGACATTTATTACTAAGTAAAGAAAGTGGCCAGTCAGCCAAGGTTCCACCCAGTTTTTCTAGCAGCCTCACTCCCAGCTCAAGAAGAGGGAAATATGTAGCAGAGGAAAAAAGCATTTGAAAATATTCAGATTTATACAATCACTATTTTTAGCAGGGTATCCCCTAGAGACTAATTTAATTTGTAAATATATGTATATATAGCAATCTGTTGGTATCACAGAATTTACTGACTTTCTATTTTTGAAAACTTTATAAACAACAACTGTTCTGAAAGATAGAGTAGGGACAAGAGTTTTCTTTTTTAGCTCTTTGTCCTGTTCCTTCTTGTTTCATGAGAAAAGGGAGATAGCAAAACAGAGTGGGTGAGAGTGAATGTTAATGGACATCGATCTAGGAGTAAGACGGAGAAAAAGTGAAGGTCTCGCGCAATGCCTAAAGAGTTTATCACCAGAAATAGTGGTATTGCAGGTGGTGAGGGAATGGTTATTAGAGCCTGTGGTATCCTGGTTTTCCTAAGAGAGGGAAGAGGAAAATAGAAAATAAATAGAGAAATAAAAATGTAGAAAGCATGAGACCTATGCAGTTCCCTCAAAATCCTGCTCTTGGGTTTTGTTTTTTTTTTTAATTAATTTTATTGCGAAACAAATAGCAATGAGACAGTTTCAAAACCGATTACTAGCAAAGTTTCAATGATTAATACATTGCATATTGTTGTCTTTGTAGTGGTTATTCATTATACAAGATGCACAGACATGATATCCTGCCCACAAACACTATTAGAACAAATCTCTCTATTCATTGAATTAAGAGAAAGCAGCCGTATATCTATCCTAACTATTTTGTGTATACAGATACAAAATGGCCTTCATTTATATCCCACTTTTTTGTTTAGTTTTGTCAGAGATGGGTATTCCATTGCCATTTAAATATTGTAGGTACATGACTTCAGCAAAATAATCCAATACAGTCCAGTAGTTCATAACAGTAGTGGGTTATCCATAGGACTGGCATTGTCAGAAGTTGTTGACTTAAGCATTTTACAACTCAGCATATTAATATGGTTTTATTTTTTAATACCTCATTTTTATACTTTTCTGCTGAAAAGTTAAGACCAAGCTAAAGCAAGACCTATATAACAAGAAATATAAATGTGTATCTGACAAGGTCAGTCAAACACCCTCAGAATTTAGAGTGTGCCTAAGGAGAGTCACATGGAGAGAAAACATTCTCTCAGGCTTTCACAGGGATCAAATTGGTCAAGCAATGGCCGCTACTCATCCACATGTCTAACACTGACAAAGGATCTACAAACTACCCTAAAGGGTAAATCCTGCCCTTAGTCTTTAGAGTGAAGGCTCAGCTACCTTTCCAAAACACTGGGCCCCGTCAGCACCATGGCCAGCGCCACTCCTTTCTTAGCTCTTCCTGGGACTGACTCCCCAACTCCCCATGTCCACAACAACCACACGCCTTTTGTCACAAGGAAAATTCCACTTCAGAGGGCGTTTTCCTCAACTCAGGGCTTAGCTCCTTCAGCTGCCCTCTGCATTCATTTCCTAGAGCTACGGTAACAAAGTATTACAAACTGGATGGCTGATACCAATAACAACATATTCTTTCGCAGTGTGGCGATCTAGAAATTTGTAATCAAGGTATCATCGGGACCCTTCTTCCTCTGATGGCCCTAGAAAGGGAACAATTTCTTTATTTCTTTTTGCTAGTGGTTTCCAACCATGATTGGTGTTCTTTAGCTTACAGCTGAATCACTCTGACCTCTGCCTTCACTATAACATGGTCTCCTCACCTTCCTCTTGCATCTTTGTGTCTCCAAATCTCTCTTCCCTGACAAGAACAATGATCACTAGATTAAAACCCTACCTTAATCTACTAAATTCATTTTAACTTGGCTAGGTATTCAAATATTTTATTTCCAAATAAGGTCACATTCACGAATATAGAAAGTTTGTGCTTGTGCCGGCAAGATCTTAGTACACTAAAGCACCTGCTTAGACAAGCTTAGGCAAGCACAGAGACTGTGGTTAGATCCCCAGTATCACATGCCATGCCCGCCCCACCTCCAGGGCAGGCTGAGCTGGCCAGAGACCAGGCATGGTAGTCTTCACTGGTAATCCCAGTGCTGGGGAGGCCGAAAGCAAGAGGATCACCATGAGTCCAAGCTGCACAGTGAGACCCTGCAACAACCAAATACATTTAAAAAAAGAAAGAAAAAAGAAAGAAAGAAAGAAAGAAAGAAAGAAAGAAAGAGAGAAAGAAAGAAAAAAGAAAGAGAAAGAAAGAAAGAAAGAAAGAAAGAAAGAAAGAAAGAAAGAAAGAAAGAAAGAAAGAAAGAAAGATAGTTTGGGCTTTACCATATCACAATCCTGCTTTTCCTGAGATGATACATTTCAGCATCACCTACAGAGGACTGAAACACAAATAGTACCAAACACTACATATGCATATATATGATAAAGTTTGCATTGTAAATTAGGGGCAATAAGAGAGGAACAATGATAGCTAAAAATAAAACAATGAAAATAATATACTATAGTAAAAGCTATAAACCTGTTCTTCCCGTAGATATTAGCAACCTCAGTATAGGGTCAGGGGTAGGGTTAGGGTTAGGGTTAGGGTTAGGGTTAGGGTTAAGGTTACATTTTTCCTCTCCTCATAAACTAAAACTTAAAGGAAGCATGTTAAGCTGCTTTTTGGCATACCAGAATTTCATCATCATGACTCTTGAAATTTCAGGCTATTATTAAGTAAAATAAATAGTGATTTGAACACAAACACTATTTTGCCTTGACAGCCAGTCTTATATCTGAGATCATTACTAAATGAATAATGAGCAGGTAGTGCAGACAGCATGAAGGTGCTGGATGAATGGGATGGTTCATGGCCTGGGAAGGGTGAAATGAAAGGCAGGAGGTTTCATCATAGAACTAAGAAGAACATGCAATTAAAAACTTGGGTATATTTTTGTTCTGGAATTTTCCATTTGATATATTTCAGATCACTGAAACTGGAGCAGTAGTCAAAGTACTGCAGAGTACTGTGTGTATGTCTGGGGGTGGGGGGAGTAATTGTTCTTTTCAGGAAATGCAGTTCAACCTGTGACACCCCCATCATTGCCTCTGTCTGGAATAGGGGTCTCTTCTAATAAACTGTCTTAGCATTCTGTGTTTCTAGCATAGCACATATTGGGCTGGTGTTAAGCATCTATTATCCTCTATTACACTTTCTCCTTGAGGCCAGAGAATTGCTCTCATTCATTCTGGCATTCCCTGCATAGCACAGAGCACATGGTATGTCAAGAATTCTGTCACTCTATTTAATCAAACACCTGAATGATAACTAAGGGCACTTCTTGGATTTTCCTTAACTTAGAGCATATACCAGGCAACACAGATACATTCATAACTATGCAAAGGCCTTAATCTCATGTATAGGATGCTGTGCTGGTATTTCTGGCTATAACAGTTGAATAAGAAGTCATCCCAGTCTTCAGGACTTAGAAAATGTACTAAATAGTTCAATAATCAATAGAAGAAGAAATGCCTAGTCTTGAGAGTCAGAAGCAGTTTTGCAAAGGTGAGATTTGAGTGGGACCTTGAAATGGAAAGGAAGAAAAGAAGTGTTCTGGGGAAGGAATAATTTGATCAGAAGTGCAGTAGAGGTACTTTGGGTGCTGTGTCAGATGATAGCTTCTTTTTGGGGTAGAGGAAAAGACCTGGAGGTGAGTTTGAAGGAGATTGGTGTGAAACAATAAAGATGTCTCTCTTGTTGACCAATAGGCCTAGGCATTTTTATACAGACAATGGAAAACCCAAAAGTACATGTCTGTTTTGGCAAGCATTTATTTAAAGGCTATGGTGAGGGATCAGGTGGAGCTAAGTGAGTCCTGTACTGGAGCTGCCTTGGGGACATAGGAGAAAAATGGAGGAAAAATTGTCAAGATTCCATGATTGACAGCACCACTGAGCCTAATACTGGAAAAACTGTGCTCCACATCTTTGTGGACCGTCTATGAAGTAATATGAGCCCTTCAAGGAAAAGTTGGTCTACAATTCTCCAGGTCCTCTCCAGCCTGGGAAAAGGGATGTTTTGGATTGAGATGTGCATGCTTGGCAGAAGCTTCCCTTCTCATGAGAGCTGAGTGCTTACTTTGTGTTAAGAACTGTGCTAAATAGTTCAATCAACAGCTGTTCTCTGAAACTTCAGGGCAATCCTTGAGGCAGATACTATTTTCTCCATCTTACAGGTAAAGAAATTGAGGCTCAAAGAAATTAGGTAAATCACTCAACATGAGTCAGTCAAGCAATGTATCTGATTCTAGTATTTGTTAGAAGTGAAGGGTGATAGGAAAAGCATGAACTAAGGTCCACAGGCCCACAAGTTCCAGCCCCACTAACATCAGCTGTAGCTCTCTGACAGTGGCCAAGTTAATAACCTCAATATCTTTGCGCATAAAATGGATATAATGATAACCGCTTTGTTTACCATACCAAGATGGTTGGGTGAAAATTAAAGTTGGGTGAGGTATTTGCAATGGCTCTATAAATTTTGCCATGCTGCAGAAATATACAACAGACATAGATCTCTAAAATAAACACAAAGAACCTTGCTTCTAAAATTTAGACAACTGGATCTAAAACTTCAGTCAAATTTTTTGATGACTCTATGCCTGTTTTCTCATCTACAGTTAAATGACTTTCCCATAGGTTAAATAAGATGAAAACAGATGCAATAATCTTCTTTGTATGTCTGCTTTTCCTTTTTTTCTCCCAGCAGGAGTATTATCATTCCTCAAATTGAAAAGGCCCAAAACCTGGTAGCCACACCTCACATCTGCCTTTCTCTGACTTGTCATTTTTTAAAATTTTTTTTTTGTTTCTTAAAGAATAAAAAATAGTAAGGACAGCCAAATAGCTCAGCAGATTAAAGCACCTGCAAGCAGACACAGGGGCCAGGAGTTCGAACCCCAGGCCTCTGTGCTGGCCCCGTCCCCGGGGCATGCTGAGAGGTAATTGAGACTGGGCATGGTAGCCTGCACCTGTAATTCCAGCTATTGGGAGGTTGCAAACAGGAGAACCAATATGAGTCCAATCTAGTAGTGAGACCCTGAACACTCTGTAGACCTTTCCCTAAAATACAAAAAAGAATAAAAAGTAGCAAAAAAAATTTTAAAAGAGCATTAGAAATGACATAAAATTTCATTAAACAAAGTAATAATTCAATAATTATTGCTGTGCTGCATGATGTTGTCTTCAAATTAGTTGTTTAGATTATCAGCTACAAATCTATAAAACTGATTTTTTAAAAATGGAACAAAACAACAACAAAAAGGAAGTTATAAGAAATTTAAAAGAAAGAAAAGATAAAAATAAAATTTTAAGCATTAACTGCTCCTTTGAACAGAACAACAGAAATCAGCAGTACATCTATTCCAACTATCCTGTGTATATACATATAAATATATCTTTTTCCCTTCTTTTTTCATCCTTTGTTTCATCCTTTTTTCCTTCACATTGAACAAATTCTTTCTCTTTCACAGTATCTATCCAAAACCTTTCAGGTTATATATTTACTCTTTCAGGTTCTCACACTAGCAAGACAATATGATGCTTTGCACATACGGATCTGATTTATTTCACTTACTAATATAGTTTCTAGTTGGATCCATTTACCTATAAAAGCTTTGCATTTATCTGTTTTTATAGCTAAGTAAAGCTCCATTATATAAAAGTATCACATCTTTTTTATCCATTCCTTAGTTTAACTCATCACTTTCATCATCAAATTTTGTCCCTTCTACTATGCAAATGTCACTTGCCCCTCTCCATCACTACTGCCATTCTTTCTTTGCAGCCAACTATATTCTTTGTCTAGATGAAAGCCAGGACTATTATCCCATACTCTCTTGCTGTCCTCCACAGAACAGAGAATGACCTTTCTAAGAGCATGAATGTAAGTATCTCTTTAACCTGCTTGAAACCTTTTTATAGCCTCCATGACCTTTGTAATCAAGATCTAAATTCTTCATCAAGCCCACAAGGCCTCTGATCTGAATGTTGACTGCCTTCTCATCTGGATCTGGGGCTTTTCTCCATCCTTGCACACTTGTCAGCCACCCTGTCCTTCTCTGGGTTTCCTTCCTGCCTCAAGACACTCATGCAAACCCTTCTCTCTCAGCCAGGAATGTTTCCCACATGTTCTTCATGCAGTAACTCCTGCTCAGCCATCAGGTACCCACTTCAAATCACATTCCCTGGGGAGCCTTCCCTCACTAACCCAAACTTGTTTAGAACATCTAATGACATGCTCTGACATCCTTATTCTCAGTTTCCCCCAACAGCTGTCATAGGCTCATTTACTTAATCCTTTGTGTGAATAGCTTTTAATATCTGTCTTACCACTGGGCTGTGAGTTCCATGAAGCCAGGGTCCAGCTTTATTTGCATGTGCCTCTGACCATGGTACCACCAGGGTCCAAGGCTTGGTACCACCAGGGTCCAAGCCCTAACAGATACTCAGTAGATAATCATTAAACAATGGAAAAACATCAGATGAAAAACCTCAAGCAGGGAGCCTAAAGCAAGTGAACACTGTGGCCCATGTTCTTCCTTCTTGTCTTCCTCCACTGCAGCTCTGGCTCAAGCTGGGATCCCAGGCTGTCAGGTACAATGACAAGCTATGTCACATCTTTTTTTGTGACATTCTTGGTGAGTGAAGTAGAAAAGACAGCATGCTAGCCAAAGCCTAGAGGAATGATGTGAATCAGCCTCCTGTCTCCTCTCCCCTGTTTTATTCTCTAAGGTAAAGAAAAGTGACCTTTCTGTTGTTGGGGTGCCAATACTGCCACAAACTCTTATGATCCTCTCTTAATTGGGGGAAGAGAGAACAGTGGTGGCTCAATGCCTTGGCCAAATGTCAGGGAACAATGTGAAATGCTGAGACAAGAGCAATAATGGCTCCATGAAAGACTTTTCTGGAAGCATCAAGCCCTGGGGAATGGGGTCCCAATTCTGCACACACCATTCCAGGAGCACCTGGCAACCACAGGTCTTCAGCCCTCCCCGTTCCTATGCAACAGTTCTCATATTTGCATAGTTCTGTCATATTCCTCTTCCTGTTGGAGACTGGCAGGAGGGCAATTAGTGGGGTTAGGAGTGAATCATAGCAACATCTGTCAGAACAGCCTCGGACTGTTATCCTCATCCACTGAGTGTGGGTATTGGAGATCGAATCACGAGGGCAAAACTTTGTTCTGCCAACAACCTTGTTCTGCTTCCCGAGACAGTATTACCTGTTGCCAGAATTAAAGGAGTGAGATGAGGTCATATTTGGGGAAACTGAGGTGTTTCGTTTAATGGCACAAAGACCAAACCTCCTGGGAATCGACCCAATTTACCACTGACACCTGTTTTATACTACAAATGCTTATTGCCCTTACCATCTGCCTCTGACCTGTGATCTCACACTAGACTACAGAAGGCTTTCTACTGTTATTGAGGTATAATATGTCTATATGAGAGAAAACGGCTTACTGAATTCTGGAAAAGTGAATATCTGCTCGCTACCCAATTTTGGGTAAAGAAGAGAAACATCACCAGTACACAGACACCCCAGTTTCCAGTAACTACTCACCAATATATATGGGATATCCTGACCTACATTGGCATATATTCATTTTGACTTTTATACTTTATATAACAGTGGAATCATGTGGCATGCTTTCGTGTCTAGCTTCTTTCACTCAAAATGTTAAATTGATGGTATTTATCCATACTGTTACCTATAGTAGTGGGTATAGCACAATTTACTACTCCATTCTATATTGATGATGGTGCTGGCAGTTTGCTATACCTGTAACTATTGCGGATCGTGATTCTGTGAAACTCTCATACAAGTCTTTTGATGAATGCATGTACCCATTTCCATTCTACCTGGTGCTAGGATACCTGTGTCATGGGATTGCCATATGCCTCAATTTAGGAACTATTTTCAGTTCCCCTAGACAGTTGTACTAATTTGCACTCTTATCAGAATGCAAGACTTAAGTTATAGTCTTGTGTCTTAAGTTATTCTCCAGTTAGGTGTGGATCTACTCCGGAGGTATAAGAAATAGCCAGTTTCAAATGCCCTATCCTTTTGCTATTGTGAATTACTAATCCATCCCCTAAACTGCTGAAGCTCAGTTACCTTTGTCTTCTGACAGCAAATTTCTCATAAATCCTGTTATTTCCTTGCCGATGCTTGCTGGGCCTCAACGGTGCTGTGTGACATTGCTTCCTCCAAGAAGACCCTTCTAACTCATGCTTGAGCTGGAAACAATAACCCTCCCCTTTGCTCCCACACCCTCTGCCACTCTGGCTTTTCTAGACCCCTCACTCATTTTGTAGGCACCTATATCCCTCATCAGTAGCATTCTTGGAGGGTAGAACAGCCTGTTTCACTACCTAGAACTACATGAAGCTCTAGGTGGCTATTCAGAAAATAACATTGAATGAATGAATATGAATGAATGAATGAATGAATGAATGAATGAATGAATGAATCTTCTCAATGGTAAATTTGGTGAATGCAGAATTCAAGACTTGTAATTTTCTAGTATCACCTCATGGATGCATTGGATACATAGTAAGCATTTAACAGAGGCCTGCTACACCAAATTGGCATGAATCACAAACCAACTCCTCCAGTTTCTTAAGGGAAGACTCTTGATGTAATCCCCCAGAGCAGGGGCAAGCAGAAAAGATTCACCCCAGCTAGATTTTAGTGACATTTGGATTTTACTTCCCACTAGTGTTTTCCGCTGTCACTTGGGAGGAAACACAAGATGACTCAGACTCTCCCGATGGTTTCTCACCCACACACAGAGCTGTCTTTGCCCCACTTTCAGTCTGCCCCAGACTCTGATGTCTCCATATCTGAAGTTCAGAGCTGGAGCAGTGGTGATAAAAATGAAGACAAATCCACCTCCTCCACCCCCAAGCGCCACAGAGCAGATTCACAAGAGAGGGATAATTCTAATTGCTGTGGGCTGGCTCTGACCTGTTCCACCTCGATATGCGTCAGTCTCTAGAAGGGAAAGCCAGAGCGGTGATATGTGGTGGCCCTTCCTAAGCTCTAGATAGATGACACAGAAGTCATGGTGCCTCGGGTAGACTGAGCCCCAGGGCTGTCACCACTGCTCCTGCTATCATTCAGCTTTCAGTGCCGTGGACTGTCCAGGCAGCCAATGGCTCCAGGAACAGACATTCTCAGTGCTCCAGTTAACCTGGCTTCATGTTTCTCATTAAGGAGGCTGTAAACTCTGCAAACATCAAATGTGTTATGAAAGTTCATTATATATCTGTTCCGCATGTAAGAAGGACTCATTTTTCTCCAAAATTTAATAAAAAGTATTTATAAACTACTTCCCCTGAAGACTGAGAAATGGCTATTTCTGAATCTTACCCCGAGAAAGAAATAAAGTGCTTTTTGTTGTTGTTGTTTTTGGCGGAACCAGGGATTGAACTAAGGCCCTTACACTTGCCAGGCAAGCGCTTATTCTACTGAGCTATCTCCTTGGCCCCCAATGTTTTCTTTTAGAAAGAAGTAAAACAGTAGTAGTAGGAGTAGTAGGAGTAGTAATAAAATAATAATAATTTCTAGAAACATGTTGCTATGATTTGTTTCCATCAAAACTCTTGCTAGTAAAGCCATGGTGTTATGTTGAGCTGTAGAGGACTCAAGTCAACAATTTCTGACATTGCCAGTTAAGCAGAAGACCCAATACTATTATGGACTACTGGACTCCTTTAGAATATTTTGCTGAGTTAACACACCTATAATATTCAAATGACGGAACTAAACAAAAAAGGGGATACAGATGAATGTCCATTTTGTATCTATGTGTTCAAAATGGCTAGGATAGATATATAGTTACATTCTCTTAATGAATAGAGGGATTTGTTCTAATAGTGTTTGTAAATAGGGTATCATGTCCGCATCTTGTACAGCAAATAACCACTAGGAAAAGAGTATGCAATGTGTTAATTATTGAAACTGTCCTACCAAATTGATTTGAAACTGTCTCATTGCTATTTGTTTCTCAATAATATTATGGAAAAAAAAAAAAACTCTTGCTGAGGGATGGCCAGGTAGCCCAGCAGATTAAAGCACCTGCTTAGGCAGACACAGAGGTCGGGGTTTGATCCCCAGCTTACTGTACAGGCCCCACCCCTGGGGCACACTGAGACAGTGATTGAGACTAGGTGTGGTGGTGCATGTCTATAATCCCAACACTGGGGAGACTGAAAACAAGAGAATCACTACAAGTCTGACCTGTGTAGTGAGACCCTACAGATCCTGTACGAAACTCACACACACACACAAAGCTCTTGCTGAATCTGGTCTCTGTGTTAGTCAACTTTCAATGACTAGCACAAATACCCAAGATAATCAGCTTATAAAGAGGAAAGAGCTACTTTGGCTCACAGTTTTGGAGGTTCTAGTTCGTGGCCGGTTAGCCCTGTGGCTTCTAGGGCTGGAGCAGCGCATTCCGAAGTAAACATGTGGCAGAGGAAGCTCATCTACCTTGTGTCCTGGAATGAAAAGAGAAAGGGGGCTGGACCCCTTCAAGGGCAGTGACTGGAAGACCCTTCCCCAGGACCCAACTCTTCCTGGTTCCATCCTATCCCAGGAGTGCCATGGCTTGGGGACTAAACCTTCACACACGTACTTTCAGGGGACGCTCCCCCGAACTTCAGCAGTTCCCACTGTAATCATGTCAGGAGATGAGGCTTGTGGGAGGTGACCAGATCATGGAGCGATGAAACCCTTTCTCGCCTGCTGGAACTGGAGTACTTACTATGAGAGCAGGTTGCTACGAAGCGGATTCAGCTCCTTCCGCTCTTGTTGCTCCTCCTGCAGTGGGTTCCCACCTGCTTTGGTTTGCCTCCACGCATCGGAGCAGCATGGAGTTCACAGCAAAAGCTAAGCAGATATGGCACCATGCTCTGGGCCCTGCAGAACTGTGAGCTAAAATAAACTTATTTGCTTTCTAAATTACCCAGCCTTATGTAATTTGCTGTAACAACAGAAAATACACTGAGAAACACATTAATCTTTGTGTGTGTACATACCCAAAGGAATCTTACAGGAGTATGTATTTTAATGCAGTTAAATGAGAAACATTTTAAACTGTGGCACAGCAACAATACCCAGGGTTTGGTGTTTTCACTGTGCCTTGGTTTCAGTTTTATCCTTCTGTCTCTGCTCTATTGAGAACACATAAGATGAGGTTTCGTTGTTCTGTAGGAGAAAGTGATACACATCTATTAAATGCAAAATATCACTCCTGGGCCCAAAGAAATAATGGCACATGTAGTCATTTAAACATTTGCTTGATACTTGGTATGTGCTCGCAGCTAAGACACAGATAAGTACTAATCCTGCCTGTAGGCAGCTCAAGGTAGAGTTTGGATGACATACATTTTAGGAAATCCCCTAAAACGCAGGTACAAAAGTGCAGTGAGAACGAATGCAGACCACAAAATTGGAGTTTTGCTTGTGTTTGAATTTTTTTTTCAGTCCTAGGAATTGAACCCAGGGCCTTTGCACTGAGCTATATTCCCAGCCCTTTTTATTTTGAGATGAGTTCTCACTAAGTCAGTAAGTTGCCCAGGATACACTCAAACTTGTGATCTTCCTGCATCGGCTTCTCAAAAAGGGGAGATTACAGGTAAGCATTACCATGCCCAGCTCAGTGATATTTGCCAAATGTTTCACACGTGCAGGGCTGGCATAAGTGTCACGAGTCTGTTGAGATGACCCTCACCTCTAGTAACTCCCCTCTCCTCTGTGCATTGCTTGTGAGAGCCCCAGAAATTCCTCCAAGGTAACAAATGAGTGTTCTTGCCTAGTAGTTCCCAGTTTGTTTGGTTGCTCTCAATTCCTTCCTCATAAAATTTCTCCCAAATCCTAGGGTGCATACAGACCCAGAAAGGGAATGGTCTGAATCTCATGCAAACGCAGAGAGAAAGCTGGTCCTTCACAGTCCACCCAATAATCCTGGACAGCAGCTTGGCCATCCCCAGTGTGTGACACTGGGGGTTTTTTGAAGCCAGTAAAGCTACTCGGCAGCACTAACCCTATCCTAAACTACCCTGATCAAAAGTATGGGATTGCAGTATGTAACGTCTCTCCCCTCCCTGAAACTTCACGAACAGAAAAATGTCTTCTAACAGCAACCCTTCACTGCAGGCTGCAACCGTGTCCCCTGCTCCTAGGAAATAGGAAACTCTCCTGCCTGCTTCCTGTGCTTGCTCCGCAGGGCCTCAGGGGGCATTTACTTTATAAGGACGAGCAAAGAGATTCTTGCTAGAAGAGCAAATGAAAATAAAAGCAAGTTAAAACCTGAAGCAGACATCCTGCTGTAGTTATTTACTTCGTTAATTAAAGTAATGAGAAACAAAACCTGTTGTTCCAGGGGCACAAGCTTAGGGCGCTTCTCATCTAAAACACTGGCTGTGCAGATGTGGCATTCAGCCTCCATGAGGCAGGCATGAGACCCATTTCCTGCTATCAGTTCCTAGCTGCAGAGGAAAGCTGAGTGCAGAGTGGGCACCAGGCTTCCTCATAATTCTACCAAAGGTGAAATCAGGCCCCTGCTCAGGCAGACTAAATGGCAGTAGGCAGCTGGGAATCTAAGCTCAAAGACAAAGAGGACTGTTAGGACCAGTCCTAAGAAGGGGCTCTTTTAGAGAAGGGAAAGGAAAGCCAGGAGAACCTGGAAGCCCAGGCAACACGTCAGGAAGTAGGAAGCCAGAAAGGAAGAGTACATCCCAGAAGGAAAGGAGGACAGCGCCAAGAGGAAGCTGAGGAGGAGGTAGGGAAATTCATAACTTAGAATGCACCTACCTTCTGATCTTGCAGGGGGCTGCCAGCTGCTGTCTCAACACTGGTTTATCTCTGTGATGAATGTGAGACTGCGCAAACACATCCATGAAGTCTTTTCTTGAGAGTCTGTCTTTGCTTATGCTGGAGGTTTTATTTCCTGGAAGCATCTCGATCTTTTCTCTCTGGTCCACCTATCAGTACACACACACATGCATGCGCATACAGGTGTGCACACACACACACACACACACACACACACACACACTTGCACACACCCACACATATCCAAACCATTTATAAACACCAAAATCCCAGCTGAAGTGCCACCTCCTGCATGAAGCTCTTTCGGATCTCTCTTTCTCCAAGGTTCTTTTGCACTAAGAGTGTGTGGCGATTTTGGCCTCCCTTTTTGAGATTCATGTCTTACAGTCATTTATGAATCTACTTCAACTCCCAACAGTCTATAAAACCCTTATGTGCAAAAACCATATCTTACTTATCTGATTCTTCAGAGTGCCCAGAACAGCACCTGGACCAAAGAGGGTTCTCCAAAAGTACCTATTGATATAATTATTCTCCCCAACCAAAACTCACTGGATGGAAAGGAATTATAAGGAATGTGAACTAATTATTATTGGGTGCCCCTTATATGTAGGCAGGAATTAGATGAAGCTCTGAAAATACAAATGGGAAACATAACTTGAAAGAAACTCAAAGACACATACAGTAGGCCCTCTCGATCCATGAGTTCCCCGTCACGGATTCAATCAACCAACTGTAAATCAAAATATTGGGGGAAATGTTGCAACTGTATTGAACATACTCAGATTTCTTTACCTCATCATTACTGTCTGTGTGATAAAATATAGCAATGATTTGCACAGCTTCTGGTATATAAGAGGAAGGCGAGGCCACATGCAAATATGGCATCATTTTATACAAGAAATGACCATCCATGCTTTTTGGTATCTGCTGGGATCCTGAAACCAGTCTTGCACAGATGCTAAGGAGCACCTAGGGAGGGATATGAACAATGCAGATGTGATCAGTGAAGACAACCTGAGAAGCCTCGGACCCTAGCTGGGAGCAGACACTGCCCAGAAGGACACCCAAGGGGGCGGCCCTTATGCTCTACTCTCAGAGCACAAGGCCTTGACTGCAGTAAGAGAAGGTATTCACATTGTAACCAACACAAGGAGCAGGCCTGGGGACCTAGTACTTCTGGGGAAGCAGGTCTTCTATACTAGATGGGGGGAAAAGGCAAAAGAAACTCCATACAGCATCCAAACTTCTTGGGGGCTTGATTAATTGCTTTAATTAGCCAGCTTGTAACCATTAAGGCAAGTGGCATGGATGGTAATAACACAAGAATGATACCCAAGATTAGGCCTCAACAACTGCAGTGATGTTCTCCTAGCAACTGGACCTAGGTTTCTGAAGCTGGTCCTGGAGCCAGGGAAGAGAAATGTGCAGGGTGTGATCAAAGGCAGCCCAGAGCTGATTAGCGCCAACATCCTACCTTGTCAGCACCAGCTCCCAGGGTGAATTAAGTGCCTACAAAATGAATGTGCATCTGGAAAATCTCCAAAGTGGATTTTATTCTTGCCCAAATGTTACCCAGTATTTTAATTAACCTGGGCTTATTGTTCTAATTACTTGAGCTTTATACTGTGAATTGCTGTTCAGGAGTAGTGCCGATCAGCAAACACAATTACCGTGTACGATATTCCCCGCAAAGCTTTGCCCTTGAAATTTTATTTTAAAAAAATAATAATTAGTAACATAAATCTTTAATTTCTGGTTCACTGGGGCTAACAGACTGAAAAAGTATAGAAGAAAAGCTTTCTTCGTGAAGAAGAAATGGTCTTAATAGTCAGCAATCATCTAATAATTTAATGGTCCTTTTTTACTTTGAGAAATATCCAGCCAAAAAGCAAAGGATACAAAAAGATGCTATGATATATTGAGTGAGGAAAAAATGAGGCATAATAGAATGTAGGTGGCAGAAACATTTTTTAAAAATAATTCTTCAGAAGCCATCGTGTGAGTGTTTGTGTCTGAATGTGTGCCGCTAGCACGTAGAAGCTTATATACCAAAAGTTTTGCCTTCGCTTCCCTTGAAGATCAGGATGGGGGCAGTGGGGAAATTAAGAGGGACTCTTCATCTCTATTTTATATAGTTCAGTATTGTGTTGGGATGTTGTGACAGATGTATTGCTTTTGCAACTGAAAAATTATTTATCCTCTGGAAGCCACTACTCCTCAAATGAACAAAAGGCGTCGCAACCCAAAGAGCCCTCCCTAGGAAACCCTGCTCCCAGGGGCACTCAGCTGCACATGCCCAAAGCCTCAGAGAGGGGTCTCGTGGAGCATGAACCTCTCTGTCTTCCTCCCTAGTCTCAGCTCCTGGCCTCCGCTCCTGTATCTTGCAATCCTTTCTTAGCTTCTTCATGTTTGCTGTTGAGTTGCTCATTTCTGTCTCCAACTTTGGACTCTACCATGGCCCTATCCTTGACTCTCCAAGCCTTGGATAACTCCCTCTGTGCAGAAGACTCAGACTCTAACCCATTCTTCATCAGGATCTTACCATCACCAACTCCTCTCCCAGTGGCTCTCCCTCAGGGGTCTCAATCCAGTCCACTGTTGTAGGACACATATTTTTGATCCAATGTGAATTCTCTACACAGACTAAGTATTTATTATTTGATGTTATAAGAACATCAAATTTTTCAATGAAGAAGAAAAACTGAGGTAATTGAATTTTATCAGAAATACTACTTTCAGTGCCAAGTATTCCTAAAAGATTGTCAGAATTGTCCTTATTTACTTGATTTTATTTATTTATTTATTTATTTATTTATTGTGGAACCAGGGATTGAACTCAGGCCCTTGCACTTACCAGGGAAGCACTTATTCCACTAAGCCATCTCCCCAACCCCATTTACTTGGTGTTTACCTTGTAGCTCAATATTAGAATCTAACTTTCACATAATATGTAATTCCAGAGAACTTCACTTAATGAGATTTGCCTATTACAGAAATGCATTAAAATGTCGAGCTGAATCCCAGGCTCCACCCCTTATTTAAAAAGAAGGTGAGATTGGGTCCAGAGGTGTTCACTGAGTCACTCAGCCATAATGCCTTAATTTCTTCTTCAACAAGCATTTATTTCCACACTGTTGACTGATTGGCAAGCATTAGAAATGCCGGGGTTAAATAGTCAAGGTCCCTGAATCCCTGTTCTCAAAAAGCCCTAAATGCAACAAACAAAGGACCCACAGGAGCAATGCAGAGCTCAGGGTTACCTAAAAGCTTATAGCAGAAGTGTGAGCCAGTCCGGTGGAGTCTCCATTCAACACTAGATACAAACAGCATGAACCTAGGCACTAAAGCAATGGCTGATATGACCAGGCACCAAGTCTTGTCTCAAAATAAGTCACTGTCTAGCAATAGAAAGGCAGAGTGTATATCATTAGAAAAATGCAAGAGTCACCACAATATACAGGGGGAAGAGGGCTAACTCTGAGCAGCCAGAGGTACACTAACAGAAAAGGCACTATCTGAATGAGCTTGCAGAAGGAATAAATGGGTGTCTGATCTAGCCAGGAGAGTGAGGCAAAGGCTGCTACAGGCAAAGGAAGGAGTGAATGCAAAGCATGGCACGTGCAAGGGCTGTCAATGGTTTAAGACACAACTCAGAGTACTTGTTGGGCAGTCATGGACATCAGTATTTGTCTGTCCAGCAGAAGTTCTGGGGTGAGGAGCTCTGAATACCCATTCAAGTAATCTCACTTCACTTTGTACCCAGCGGAAAGACTGTGGAGTTATGTTTTCATCTGTATTCTAAAACTACCTCTCCAGGGTCCTTGGAGGATAAAAGAATAAAAACTAAATACAGGAGGACTTGAAAGTGAGTTGCTCATCAGCTTAGACACTCCCAGAAAGAATAACATGAGGTTAGATTATAATGAAGGGGAGGGGAATGAAGTGAACTGATCTCTTGACAACTACTCTGTGCAAGGCTCCACGTAGGCTATTTTATGCCTTTCTGATCATTCAGTGCTTACAGTATCACAGAAGGGGAAAAGTGATATTTTGGACTCTAGTTTGCAGAGGAGAAAAGAGGGTAAGTCCATTCTCAAGGCCATCCAAGAACATAGTGGAACTACAATTCAAGCCCTAGTCTATTCATTGTTTTGAAACAAAGGCCAATATGCTGAAAGCTAAATGGAACACACTTAGGCCACATGGAAGATAGCCTTCCTTAGGTCGCAGAGTACATCGAGTTGTGGATGCAGGGTTATAAATTCCAAATGGTGAATTCCTTTGGAAATGTGATGCCAAGGAACTGTTTCCTCTTCTTCTTTTCTTTCTTTTTTTTTTCTTCCATTTCTTTTTTTGTATGTGTGTATTTTTGGAGAAGGGTCTACAGGTTGTTCAGGGTCTCACTACTAGATCGGACTTGTAGTCATTCTCCTGTTTACATCCTCTCAAGTGCTGGGATTACAGATGCACCCCACCAGGCCCAATTTCAATTGCCCTCTCAGCATTCCCCCAGGGGCAGGGCCTGCATGGCAGGCTGGGGAATAAAACCCCTGGCCCCTGTGCCTGCTTGCAGGCACTTTAATTTGCTAAGCTATTTGGCCGGCCCTGTGTTTCCTCTCTTAAACATCAGAATCATGTTCTCTCTGATGAAGAGAATTATTTAACTATTTCTTTTCCTCTTTTGCATTGTTCATTAGAAAATTCTTAAAGACAGTAACCATGCTAACCCAAGTAATTACAATATGCTGTTTTTTACATGCTCTTATTTTGTTTCTTGTTCTGTATGCGTAGATTTTTTAAAGATGATACACTGCCAGGTCTATAGCTCAGTGGCACAGCACCTGCCTGGCAAGGGTGAGGTCGTGAGTTCAATCCCTGGTACCCAATAAAAAAAGATGGTACCAAGATTTGGAATATCAGGGGGGCCTGCCCATTAGTGCAGTTGTTTCAGTGCCTGCTTTAATGAAGCAGTCATGCTCAAGATGCTCTGGTTCGAACCCAGTCTCTCCCAGGAAACCAGAGATGCCCTCAAGGCATCTTGAGACTGTCAAAAAAAAAAATCCTTCTTCCACACAACACAGGGTAAACTTTCTGTTCACTCATTACTGTTTCTTAAGAAAAGCATCACCCGTCCCTGGACATCATGAGGCAGGAAGATCGGGTGGCTAAAATTAGCTGGGAAAGGGGGTGTGGCAAGATCCTGGGTGTGGCAAGATCCCCAAAACAATTCTCAGAAGCCTGCATGTGGAACTGTCACAAGAACTCGAGTAGGTTTTGGTAGGATGAGCCTGGGAAATATAAAAACAGGACAGATGCTGTGAAGGGCTCACTCCCGAGCCCCTTCATAATAGCCCACCCTACACCATAGGCATATTTTTTCCTCCCTTTTTCCTCAGCCTAAATTCATTCTGCAGAGCCTATCTTTATCCTACCCTTCTATTTTGTTTTGGGGTTTTTTTTCATTTAATAAATGTGAAACTTTGCCACCATTTTTGCTTGTTTTGTTCAGTTCTTTGCCCAGGACAGAAAGGACCTGCAAATTACCTCCAAAAGGAGATTCCAACACCCTAGAACTCAGTAACAATCATGCAGGTAGCTAGAGATCTCAGGGACAGAGCACAGTAGCAGGCTTGAGACAAGGTGCTTTCTCTCATCTCTGCTATCCACTGAGGCAAATACTCTCACAGGCTGGATGGAAAGTCAAATAAAAATTTATTTTAGCAATGAAAAAAAAAGATTTGGAATATCAATACAGACTATTTAGGTATAGCAATACAATATTTGTTGTATACTATCTTTGTTTATTTTTCAGCATTTGTTATGAACAAAGCCCAAAACAAGTGCAAGAATGGGCAGGCGAGCTTTCTTCCCTCCTGTACTCTATGTGAGCTGTGCTTTTAGGCATCGGCATTGTTCTTTAGCTCACTGTTGGTGCATGTACCAGGTATTGGTTTAATCAATGCATTTTGTCTCCAATATGTACCAAGCACTTTACTGTTATGATGTACTAGATCCCACTTAATTGCCCTGACATGCAAGGTCGTTTCTATCACCTCCAATATATAGATGAAAAAACTGAAGCTCAGAGTACTTAAATGATTTGCCTGGGGTCACAAAAATAGGAAGGAGAAATCAGATTTGAATTGAGGGTTTGCTCATCCCAAAGCCTATAGGGTTTTTCCTTCACTGAAGAAGGTCTAGTTTCCTTAATCCTTTTGTGATCAGGCAAGTATGTAAGTCTCATGCAGCCTCTTATCTCCCTGCATGGCCAGCTCCCCAATTAATTTTTTTCTAAAGAAGGGAAAAAGAAGCAGAAAGGCCTGATTCAAGCTGTATTGACAGGACTAAATATCCTAACTGGCTATTTTTCTGACCTAAAGCAAATGCTTTCAGAGCATAAAAATAGAATCTTTCTTTCCCATTTATCTTTGTTCTTAAGAACCACCGAGTGAAGAATGTATCAGACCCCCTGACTTGTCTATCTTTGTAGGAAAAAAAAAATTTAAACCTTTTACACTGAGCTCTTCTGCTTTTTTTATGCAGCCTGGTAATGAAAACTCAATGTGCAAATCCTAACAGCAAGTCCATGTTACATAATAAACCCTCTGCCTTCCCCACCCTCTCTAGAAGAGCAGGCTCAAGGAAAACACTTCCGAATTAAAGGACTAGGAATTCTTCCATGCCATGGTCAAAACCTCCCTTCTTCTCTGTCCACCTGGTATAGAAGGGTAGGTCTGTGCGCTGGAATCCACATTTCAGAAGGTCCGTTTTCCTGAAGAACATGCTCAGTTAGGAAGGAAATGCATTTCTGGAAACCCAGCATATGTAAATAATAGCATTCAGAGAGTCCCCTCTGCATGGTCTGAGATAGAAGGAAAGAGAAAGTGACACGATTGTGTCATGCAAAGTACTGAGAGCTTCCTCTGCCTGCTCCCCAACCCTCCCAGCAGTCTTGCAACATAGTTCCAATGAGAACATTAAAGCTCTAAGTGGTAACTTGCTCATTAAAATAACCTGACTGTTAACAAAGAATGGAGCTGCAAGGGCAAGCCCGTGTCTCTCCAGTTCCAGAGCTCCTTGCCACCAGGTATCATCACAGGTGGAGTGAAACCCTGAATATAGCACATTCTTTATGAAAGAAGTCCACATAGGATGGAGTCATCCCTGACAGTGTTCTCTTTCTTCAGCTTGCCACATCTATTCACCCAGGCTCCACCAGCAATCCCCTGATAAACTCCCGGCACAGCCATCTCTGCCGCCATCACTTGTGGATTCCCAGGTGGCCTCCCTGCACTTGACTATTCTAGTCCACATAGCGAAGAATCTCTTTCTCCCTGGACTGAGCCAGGAAACAATTGGAATACTTCAAACAGCATATATAATGGTCAAGTGCAAGACAGAAGACATGAGAGCAGAGAGTCAATCAGCTTTGCAGAGAAAGGATTTCTTAAGAAATGTCACGTAGGATCCTATCCCCCTCCAGGTGTCTGTATGTTACTAAACTAGAAAGGTTTTTTAACTCTGCATTTTGTAACAGAAAAACACAGGAGTTTGTCGAGAATGATGAAATCAACACTCCTGTGATGAAAATGATATATATTTATTGGACATAATTATATACAATAAACCACACAATGGTTTATGATACTGCATGACAGAAGAAGAAATAACTGTAAAGAATAGGAACTTCACCATCATAGTTAAGGGAACACTGTTAAGCTCCCCACTGAGCTACTCTTACCCACACTTCCATGCTGAAAAGTTTACTTTCTACCTTAGGTCTTTGTCTACTGAAAATGGAAATCTTGCTTTTTGCCTCCATATCCATTCTTTACTGATTATTTCCTAGTTTTATTTATGGAATGCTGTGTGTGTAACTCTTACTTCTTGCTGCCCTTGCTCATAGCATGGCTAGATGCTTCTGCTGCACTTGATTTTGCTGATTTTTAAGAGTTCTGTTTGGCTTGTCTCCGGTATCTTGACTCCACATGTGGGTTCCATGGTGTTTCTCTGTTGTGCATTGAGAAAAGCACAGCATATTACATTTCTCGGAAAAGTCCCTGCCTAACTTGGAGTCTATTATGAAATGGAATTATCTCATTAGGTAGAAAGCTGGACATCAGAACTTGTGCCACACCATGACAAAGTCTCAATAACAGTTTAGGACATTGCCATTTAAGAATGGCTGCCATTCACTAGGTGTCAGCCCAGCTGGGAGGCTGAGGGAGAAGGACTGCAAGCTTGACGCTAACCCTGGAAACTTAGCAAGATCTTGTCACAAAAAAAGGAACTGCTACCATTTAAATTTAGTTTATTATATACCAGATACTGACTTAATAGGTTACATTTACTATTCTCATTTGAGTCAATGTTCACAAAAAATTACGATGTTAGCACTATGAGCTCCACATTAAAGATAAGGAAACAGATTGGTGAAATTGCATAATACATTCAAGTCTGCATGTGGAGTAAGTTACAGAGCTGATACTCAAACCAAGGCACTTATGTGCTTCACAGCTATCCTATGAGTTTTAACTTGATTTTGAAGGTAAAGGGGGTCTCTAGCAATTCTTACAAAAAGACAAGTGAAGTATTTTGACAGCACTAAAAAGAATAGATGGGTGTGGGTGGAGGTAGAGACTGCTGTCCATTCCAGGTGGTGGGGTCTTAACAAGATCGGTGAAAGTTTGAAGAATGAAAGAAAGGATGATGGATTTGAGCCATACGAAGAATTCACATCGAGAATATTTGGGGATAGACAGAAATCAAGAGTGATACCTGGAATTCTGATGTTGGCAATTTGGTGGATGGTGGAGCCATTTGCTAAGGGGAAAAATGTAAAAGGAGAATATTGGCAAAAAAAAAAAAAAAACAAGGCGGTCAGCACTGGGCTGAAGTTCAAGTGTGTGAGTAATATTCAATGGAGTCTACAAAAAGAGCTGTATACTTAGGTCTCCAACTTGGAAGCAAGATTTTCCACAAGTTGTAGTCTCAGAAGTCATTTCTTCAGCCATGAGAGACAAAACCAGGGAAGTAAGTGATTCTTCAAAGAAAGTAGTATATAGAATAGGAGCTAGAATAATCAAACAATCTAGAGATCAAGCTGATAACAGAGAAGCATCTCTTGTTGGACTTCACATGAAAACTTCTAGCTTTGCTCCTAGGCTCCAAGGTATTTACAACCCTGCCTAATGGGTGCCAATAGATTGAGACCTCCATGAATAGAAGAGTAAAACTTTTCTTTTTAAAAAAAAAAATAATTGTATTGAGAAACAAATAGCAATAAGACAGTTTCAAAACCTATTAGTAGTACAGTTTCAATAATTAATACATTGAATATTGTTGTCTTAGTGGTTATTCATTGTAGTAAAACTTTTCTTGGGGGCCAGGGAGATAGTTCTGTGGACTAAGTGCTTGCCTGGTGAGCACGAAGTCCTGAGTTCGATCCCTGGTACCATCAAAAAAAAAAAAAAAAAAAAAAGATTTCTCTCTATGTTCCAAATTTCTACATGTTCTGCTCAGGGCAAAAAGTACATGAGGAATAAACACTTTCTTGCCTTTCAGATAAACATGTATATGCTCATTGGGCATCCTTGCATCATTTTCTCTACTACTGCACATACACACACACACACACACACACACACACACACACACTTGTTAGGACCACCCAAAATGTACATATGGTCTATGCTGTCAAATAGAAAGAGCACAGACTCTACGGTCAGACAGAAATGGGTTCAATTTTCGACTTTAACACATCACCTCATACAAGATACTTCACCTCTCCAAGCGTCAATGCCTCTATCGATGAAATGGGTGAATCATATCCAGAAAGCTAGAAGCAACATTGAAAAGATCAGATAAGATATAAAGCCGCTAGGATAGGACCTTGAACACAATAGGTGCCCAACTAAATAAATGTTGTTTCTTTTCTTCCTCTCTCCAGTCTAAGAGCCAGAGGTATGCAGAGAGTTTGAAATTTATATCATTCTTCCACAAGTTGTTTGGACCCAGAAGGGGCTCTATTTTTTCCCTAGATCTGCCTCTCTAACTGTAGGTTGCAAAACTAGGTTATGTGATTCCCCAAGAAAGCTCTTGTCATTGCACCAGATTAGTAATACAAGGACAAAAATTGCAGTTTTCCATGTTTTGGAAACAAAAGGATAAGAGAAGTTTTCTTCCAAGCCCCCAAGCATTCTCATGAACAACAAACAGCACTGAAATCAGCAGGTATATGTTCCAAGAGAAGACTGTCTCTGGACTCTGTTTGAGTAATTTTTCCCTCCTAGAAAAACATAAAAAGAGAGAACAGCAGAAAATACAAGGTAAGGATCAAACCCATGCACAGCCAGTAACCAGCTTCTTCAGAGGCATTTTTTACAGAGGTTCTGAGCCTCCAGATCAAAGTCCAGACTCTTTGCTCAGATCAGGGCCTGGGTCCCTAACCTCTGTCCTTGTACGTGTTCATTCACCACCTGAATTAAAGAGCCAAAGTTGGTGCTCAGGATCTCTCTGATGATGGGATTTTGATGAGTCTGATTGGAGGTTAATAAGCAGCTTGGATATATTTAAATCTTTGAGTAAACACACATCCTGGAGGCTATCTAGTTCAACCATGTCATGTTAAAGATGACAGGCCTACTCCCACTGGGAGGGACTTTTCTGAATACAGTGGTTGAGTTAAGACATAAACCCAGAATTCCCGACGCCCAGGCTAGATATATTCTAAGTAGCGCATTGGCCCTAGGTGAGCACAAATGTTATCTCCTACCAGCACAGATTGGGTATGCAAATGAACATCATAAAGCTTAAGAGATGGGACATACAAACATCCAGGTTTCAATGAGCAACCATCCAACAGTAACATCACAATAACACAAAGTATTGATATTAGAACATTATACTCTTAAATAGCTTAGTAATACTATCCTTGATTAAATTTTAAAACTACTTCTATTGACAAAATCTCATCTTATTTGACTCCATGGGGTATATAGAAGGAATGATGTCATCCTAGGTACAGAACATTCTCCAGAGACAAGACTTTTTCCATACAATATTTATGTCATATCTACTATGTGCCAAGCATTCTTCTCAGTACTGAAGTCACTATGAAGGTCTCACAGCATAGTGGGAGCACGGACACAGGCATACATATTCTTTTTGGAATGTTTTGTGCCAGCACAACATCCACATAATGGGTTCTGGAGTTAGATGGGAGTGCTGGACAATGCTTTAGTGGACAATGTTGTTATCCTTTGGGGTGAGGACCACAGGACTCATCCAAAAACACAGGAAGAAGGAGACCGTGGTGATGGTGAAAGTGTCAGTGACAGAAAGAGGAAGATGATGAATCCAGTTTGGGACACAGGAAATCCAAAAGGCATTCTGTTGGTTGAACTGGCTCAGCCTCACTTCTGGTACAAGTGCCCCTCTGCAGGCAGATCCATTCATAGCTCCTCTCTCCAACCATTTCTGTTCTGCTTTCAAACACAGACCAAAATATAGAATCCACTGATGATGTCTTCTCTCTGTCTTTAAAAGAATCCTCCTTTTCTTTTATTATAATTTTCATACGTGTATAAAGACAAAAGAGAAACACACCTGCGCACAATCCATCGCATCTAACCAGGAGTTGCCACAGTCACTGCCTGAGCAGTCAGTGAAAGGGGGGGTGGGGTGAGGAAGAAAAGGAGAAAGATCAGGATGAGAAAAAGAGGAGACAAGGACAGAAAACGAACTGAGAAAAATCTGAGATGTGGCCAGAGAATCAGGAGACCTTGGGGACAGAAGAAAATAATTTAATCAAACAGAATTTGTTACCATATCATTATTCATGGCTGCAATGTGGTGAAATCATATCAACAACATACCAAGGGGCTATTTCAACATACATAGATCATAGTTCCTACCACCTCAGACACCTCTCACACCACATCTGTTTGAAAAAGGAGATGGATCGTTATTGCTGGAGGAGTTGACTGGACATAGTTGCTTATCTATTCAATTTTTCCCCACTAAAAGCACTCTACCTACATTATGTAAGTGATTCATAATACTGTTGATACGTAGGTGGTACTGCTTTTACCAGAAATAAAATAACTCAACCAATCTTTTGGTGTCATATAGGTTAAATCCATCAGTGAAATAAAATTGTTCCTTTTATTTCATATATCCTACCTTCCCTGCTTAAATTCATCATTTATTTATTCATTTTTTCAACAAAAGTACAGCTACTGAATACTTACAGGATTCCAACCATTGAGCCAGACTCTGTAAGTTGGATTTAATTTCTGGGTGGGCTGGAAATGGAAGTACTAAAAGAAAGGTCACACAGGAGTTTAGGAATCCAAGAAAGACATTGTAGGAGACAGAAAGGAAGATGTAGGAGAAACTGCAAGGAGGGTAAGGCAGGAAGTCCCAGAAGCAAAAACAAACAAATCCATGGAACAGAGCCTGGATCTTGCAAATTTGGGGCAGTTCTACTTGCCTTTAAAGAACAGAGGAGGTGAGTGTGGCGGTTTAAAGGAATCATGGGCCAGAGAGATAGTTCAGCAGTCTAAGCCCCTGCTTGGCAAGCACAAGGACCTGGGTTTGCTCCTCAGTACCACATGCCATGTAGGCCCCTCCACGGGTGCACCAAGCCAGGCACAGAGATCCGGCATGGTGACACATGCCTGTAATCCCAGCGCTGGGGAGGCTGAAAACAGGAGGATCAGTATGAGTCCAAGCTGCATAGAGAAACCCTGTACCAAATACATAAAATTTTTTT
>NW_004524648.1:9480560-9530073 GCF_000260255.1 Octodon degus | reverse complement strand
AAGAAGTACTCAGCACAGTGAAAGAAGACATAGATAGAAAAATAGAGGAGAGGGGCTGGCCAGATAGCTCAGCAGACTAAAGCGCCTGCTTAGGCAAGCTCAGTCACCAACCAGGGTTTGATCACACACACACACATGCACACACACGCACACACACACACACACACATACCTCCTGTCCTTTCCATTTTCCATTCTTAGGTCTCCACCAGGACCTCAGCCTCATCAATTCAAACAGAAGAAAGTGCAATCACCTCCCTGTCTCCTCTTCTTCTTGCCTCTTCAGATCCTTTCTCCTAGCTGTCCAAAACTAATTTTCCAAAATCTTCCTCTTACTTATATTACACCAAACAACTTTCCTGCAAATAAAACAAACAAGAAAATAAGACCTTCTTTATTACCTGAATAATAAAGTGCATACACACCGATCTGGCTGCAAACTACCTTTATGCCTCTCCACGTTTCTTTTCCTTCAGGTGCAGAGAATGTTCATTTCTTGGCTTCTGTCCATGGTCCTAGCTACCTGACATAAAAGAATGAAGACCTTATGAGGAAAAGAACAAAAGAAAGAAGGGGAAAAGATATATTTATGTGTATGTGCAGGATAGTTTGGATAATCATACTGCCCATTTCTGCTGGTTTTTTGAGAGGAGCAGTTAATGCTTTTTTTTTTTCTTTTGATTCTTATTTTTTTTTTCTTTTGAATTTCTTATAGCTTTTTGTTATTGTTTGGTCTTGCTTTTTTCCTTAAGCCAATCTTGCACATTTCTATCTGGTAACCTAAACAACTAATTTGGAGATAACTTCATGTAATACAGCAGCCATTGTTGAATTCCTATTCCTTTGTTTAGTGACATTTTGTATTATATCTAATGCTGGTTTTTTTCTACTATCATTTTGTGTTCTTAAAAAAAAAAAAAAAAAGAATGGTGACCTCAAGCTTCATGTGACCAGTGTCTTAGGTATTGCCCTTTTCTCTTTGGAAGGCCTTTCACTCCTTCCTTGCATAGGGCCTGCAGTCCAGCGGAAGGAGAAATGGTGAACAAGGAGGCCCAGAGCTGCATGCTGGCCCAGGACAAGTCCCTGACTCTCTTGCTATCGATTCCCTTGTCTACAAATTATACTAACAAGATGGGGCCAGCTGGTCTCTAAGGAGTTTCCAGGTCTCATTTAAAGTGAAGTTCACACAGAAATGTCCCTCACCTGCCCACCCCAACGTGACTTCTGCTTCTTTAATAAGCTAATCTCATCCTAGTATAGAGAACTAGAGTTAGTAGACTGTTCAAAGTGTTCAAAACTATGTCTATATTAGCAACATGCTCAAGTGACTTATCTGTTCAAATATCCACTTCAGAAAACAAGGACACCAATTAGAATGTCTGCCTTGTGTACCTCTGTCCAAAAATCCCATCTCTCTATGATTTTAATGTTACACTGAGGAACACCAGGCTGCGAGCAGGTTCATGGGTTGCTAACTCAACCTGGGTATCAGTCTTGAAGTTGAAAGTGTAAATGAAAGCACAATGCACTGATTTACAAAGGATTTGTAAAGTGATGCACATTAAAACTGTTTCACACCTATCATCCCACTTGACCTATGAGAGCCAAATGAGGAGATCGAGCAATCAACAAATAATAGGAAGGTCTTCCAGGTACCAGGCACTGTTCAAGGTGTTTAGCAGGTACCCGTGAACAAACTCAAGATCTCTTCCTGCACAGAGTTGAGAGCAAAGCAGCATGGGATCTACTATGCTGAGATAAATATGAAAAATCTTTGAAAGAGAGATTCACAACTGTTGCATGATTATGGGATAAGTGCACTGGCAAAAGACGGATAGTTAATAATAACGATCATCATTTATTATTCAACATATATTCACTGAGTTCTTACTATAGGCCAAGCTCCCCGCTTAATGCTTCATATCTGTTATTTTATTTAGTTCGTGTGCTAACCCCGCAAGGCAGGTATTATTGTCTCCATTTCTCAAATGAAGAAATTAAGATTCAGAGATGTTCAGGAGCTTGCTCAGGTTTCACAGGCTGGTTTGCAGTGGAGCACAGAGGAGGCAGCAATTGGGCCTCTTTGCAGAAAGAGGGAGAGCCTTAGAGAGAGGAGTGTCAAGCGAGGTCAGGAGCTCTGAGCACAAGTTCACCAAGCAAATGCAGGGTGAAGATCTCATCTGGAACCTGAGATCAAAGTCATGAAGTTGGAAAAATGTGATGCAGCTTCAAATGTTTCCCTCTCTTAAAATCAAGAGAAAGAAACTTAGATAAACTGGAAAAAAAATAAGAAGTCCCATGAGAGAATGGTAGAGTGAATAGGGCCCATGTACACAGGACCTTAGAAGATAGACTTTGCCAAAGCTTCTTGAGATTTTTTTTTCCTGTGGAAAGTAAACAAGGGGGCTAGGGAGATAGCTCAGTGGTCTAAGTGCCAGCCTTGCAAACGCAAGGACCTGGATTCAATCCCCAGGACCGCATGCTGTGCCAGCCCCACACCACGCCCAACCACCAAAACTGGGGTGGTGGCACACTCCTGCATCCCAGCGCTGGTGAGGCTGAGACAGGAGGATCACTACAAGTCCAAGCTGCATATCAAGACCCTGTACCAGATAAATAGATAGATGATAGATAGATAGAAGGTAGATATCTATATCTGTATCTATATCATCTACATCTATATGCAGCACATATAGATGGAAAAAATGAGCAAGATTGCATTTATGAGAAGTCCTCCTCTAGTTTTTGATTCCTGAGCCTACTTTATTTTCTCAAAGCTATGTGTTCCCTGTGATCCATTGTGTGATACAATATCCAGATTTTGAAGTTCTGAAATAAGCAATGAGAAGCCATTAAAGAATTCTAAACATAATAAGGACATAATAATCAAAATAGCAGAGTAGGGAATGGATCAGGGAGGAAGGAAATTGTGGCCAAGAGCCTACATAAAGGAGGGAGTAATAGGGCCAACAGTAAGCTACGGACCACAGGGCTGGGCCTGGTGGTGCAGAGAGAATGGATTACAAGACAAAGGCTAAAGAATGATTTAGAAGGTAACATTGACAGCCCAGGTGTCAGGTAGAATGTGCTTGAGCGAAGGCTCAGCTGAGGGTCATTCCAAGGTTTCTAGATTTTATAAAAGACTTCAAATTCATAGCCAAAATGCTTCTTACATGGGTAAAACTTCAGATCCAAATTTAAAATTGTCAGTACTTCATAAAGGAGTGAGATAGCTCACATTTCTCTAGATCAATGAGTTGCTGTATGAAAAGGAAACACATACACACACACACACACACACACACACACACACACACACACACACAAACCCACCAAAGGAAGCTAATAGCCAAGCTACATTGATTGGAATCTTCTGATTTCTGTCACCCTCTCTACGTCAGAATTCTGCTGTCACTTAATGTGTAAGACTTCCAAGTCCCACACAAGAAACCCCAAGAGATTTTGATGGAGCCGTGAATGGTATAACTGTGCTCTTCAGTAGAATTCTATTTTGCCTTTTTTGTTTCTTCCTGGAGGGGAAAGAAACGTAGTGAAAATTGGTCTGTCATTGTTTAAGAAACAGAAAACAGATAGAAACACTTAAATATCATAAAGCTCCCTTTTGTAGAATAACTAAGCATCCGCAACGTAACCCAACCTGCAGCAGTATAACTGAATGTTAAGTTCTGAATGTTACGCCATGTGTTGAATAACATTTAGACATCAAAAAACATGGCTATTGAGAAACTTTTGTCCATGATGATGGCTGAAAGAATGAATCAATGAGAGTGAAATCTTTGTTATTCAAACACTCTTTCACAGAGAAGCATCATTTTCCTGAATAAAACATGTTTCTAAGAGCTAAGACTTATTTATTCCTTTACACATCACAATTTTTCTTTTTGCAAATGAGACTATGTGATTAAAACTCCTTCGGAAATACACCCTGTCCTTTTCTACACACATATGTGGGTTTCACATAACAAACTATCTTAATGGCCCCAGGTCATCACTGTGAGTTCCAACTATCATGTTAGGCTACAAAACTTAGGACTACTTGCAATATGTAGAGTTGGCTCCCACACTACCTGGTATCTATTTTCAGTCCTTTTATCTATTTCTCTAGTTGTGTTGTTTTCTTTGTTGTCAAGCTTTGGTTATGCATTCAGCCTATCTCTACTCAAGAATCTTATGTCTACCTTTTTCTTTTCATAATATATATTATTCCTATTCTACTGAGATCCTGAAAAACAAATAACCAATTGTGTTATCAGGATTATACATAAAGTAGGACTAAGTCATTCCTGAGAAAAGACAAAAGCTTGCTTATGCTTATGAAGGTAGCTTCATGCCCGGGAGGCTGTATTACATAGTTAGGGTGAGGGAGGATTTGACATCCACAAAATCTGAGTATTTTGATCTGAAATACATCATTTTCTATCTCTCAGGTTCAGATTCCTTCTTGATACAAGGAGAAATCACAAAACCTCCTTTGTTAAGTTTATTGCAGGGATTGAATGAATGTACGCAGAGGGCCTAGTACTATGCCTACTATATCTCTATCCCCTATTAATTAAAGCTATTATTATTGTTATTGATTCTGTGACATGCATTTTGATTGAAGTAGTATTTTTCTGTGTCTCTTTGCACTGCCTCTAAGTAGAAAAGAGAACATTATGTGTGCTAAAGCTCCAGTTAAAGATGGAAGCACAGTTACAGTTGAAGAAAATGCTCAAGCCCTTTATATTAGTTGGTGTTCAGCCAGGGTCAAGGGCATCTAAATGCCTCCCTTACTGGGGAGAGTTCAGCATCTGGGTATGGCGTCCACCATGGGGTCTTTGCTTAAAAGGGATTGAGAGAGGTCGTGGTGCCGGGGGAACCTACTGATGAAAGGTGACCCAGGAGCCAGATGCCAAGAGGGAACATGTCAGAAATGCAGACAGAGAGGTCAGGGCACACGTGGTTGACCATGAGGCCAGCACCTGTGATCACTTCTACTGGCCTGTGGGCAGTGCCAGGCTGAGGAGAAAGGTCCAGGATAAGGAAAAGGTCAGGGATGCCAAGGCCCAAAATGCTAATGATAGGGCCAACCAGATAGCTCAGTGGACTACAGTGCCTGCTTAGGCAGGTGCAGCGACCAGGGTTCAATCCCCAACAAGCTGTGCCAGCCCCACCCCCAGGGCATGCTGAGACAGTGACTGAGACTGGGAATGGTGGCATGTGCCTGTAATCCCAGCACTTGGGAGGTGGAAAACAGGAGGATCACTAGGAGTCCAATCTGTGTAGTGAAATCCTGTAGACCCCATACTAAAATACACACACAAAAAAAGAAAAAAAAAAAAAACTAATGATGCCACTTTGGAGAAACTGGAAACCCTTTTGCATTCCAACGTGCTTTCCCGTGGTTGGCCTTGGTAAGCTGTCCTGGGTTTTGAATGTTTGTCTAAAGTCTAAATAACTTCTCCAAAAGAACCTACTTCTGATGATTGCTTGTGTTCAAAGGAATGTTTCTCTAAAGTCGTGGTCACTGTGGGAGTGCTTTTTGGCCTTAGATCTTTTTTGCTCAGTACTTTTTATATCTAAAACAAAACCTTGACACCCTTCTCAGGCTCTTTTGTACACACAGTATAATGCAATGTCATTTGTCCAATCATTCGCCCATTATCAAACACATAAACTGCTTTTAATTTATTGTTGGTGTTTATCTGTTTTTTCTAGCTTGGAAAGCCCCAGTGTGAATACCTCTGAAGTTTTTCTTTACTTTTGGGTTATTTCCTCAGGGAAGCATTGAAGGTGTGGAACTGCCAGTTCAGGGGCTGCGAGCACACTGTAGCTCTTATGACTCACCCAGATTATGATCTTGCCTTTGTAACTCCAAGACTTTTTGGAAAACTGTTTCAAATCCAGTGTTATGCGTTAGTGCTGTAGGCAGCTGAAAAGTAATGAATGATAAACGTGAGCAGTTCTGATCTAGGGTAGTACTGATTAGAAAGGAGAAAGCAATGGTACACGGGAGGGAGGGAGCGCAAGCGGGACAGAGGGAGGGACTGAGGGAGATAGGAGAGGGAAATAAGTAGAAGAGAAAGAGGGCCGGAAGATGGGAGGGAGTCAAAGGAGGCAAGGTTAAAAGCCTGTGATGTGTAGAGATGACTCCTTACATGTGGCTTTAGTGTGCACTGTCACTTGAATGCTGAGACAGGAAATAAGCTACTGAGTCTAAATCCACACTGGCCCCTTGGGCCTTTCTCCTGACCTCTGCTCACCGAGGGTCTTACCAAAGTTGAGCCCTGCCCCAGCAACATCCCATCAGAGCTGGGAAACTCACAGCTTCCACACACACTCACAGCAGAACACAGCCTCTTCCGGCCCGGACGAATTCTGCTTTGGCTTGTTCCATCACCCCAAAGAGTTTTGGGATATTTTTTAAATACAAACTCTGCATTATGTTGCCATCCTCTTTGTCTTTTCTCTTTCTAAATCCTGAGGTTTCTGCTTTTCTAATGACTACCAACGCATTGGAATCAGCCGTCAACCTCGGCTCTGCCCCCTGTGGGACATGCTCTGAGTGGCCCTTGGTGAGTAGCTTCACCTCTCTGGGTCTCGTTCCCATTCCCTTCACCTGGAAAATGAGCCGGCTTGAGCTCTGTGCGCGACACTACCGTGTGCTTGCGG
Organism: Octodon degus; assembly: GCF_000260255.1. Taxonomy (NCBI): domain Eukaryota; kingdom Metazoa; phylum Chordata; class Mammalia; order Rodentia; family Octodontidae; genus Octodon; species Octodon degus. Next base: position 9,523,402 of record NW_004524648.1, on the reverse strand, counting down.
AGTGGTTGCGTCACGTGATCACGGCCACCGTAGTTTAATCTATGCTTAAATCAGCAATGGGAAGAAGAAAATGGGAAGGATGTTGCTTGGACCTGTGTCTTCCTCCGTACAATGGGAGTAATATCGCCCACCTAAGGTGCAGTCGTGAGGACTCACTAGGTGGCGCTCATAATGGCACCTAATAGGTACTTGGTTGACCCTGTTATTTTTCTCCTCTCCTCTGCCCTGTTGTCCTCTCCCCTACCCTCCCCTTCCCTTCCTTTCTTCTGTTTAGATAACCACACAGGTCCACACCACTGCAGAAGGAAAGGCTAAATCTCTCCCTTTCTGCCCCTCCTAGGGATGGTCTGGACGGAGAAAATAAACTTGGAGGAAAAAGCCCTGAGGCAGTGGCTTGGCCGGGTCTTTTGTAAGGCAAGGAGAGTAAACAAACGCTGTTGGCTGAGATGGAGGAAAGCTGTGGCTAGAAGCAAATGCAGCCTGAATGGGACTTTTGACAAATCAAGCTGGCTGTAAATCTTTGAGCCACAGCAGGGAGTCTGTGTACAAGACAGATTCGGGACTGGTGAGTTAGTGCTCCCGAAAGCAGAGGTGAGAGCTGGGGTAAGATTGTCATGACTTGAAAAGTGTAAGGGGACAATCAGGAAACCGTGCACAAAATGCCTAATTGTACCTGGGGTTTAGATTTCATTAAATCCTATTTTAACTACATGCTTTTTCATAATATGAGTGGGTAGTTATTGTCGGAGAGGGTTATTATGCTTAACTATTTTAAAGAGAGTTTTGTTATGTGTATGGGAGAACAAATTGGGTAGAAAAGTATGCAAGGCTCCATTTCTCTGCTAACTTTATGGCCCCAACCAAGGTTACATGTAAGAATAAGCTATTTAAGTCTAAATACAGAATAAAGTAATGTTAGGCAAGGGATGCTGGAGGAGGAGATGTGCTGGTTATTAAGGTAACCTAAACTTAGAAACTAAGCATACAAGGCAGCAAGACATCATTAGTCCGGGGGATTGACAACTGGTGGTCAGCTTGTAACACCCAGCTGAACTCAGTCAGTGTGGTGCTAGGTGTGGGGGCCCATCTGTAGATTGTTGCTGGCAGCAGAAGAGGTAGGACTGAAGAGGAAGAAATTTAGGTGTTGTTAGGAAGCTGTTGGTTTTTCTGGGGGCTTGTGGTTCTCCTTGCTGGCTTTCCTGATGAATTCAGCTGTTCTCTTTGTTGAAGGAGCTCCGTACCTTGTTGTCACTGGGGATGGCTACAGTTAACTTTGGGGGAGCTCTGGTCCTAACTTTGAGTATCACGTCCTGCCTCCAGAGGGAACAATGGCACACCAGTCAACGACCTGAAGAAGCTTGTTACACTCTTTCCAGATGTGCACTCAAATGTTCTCATCATTGGAGGAGCTCAAGACCCCGCTGTCACTGAGGATGGACGTGGTACTTTCTGCTCCTCACCCAGAGCATCACTTTCTGGCTCCAGTGCAGATCCCTCAGGCTGCTAGCACATGTGCTTTATCTTCCTGGCACAGACTTTCTAGCTTCCACCTTGAGGCTTTCACAACACAGGAGAGATTATCATGGGCTCTAGGTCTTCAGTGGGACTCATGCAGGACCTTGCCATAGGATGCAGGCCCTCCGCTGGATTCTTTAGGTCTTTAGTGCATGGACAGATTTCCTGCACTCTCTTTGTATATGACTCTTTGGGTGACTGTTATAAAATAAACCTATAAATAATGTCTGGTATTGTTTCCCTGGCAAACCCATACTACAACAATTAGGAATTCCAAAACTCACTCTAGAAAAGAAGGTTGACATTGTGAATGTGGACACCGAGGACAAAGAGATCGGGGCAACCTCAACATGGAGCCATGCTGGTGTTGTCTCCAACTCAGATCCTAGATCTAGGGCTATTTAGGGCAGGGCTCGTAAAACTGTCCAGGAGCTAGAGTGAGAAAATGAAAATGAGCAGAAAGTGAAGAAAACCTAGGCAATAACTCTCATAGTAATCGAGGGAAATCCCCTTCTTTGAGCTGTATTAACACACTGTGTTCATGTCTGGTAGAACATCAAGCAACCTTTATTAAATTTTCCTGTTAATATTTCATGTTAGTATTTACTATTCTCTTACTCTTGTCCTCCACTAGACTGAAAAGGCAGAAACCACATCTCCGGAGAGGTATTCCCAGTGCCAATGACAATGGCCCAGTGCCCACTGGGTGCTGAATAAATATCCACAAGATCCATTATTTGCAGCTAATTACAACCAGTTTATTAAGACTGTATGCTGTACAGCCAGAGTACCTGGGTTTCTATCCCAGCCCTGATGGGAGAAGTTACTTATTCTGTCTCTGCCTCAGTTTCTTCCTGTATAAAAGAGCTACAATGGAAATGTATATCTCCTATGACTTAAGTTAGTTAACTTACATTCACTGACCTCAAACCTGACAATGTTCAGTGTCAGCTATCCAATAATGTCATTATTATTGTCGGGGGCAGCACCACCACCCTCACTACCAGATCAGTGTCTCAGACACCAGGGGAAAGTCGTTAAACTCTTGATTACCTCTTTCAAGTTTCACTGCATTGTTCATTGAGATCACACTTTCTGGTTCCCTCCGTGGTGTACTTTACTCTCTCTATGCATTAGTTACAGAGACTTCTGAATCCCAAACTAATTTGATCTGCCAACCAATGCATGCTTGAAACACCCTTGTTGATCAGCAAGAGCTATCTGTGTGCTCAGGCACCTAGGGGTGCTGGTGTATGCGTCACAATTGGCCAAAGGAAAATACAAACAGGAAAATGAAATATATCATATAGCGTGCTTCTGGGGCAAACAGCAATATCTCTGCATTACCTGCTGTTTGAGATTATCCACATGAGAGCTTTTATCCATTAGCGGACCCAGCAAAGAGTTAAATAGAAATCTGATAATAAAATGGCAAATGCTGTGTACCACCTTGCCATAGAACCTACTGTCCTTTTTGGATGGGAGAGCAGGGTAATGTGAAATGAGAAGTGAAGGAAAATAACAGAAGTTGGAATGAGGTGCCAGAGGAAGGCCATCGTAAAATCACTGAAACTACAGGGGACGAAGATGGGAGAACGTGAAATATAATTACTCTAGTCAATGATATTCACTGAATGCAACTTTTATTTATATAAAAATGAGATTCTTATGAAGATATATATATATATATATATATATATATATTCACATATAATGCCCTAAAAGATCACACTGACCTTCAGGAAGACAAAATGGGTGTCTGGGAATAGACAGGGGAATTTTACTGGAAGTCTTTTTGTTCTTATAACTATGTGAATATATTACCAATTTCAAAATGGATTTTTAAAAAATCATATGATAGGATGAATAAAATAGAAGTTGGGGCCTGTGTTGTGGTTCTGATTTTATCAGCATCAATCTTTGTGATTTCAACCAAGTCTTTTCTTTCTCTGAACCTTGACTTCTTCCCCGGAAGTAAAGAGATCAAATCCTACTCTACAAGATTCTCCCTTAAACAGAAACTGCAATGCTTCAGCTAAGCCACTACCAGCTCTGTGGAGTTTGAGGCATCAAGTGCTCTCCTCCAGACCTGGTTCTTCCAGCCTGTGACCTTCCTCAGCCTTCCATGTGCTTTCGCTTGCCCTCTTCCACCTAGGACTTGCTGATAACAGGAGAGAGATGGCTGAAAGCTTGAGCTCAAGTAAACCAAGGATGACTGTAAGACAAAAACATCTCATGAATGAAGAAAGAGCCCAGAAGAAAGGCAAAGTGGGAGAGGCCACACAAGTATAGGAAAAACATAGGGTAGTACAGCTGCAAACACCACTGTAAAAAACAAAAAGATGGAGATGCATCTGCAGTGCCAACTCCATGGAGCAATATGGGGGAAAAGCATAGAAAAATGTATGTACCATAAGCCAAAACCATAGAGGAGTGTCCTCATTACTCTCTTTCCTCCAGTAAGGACCTGCCACTCTGATTATTGGACATTTGCTCAGGTTCTAAAACTCTGTATCCAGTTCCAATGCTCTGAAGCACAGGATAAGAAGGTATCACAGGATCACTAGCTTCAGGCAGAGGTTAGGGAGAGAAGAGGAAAGAAAGAAGAGAAGAAGAGAGAAGGAGAATGTGTCACAGAGAGCCAAGGACAGTATAAAAATAGAGAAAAGAAAAATGAGAGAGGAACAGAGATTGAAGTTCACGGATAGATATAACCACAAAAGCCCTCATGCCCCATTTTATCAATGAATCTAAGACTGAAAGAAGTACTAGCTGTCAACTCTATTAGCAGCATGATCCAAAGGAAAAAGCATTCAGTGTTCTAAGCAAGAATCCGCAAACTCAGGCTGGCAAGATAGCTCAGCAGACTAAGCACCTGCTTAGGCAAGCACAGGGACCAGGTTAGATCCATGGTACTATATGTCACCTGGTCCCGCCCCCAGACACACTAAACAGGCCACCAAGAGGGCCATGGTGGTACACACCTGTAATTCCAGCACTGGAGAGGCTGAAACCAGGAGGATCACTACAAGTCTGAGCTGAGTAGTTAGACCCTGTATTAAATACATTAAAAAAAAAAAAAAAAAAGAATCCAGAAACTCATCCTGCCACCCATGCCTCCAACAAATTCAAGAACCTAAGACCATCAGAAGAAAGACTGGAAGGGCCAGCCAAATAGCTCAGCAGATTAAAGTGCCTGCAAGCAGGTGCAGGGGCTGGGGATTCGATCCCCTGGCCTGCTGTGCTGGCCCCACCCCCAGGGTGCACTGAGAAGGCAATTGAGACTGGACGTGGTGGTGCACACCTGTAATCCCAGCTCTTGGGAGGCTGTACACAGGTGGATCACTACGAGTCCAATCTAGTAGTGAGACCCTGAACACCCTGTAGATCCTTCCCTAAAAATACAAAAAAAAAAAAAAAAAAAAAGAAAGAAAAAGAAAAAGAAAAGAAAGGAAGGGAGGGAGGGGGAGAGAGAGAGAGAAAGAAGGACAAAGACAGAGACAGAGAGAAAACAGACTGGAAATTAGAAAGTCTAGACCCAGGTTAAAGGATCATTGGGCTGATACTCCATAGGGCCAAAGGACTACATGGTAAGGATATGGTATCCATAATCCTGTATCAAGAGTAGAAACTACAAGAAAAACAGCTAAAAGAAGTAGAAACATTAAGCCTACAGAAGTAATACATGGTGTGAAGACTTTGCTCAGTAGGTAGACAGCGAAGCTCCTTTGGTGCTAAAGAATGCAGGTTCTATGAACTATCTGATGAGGTCTCACATGAAACAAAGATTGAACTTATTCAGTGTATGTCCTCAAAAATACGTTCGGAGGAGTAGGAGAAATTAACAAGGACACACATTTCAACACGGTGAAAGGAAGGAGCTTGAAATAATTCGGGATGTTCTAGGAGTTCCCAGTACACTGCTGCAGGCAGAATGCAGGGAAAGCATTCCTGTAGCTGGAAGGGCTCTGGGGTAAGAGATGCTTCAGCTATGATGCCGCCATCCCCAGCCACTGAATCATAAGAATTGGGGGTGAACGGAAACGCTGGGATTTGGCAAAGTATGATCAAGCCCCCCAAATTTCCGGCTTCTAAAATTATATTACACAGAGAACTGCATTGATATAAACTGATCTCTGTCTCCCTCAAATGCTCATTTCATTGGCAAAAAGAGCTTTTAACTCGTGCCAGTGGCCACACCCCAGAGTAGGCACTGCGACCTTTGTGCCACTGTCCACAGAATGCCAAGGTGCCAGGTGTGGAGCCCGAGATGGTGTAGAGATAAACAAGCAAAGGAAATTTTTCTTAAATGCTTATTATTGAGAAATCACAGTGCTAAATTCTAATTTCTTGGTGGAGAGGTCATGTGGGTCAGCCCCTCCACTGCCTCATAAATTTGTTTTTCTGGCCAGTGGAGTCCACTGGGACGAGGAAGCCAACTCACAGGAGTCATTCTTTGGGAGCGCAAGAATGGAACCCAATTGTCTTGATTCGAAACCTGACCCCCTGCTTAGGTGCTGTGTGACTCTGAGCTAATCATGTAATCTCTCTGTGGTAAAGGGTCCTCCTCTCAAAACAGAGAAAACAGTGATACTTTCATATGAGGGTCATTCTGAGAGTTAAACACTGAGAACACTGATGACACTTGTTTTTAGTATCAAACCCTTAAGACAGATTGTGCCACTTAGAAATTGCATTGTTACATTATTCTTATTTTTCATAATGTAGTACTTTTGAAGGAAGCATCTTGGACTTTGTAAAGATTGAAAATGATGCTCAAATCCTACACTCCAACCTTTGGTTCAACAACAGTAAAAGAAGGCCAAAGACTATAGTCGTGGCTCAGGAGTAGGGCATTTGCACAGCATCAGAAAGGATCTGGGTTCAATTCTCAGAACTGGAGAACAAATGGCAAAAGATCTAAAATTCCTTCTCTACAAAGTTGGAGTAAGAAATAAAAAATATGGGGCTGGGGAGATACCTCAGTGGCCTAAGTGTCCACCTGGCAAGTGCAAGGTCCCAAGTTCAACCCCCAGTACCACATGTCATACCAGCTCCAGAACCCCAACATGCTGTGCCAGCTGCTGAAACTGGGCACAGTGGTGCACACCTATATTCCCAGTGCTGGGGAGGCTGAGACAGGAGGATCACTATGAGTCAAAGCTGCATAGTGAGACCCTGCATCAAAAAAAAAGAAAAAAGAAATTAAAAATATGCCTAGCATATAGCAGTTATTCAAGAAATATTACTTCCTTTCCCCTCTTACCATATATCAGCATGTTAATTCAATGTGCCAAGACCATCGTGCTAATGGACAGTGACACAAATATGAATAAAATGTAATCTCTGTCCTCCAAGAACTCACAGTCTGTAGGAAAGGCCTGGATACAAACTACGACAAAATTTTATGACAAAAGTCTGTCATGGAGGCATCAATAAAACTGTCTTGGGATCACTCGAAAAGGAGGACTGAAATTCTTCTAAGAAAATCATTAAATTGGAGGCAGTACTTCAGCTGGAATTGGGGGAAACAGCAGAACTTCCCCAGGGTAGGCACAGCACGGAGGGAGGGTATTTCAGGTACACTGGGGAACATGCTGGGCATGGTCCACCAGTCTTTGCTTGGGAACCACTGCCACCCCATCTTGGTAATAACACCCTTTGGATATAAGCAGAGCACCCTGTCTCCCAAGCAAGCAGACCATCTGGAGAATGGACAAGAAAACCCATGGCAGAGCACACAATCAATCCAAAGTAGCGGGCATATACTTCAAGAGAGGAAACTGCCAAGAAAGAAAAATCCCACAACAGCCAAACAAATCAGAATCATGAAATGTTTTAAAGGCTTTATATAACATGGAGCTTGCTGATGCTCCAGAGTGAAGATGCTGGGGGTTGGTACGTGCTTGTCTTGGCCGCTTTGCTATAACTGCACTGAGACCACGAGTTCACTTCACCTTGCTTTTGGGTCACTAGGGTGTCTCCAGGACAGAGCCCTGGGACCAAGCCCAGAACACTAAGTGCAACCCTTTGCCAGAGGCCCCAGTACCATCGGCAACCACAGAACCCCCTGCCAAAGCCAACAGCAGACACTTGTGACAGATCAAATCCAAAGTAGAAGAATCTCAGCAACAACCAGCTGTAAGAGAATCTTCTCCAATGAAAGAGAAAGGCCTTGAGGTGTGTGCAGTTGTATGTCTTTGTGTAGTATCTGTGTTTTTATGTTTGTATGTTGTATGTAATGTATGGTTGTACAGATGGTACATCAACTATATGTGCCATGTAATGTGTACTTGTGTGAAATATGTACATGTCCTGTGTGCATGTGTTGTGGAGTACATGTGCACACATTTGTGCATACTTTGTATATGTTCATTATATATATATATATATATATATATATATATTTGTGTATGTGTAGCTGTGTGTAAGAGCTGGAGACAAGGGCCCCAGAGTCCAGAAGCAGGGAGTGACCGGCCCAAGGAATGCTCTGCAGAACAGCAGGGAAGGAACAGCCACCCACCTTCACTGCCCTCCTCCTTGGACACCTGCTGCCCATTGGACAGATCTATCTGAATTGTCCCTAATTCACTGTCACATGAGGGAGAAATTCCTCTCCCTCTCAAACCGTTCCTTTCTTCCCCAAATCTCCTGTCCCCAAGGGACAACTTTTGCTCCTTCTTCAACTGGGGCACCCTCCTACCTCAGGATCCCTTCCTTCTTTCTCACTCATCAAATATACTCTCTGAAAAATGTCTAGAAAGGCCTTTATGGAGTAATAGCATTCAAAGTGTCACCTATCCCAGTGAAGTCCAGTGAGTCTATGACTTAGGAAGTATGGGTGAGTCCTACTGTGCGCCTTACACCACCAGGCAACTGTGGGAACAAGATCCTATGCATTGTGACCAGAGGACAAGAATGTAAGAGCTGTGGAACAATTGAAAGAAACAGTGCTTTGGAGACTGGGACGCTGATCCAGCTCCACTGCATGCAGGCTGTGTGACTTTGGGTCAGTACTCACCTCCCTAACTTTGCCAATGAAACCGAGCCCATCATACACTCTGCCTAGTCAGTGTGCCAAGGAAGTGCAGGTGGGATGTTTAAAAGGCCAAATGTAAGGTCAGTGGAAGAGCCTGGGCCTACCCAGGAGGGGAGGATGATGTCATCAGCCAGGCACTGGAGTAGGAGCTGTGCAGTGTCCTGTCCAGGGACACACTCCCTCTCCTCCCTCTCCAGAGAGGGCAGGGCTGAGGCTGAGCAGCTGTTGCCTTCTAGAAGGGCTGGGGTGCACAAGCCCCACCTGCTAGAGGCTCAGTCACTGATCAACCTCAACACACAGGTTCCTTTATAACTCATACACACACCCCAACCACACACTATATCTGGAAACCATACCCATTCGTGCCCGCCACCATCCGCTAGCCACTAACATCCCACCAGACGCACTGTCCTCCCCATATCCCACAGTCCCTAGCAGCCACAATACGCCACCCGCAGACACAAGTTTCACATCCAGGAGATAGAAATACCCATTCGCACACATGGTGCACACCGCCCACGCGCTGTGCATGACACCACACTCAGGCTTGCTCTGATGCACAGCCTCCTCTGTCCCTCCAGCCCATCCTGCACACTCGAGTGTATGCTCATGCTTTATCTAGACACGGTTGCACACCACAGTGTTTCCATCACTCTACGTCTCTTCCACAAGCCCGCACACCCAGGCACATCTGTTCACCGCACCGCCCCCCCCCCGCCCTCCCACCACCACCACTACCACCCCGCCAACTCCAGCAAGCAGCTCCCGGCTCGGTGCGCAGCGGCCACAGTGGCCAAGAATTAAAATGCAGCGAGGAGGAGCCGGGCCGCGTCAGCAACGCGTCTCCAGGAGCGCACAGCGCTAGCAGCCGCCGCCGCCCCGCCCGCCCCAGCCGCGGGGCCAGCGAGCTGAAGAGCAGGTGCTGAGAGCCCAGCCGCGCCAGGCTCGCGCGGCCGCTGACCAAGTTCGCCCGGGGCCCGAGGAGGGCCGGGCGTCCAGGAGAGGAGCGCAGCTGGCCTCGCAGCCACCGCCACCGCCACCGCCACCGCCACCACGGGCTTGGAGTCTCGGCTGAGAAGGGCGCGCGGAGCAGCGAGTCAGAGTCGCCCCCCGGGAGGTGTTGCCGGGCCTCCTCAGTTCCAGCACCCGGCACCACTGGGGCAGAGGAGAGAAGAGACAACGAAGCTCCGCTTTTCTGGAGACGTGAGGCATCCCTGCGATCCAAGCCAACGCGGAAAGCAACACTTTCCCCCGGCCGGGAGCCTAGAAAGCGCCGGGCAGCGAGAAGCTTCCTTCAGGACGCCCTAAGAAGCCTCCAGCCCCAGGCGACAGCGGGCACTCGCAGGGCTCGGGCGCAGGACTTGGGGACTCCTTCGTGGTTCTCTGCCGAGCGCAGCCCCGGCGGCAGTGAGGAGGAACGGGCCCAGAGGGACGGAAAAGAGGAAGCAGCCGTTGCGCGACCACTCACCCCAGTACACACCCACCCCGCCCGCCAAGCCAAGAGCCGCCTTGCGCCTCTGGGGGCGCTCGTTCCTTGGCGCCTTCTCTCCGGTGTCCCAGCACCCCTGGGCCAGGCTGGTGGGGTCCTTAGGGATGTCTAAATCAGGCATGGTGGACGAGTGGCCCCTCTCCCAAGACGAGCGCAAAAGCTGGGGTTAGACGGAGCAAGGGGGACTCAGCGCAGGGTCCCCCCAGGTCCGGGACGAAGAGAAGCGGGCGCAGCGCCCAGGGGCTGGAGAAGGGGCTCTGTGTGGGGAGGGGGCCCTCCGGAGATAGAGCCCGTGGTCAGTCATCCCCCAGGAAGACTCGGCGTGCGGAGAGTCTGGGAGGCGCCCGGGAGAGGCCAGTGCCAGCAGCGACAGGCCGAGGCTGCGCTCGGTCCCGGGCGGGCGCCCGCGGAGGCGGCGGCGGAGGCGCCTGGCGGGCATGCCGCGCCACCGGAGCTCCTTTCGGGCGCACGCTTCCCTGGTACGGGTTGTGCGCGGTAGCCGCCGCTCCCTCTGTTGCTGCGGACTCCCATGGCGGCTCCGCCCGGCGCCAGCCGCGGGCTGAATGAATGAGCCGGAGCGGCGGAGCCGGGCTGCCCGCGGCCGCGCTCACCGGCCCGGGACGCTTCCGCATGGCCCGCGAGGTGGCAGCGGCCGGGCAGCCCGGGGGTGGCAGAGGCGGAGAGCGGGCGCTGCAGGGGCCGGGGGTTGCCCGCAGGGGGCGGCCGTCTCTGAGCCGCGCTAAACTGCACGGGCTGCGGCACATGTGCGCGGGACGCACCGCGGCGGGGGGTTCCTTCCAGCGGCGGGCGTTATGGGTGCTGGCCTTCTGCACGTCCCTCGGCTTGCTGCTGTCCTGGTCCTCAAACCGCCTGCTGTACTGGCTCAGCTTCCCGTCGCACACGCGGGTGCACCGCGAGTGGAGCCGCCAGCTGCCCTTCCCGGCCGTCACCGTGTGCAACAACAACCCGCTACGCTTCCCGCGCCTCTCCAAGGGGGACCTCTACTACGCTGGCCACTGGCTCGGGCTGCTGCTACCCAACCGCACGGCGCGCCCGCTGGTCAGTGAGCTGCTGCGGGGCGATGAGCCACGCCGCCAGTGGTTCCGCAAGCTGGCCGACTTCCGGCTCTTCCTGCCCCCGCGTCATTTCGAGGGCATCAGCGCCGCCTTCATGGACCGTCTGGGCCACCAGCTGGAGGACATGCTGCTGTCCTGCAAGTACCGCGGCGAGCTCTGCGGTCCGCACAACTTCTCCTCCGTGAGTTGCCCTCCGCGCGAGCCTGCCCTCCTCTCCATCCCCGTCTTCCCAGCAGTCCCCCTAGGGGCTAGACACTAGGTTCCCCCATTTCCTGGTGCCGAGGGGAAATCCTCTCTTGGGCAGGTTGAGTATTCTCCAGGTTGGGGGAAGTTGAACTTAACTGTAGGAGGAGTCTTCTCGCAGACTGCTAGCTTGTCTTGGTGCCTCTCCTTCCTGAGTCAACCTCCTAACTCACTCAACTAGCTCTATTCCTTTCTGTGAATGCCGTTTTCCTCCTGTCTGACTGACCTCACACCCAGACTACAGGACTCCAAGCTCCTGCTCTGCATCTGGGAGTAGGGATGTCTTCAGGGTAGGCTTGTTGTCTCTGGGAAACCCAACAGGAATCTTTCCAAAATGGGCCACCGGGAGAATCATGCAGAGTCCCTAAGCAAGCTCAGGATCCTAAGCAGCTTATAACTTGAGAGTTCCAAAACACTTAAAATGTAGGTGCAAACTCCCAGAATATTATCCAGCACTGAAGCTGTAGCCTGTTTGATAGGGGGAAGATGCAGCCTCCCTTTTGGTAATTTGTAAAAGTGCTGGAGTCTTGATGGGAACAGGCCCTTCAGTTGCTCTCCTTGGGTAAGGTTTGAATCTGGGCCTTCCGGTCTGGAGGAATGCCCTCCAGGTGGGAAAGCAGCATGGCAGGGATGTGGATGCCAAATAGCCAGGACCAGGAGAAGCTGTGCTCCAGGTTTGTAAGCCATTTGCTCTGCGGATTCCGCCGCTCTGTGGGTCTGGATAACGCAGCTGTCGGACAGAAGGTATCTGCCTTGTGCCGTCTGTCTTGGAAGAGCTCTGGTGCCAGACCCCAGCATGGCACAAGCCTTTACAGCCTTCCGTGTGTAAAAATGTCCCTGAGGTGGACTTGGACAAGGGAAGTTGGGGTGTGTGTGTGTGTGTGTGTGTGTGTGTGTGTGTGTGTTTATTGACAGTACTTTGATGGTGATTTTGTCAACTATGAATTCCTCACTCCTGATAATCTCATTTCTAATAAAGCTTTTTCTGAGATGGCAGAAAGATGCCATAGTTCCAACAGGTGTTGGCAATGATGTTGGTCAGGCTAGGACTCTGATTGGCTGATTGGGTTATTCCTTATCTAGGATGCTGTCCCTGGGTTTGGTCCTGCTTTACTAGCTTTGCTTTAAGCCTATATATGGAATGACCCTGAACTATCCAGCCCTGAAATGCTCCTTATTTTCTAGGTTTTTCACTTGGTCTTGAAAGAATGCTTACCCAGTGGCTCTCTGCCTTGCCAAGCAAGAAATGTGGTTCAAATATGCTTCTAAATGACTTCTTCCAGAACTGTTAAGTACAGTTCTTTGTTCCATAAAGGCAAAGGAAGGAGGGTAGCAATCTCATGTTTATTCTTCCTTAGTTGGCCACTAATTAGCAGTATCTAGAGTAAGACTGAAATTCAAGGTTATAATAGTTCCAAGTTGTACAACACAGCTTATCAAATTTTCTACTGTCTGACAATTATTTTACAATGTGGCTTGAATTCTAACAGCCACTATTTGCTTTTGCTATTACCCCAATGGTGAGTTAGCCATGAGTTTTATTCCCATTTGTAAAATGAGGATGGGGAGGTTTTAAGGAGCTGTCCATTGCTCAGAGCCAGCAAGTTCAAAATCTAACTTTGCATTACACAAAAATGCATTACACAGAAGCTGCACATAACTCATATTCTCCGATCTTGGGCATGTCTTGTTCTATCTCCTCCACCCCAACATCCTAGCCTTCCTAGAAGCTGGATGAGTGAAAAGTGGAGTCACCCTTTCATGGTGATCCAGACAAACAGAGCCTTAGCTACATGTCCAAGGATTCCCCCACTTCTGCATGCTGAGAACTCCTCACCTTCAGGAACTTCCTGACTTCAACCTCCTTGCAGGGTCAGTAGTTAAGGAGCTGCAGTGAGCAGGGTCTTTCCTGTTGGAGTGCAACTTTCTCTTACCTTCTTGTACCCTTCCTCCTTGCCACTGAAGAGTTTGTCAGTCACATCCACCCACCTACAGACTCCAAGTGATCCCTCGAGGCTTTCTATCATGGCTCTGTGCTTGGAGTTTCCAAAGATTTGCTGTAGGTTTTTCCAAGGTCTTTTAATGAAATATTTCACTGCTTTCTCTGTGGAAGCCAGAAACTGTGCCTTGGGGGCCCCTAACACACACAGCAGGCCATCAGGAATACCCATCACCAACCACACTGCTCTCCCTCAAGCTTTTGCCCTTTGGAGGCAGTGGCACTATGGTACAGTGACTAAGAGCATGAACTCTCAGGCTATAGTGACTGCACTCAGACCCTTCGTCTCCTCACTGCACACCCTTGAGCAAAGGACTTCATCTCTCTGTTGTTTGGTTTTCTAATCCATCTATTGGAGATAAAAATAATCTATATGTACCACACCAGGTTTCTTCTGCTTTGGAGATCTTCTTGATCCCCCCTCAGCCCCACTGTACATCACCAAACACCTGGTGCCTCACCATTTTCTCCTCCTGTAAAAAGGTACAACTTTAGGTACAGCTCGTTTAGGTATAGCTTCTCCTGTGTGGGACATTGTCCGACCTATTGGACTGTGCTGGTGCCCCCTTCAGGCCAGGGCAAGAATCCTATCTGATTTCCTGCTGTCTCCAGCTCCCAGCCCAAACTTGATACATAATAAGAGTTCAAGAAAGGCCTGAGGAATAAATAACTTTATCAAGGACCAAACAGATTTTCTCTTACATTGAGTCACACACCCCAAGACTCTTGGCTTGACTCACCTAGAGAACAATGAATTGCATTTGCAGTAAGAATCAGGCCATTTGTGAGTGTTTATTCCATTAGGGGGCAGAGTACACAGAATGGGGAGCAGGGTGCCAAGCAGTCATCAGACTTGAGATCACCAAGAGGACTAGTGTACCAAGGAAGGGACAGTGTTCCAGGGGAGACCTGGCGGGATGTGCCAGCTGCCTCCATGCCAGTCTCATGGTCTGGAAATAAACCTGGCAGGGGAGAGAACTGTGTTGCTGAGCAGTGTCTGTCGGGTCTTATTCTTAGGCTCGTTCAGAATAAGTTCATTCGCAGCTCCTCCGTGTGCTGTGGCTGGGCAGGGGTTAATCGCTCAGCATTCAGACAAAGTGGCTTCCATTCCTGAATGCCCATGTTGTTCCACCAGCATCAGCTGGGACATCAGCTCTGTACGTTGTGGCCTTTTCAAGTTTCCTGGGGAGGAGAGACTCATCCTTCCCTGTAACCAGGCAGGAAGCAGAACTGTGAGACTGAGTCTGCAGGCACTGAGGCTCAGCAGAACCAAAGGCTGGAATAGGGACACACAGGGGCCCATCAAGTTCCTCTGCAAAATAACATATAAGGGGCCTGCTCTGGGAGACAGCATGCCTTGGGGAAAAGTGTTGGGCAGACCTTGGCTTTGGGTTTTGGCTCTTCCCCTTTCTAGCTGTGTGCCTTGGGCAGGCACTCTGTTTTCTGAGCCTGCAATAGCAAGGCTGAGATCTGGGATGAAGATAACATATGTGTCCTGCCTGCCACATGCATGGACAGCAGCAGGTGCTCAGTACTTAAGAACCATCATAAGGTGGATAAAGGGCTCAACACAGCCTCCTAGCCTCTAGAGGTACCAGCTAATTATCAACCACATAATTATAATATCATAGCCTGACCACTTACCCAAGTGGAGTTATTATGCTCATTTTCTACTTTGCTCAGTCAACCAGTATCCATGGAGCGCTGCCTGTATGCCAAGCTCTGTACACACTGCTGGGGGCATGATGACATCAAAGGAGGCTTGGTGCGCAGCAACTTGCAGGGGCCTTGAGGAAGGCATTGTGTGACCAAGCCCAGAGGTGTGCGAGGCTGTTGTGTGGGCTGCAAGGACTATCCCAATCATGTTGAAGACCCTTGGGACTTCCTGGAAAAGGTGACATGTGAGCAGAATCTTGAAGGAGTTGTAGATAGAAAAGGAGACAAAGGGTGCTTCTGGAGAAGGGACAACCTATGAAAATGAGAGAGTAGAAAGGTTAAAACAATGAAATTGGATACATACCTTCCTGGAGACCTGCTCAAGGTAGCTGGAGGAGGGGCTCGATGTGCTGCTGTGAGACAGGTGTGTGTGTGTGTGTGTGTGTGTGTGTGTGTGTGTGTGTGTGTGTAAGCGTTGTGATGAAATGGCATGATACATGCCTGGGGGACTCAACTAAAGTTTTGAGCTTTGCAGCAAAAACTGTGACTTGTTTCCTTCCTGGCTCCCAACTGCCATCTCCACCACTCTCTCTTGTCCCCATTTTCTATCTTTCATAGGAGTTAACCTTGAGTTCAGATTTGGGACTATTCCTTTGTGCTAAAAGCCAATAAATCTGCTTTTTCCCCCCACATTTTATCATAGGAAGCAAACTGGCTGCTATAAGCCAGCAACAGAGAACAAGAAATCGTTTCAGTAACATATTGTTTGAAATCAGCAAGTTCTGTTGAAATGATGCTAGGCCCGGCAGTGCGGTGGGTGGGAATATGGATAGCTTGAGGGAGTCCAGAAAAATACTTTTGCCTTTAGAGAAAGAGGAATAAATGAGCTACTACATGGAAAGTGCTTAGACCAGTTTCTGGCACCAAGCAAGCACTCAATAAATGTGAGCTGCTTCTGTTCTTACTCCTTCCAGTGAGCATTCTAAGTGAAGGACAAAGGCAGATACTCACAGGCAGCTAGATGTGGCCAGACTGGCTGGACAGGTTTCGCTTCATCCCTGTCTTCCCAATAACCCTGAACAATTGTGTGCTAATCTCTATTTTCTAAATAGCTCTATGGCAAGTCAGGGAGGGTCTGTAATCTGACATCACAGAACCAACAGGTAGAAAAAACCTGGGAGCACAATGCAAGTCATGGTGATGACAAGGAAATGTGTGCTTTCTGCAACCTGATGAGGGGAGGGCAGTGCTGGGTAGATGCCAGGCGTGGGCCCTGAGAAGCCCACTCCAGCCTCACCTTTGCCCTGGTCTACTGTGAGACTTTGGCATGGCTTCTCCACCGCTATCACAGGGCCTGAGCCAAATAACCAGTGGGACTTAGCAGAGAAATTCTCCGTTCAAGTGGGCAGTCAAGGGAAAAGAGGACTTAAATGCCGCAGATGGTTCAAGCTTCTCAGCCAACCAGTTCTTTTCTTTACAGAGCAGCAACAGTGATTAAGGGGGAAATGTACAAGTTATTGAAGTGCTACAGACAGGACAATGATTAAATAGACATTTATACAGGGAACATAAAAAGACCTCTGCCAGTTATTTGACTTCAGGGAAATTAGTTTAGAGAATCAGATGTAAACTCTGCTCAGGTCTGCAGATACCCACTCTGACCAGTGTCATGCTGATTCTGAGAGTGACTATGTGGGGCCACAGTGACAAGTCATAAAGACACTGATCAGATGTCTGCCCAGCCAAGAAGGGCAGAAGCCATAACCATGCCATTTGGTTTGTACGTCTGTCACTTCAAATCTCCTGCATGATTTGCTTGGATCAACTATGCTGAGTTCTAGTTAACCAAGGCTCATTAAATGCCTACTGTGTGCAAGGTACTGACCCAGAAAGATGACCACAAATCTCATCTTTTGGGGCAAATAATCTCTCAAAATGCAATGTGCTTATTCAGGGTAGATAGATCTAAATGGAGCCATTTGTCACATAAGAAGTGAAGCTTGGCTTTGGTTTGTCACCTGGTATGTGAACACTCACATTCATCTTTGTCTCAGTCCAGTGAGTGTTATGGAACCCATTTTACAGATGAAGAAACCAAGGTACAGAGGAAGTGTGAGGTCAGACAGACAGGAGACAAGCAAGTCAATGTTCAACCAAAAATCAGTCCAGGTTCAAAAGCCAGTGTTGTTTCTACGATGCCATTTTTCAGAAACTCAGAGATGCTAGTGAGAACAAACCCTCACATGGAGGGTACCACTCATGGCCTTGAATTCCTCATCCTGCAGTTTCTTATCATAGAGTTCCTTTTGCTGCCCATTGGCATGGGATCTAGAAGTGGGGCTGGACTCCAAGGCCCGTAGTCCTGAGAAGGAAAGATGACCCTTGAGAGTCCAGGGTCTATAATAAAGCTGCATTCTCCGGCTCTCACAGCCTACTGCAGTAGATCTTTGGGAGGGACTCGGCTCAGGAGTTGTGAAAAACTTTTAATTACGCCGCAATTTGAACTAAATTACCATTTTCATTCTTTCAAGGACACTGATAACTTGAAGACCTGGATGAGGAAATGTTGCCAAATTGAGATCCGGCTCCGGCCTGGCCGAGCAAATAGATGAGTCACTCGTAATTGGAACATGAATTGTTGGTAAAACAAAGAGAGGCTGAGAAATGTGCTCGGGAAGTTTGTTCTCCTGAACATGTCAAATATCTCCCCTGACACCACTGTTTACACTATTAATTTGCTTAGTAAATTGTTTCCTCTGATTCCACACACATTGATTGAGCTTCTACTCTGTGCTGGCCTGGCAATAGACCAGAGAAGAAAGTTACTGCCTTTCCTCCCTTGTATACCTAAGGAAACTGAGGCACAGACCCCATCACTTCTTTGTTGAAGATTATAGAGAAAGACACTGACCTTTGGGTTTCAAAGCCAATCTTAGCAATATATTATGGCTGTATCCTCAAAGAAGTCTTTGTGCACCTTTGGCCAGACAAACTTACATTTTTTAAGTCTATTTATTTATTTGGTACAGGGTCTCACTACGCAGCTCATAGTGACCCTCCTGTCTCAGCTTCCCCAGTGCTGGGATTATAGGCATGTACCACCACACCCAGTTATGGTGGCCAGCATGGTATGTGGTATCAGGGATCAAACCCAAGTCTTGCTCTTGCCAGGAAGGCACTTAGATCACTGAGCTATCTCTCTGGCCTCCAAATTTACATTTTTAATCAGTAGAGTCTTCATTTATTATGCTTGGGAAGGGCGTCATAGCATATTCCTATCTCTTTGTGGTCATTCAGCAATGAGAGCTTCTATTTACACTCAATCAGCTGCCTGACTCCAGACGGGATGGCCTGCCCATGGTCACTCCACAGGGTGAGCCTGAGTAGAAGAATAGCCAGAGTTCGAGTTCATTTTCCTTGATCCTATTCCCTTGCTGCCCCCTGTTCCTCTGTGTATTCCTGGTTAGAGTGGGCCTCAGAGGATTTAAAGGCCCAATAGCAATGAAACAGTTTCAAAACTGATTAATAGCACAGTTTCAATAATTGATACATTGCCTATTGTTGTCTTCATAGTGGTTATT
The DNA here is from genome assembly GCF_000260255.1 of Octodon degus. Taxonomy (NCBI): domain Eukaryota; kingdom Metazoa; phylum Chordata; class Mammalia; order Rodentia; family Octodontidae; genus Octodon; species Octodon degus. The sequence goes on along the minus strand of NW_004524648.1, from coordinate 9,504,804 downwards.
CATAGTACAAGATGCAGACATGATATCCTGTCCCAACACTATTTGTACAAGTCTTTCTTCTCATTGAATTAAGAGAAAGTAGCTGTATATCTATGCTAACTATTTTGTATATTCAGATGCAAAATGTTCCTTCATTTGGATACCCTTTTTCTTTTAGTTTTGTCAGAGACGGGTATTCCATTGCCATTTAAAAATTGTAAGTGCATGTACTCAGCAAAATAATCCAATATAGTCCAGTAGTCCATAATAGTAGTGGGTTTTCCGTAGGACTGGCAATGTCAGAAGTTGTTGACTTGAGCCCTCTACAGCTCAGCATATTAATATGAGGCTCAGGACATGAGAGAACCTGTACTGGAAGATTCTTTATGGGCAAAACAACAGGCTTGTGAGAAGAGAATTAGCGTGGTATGTGGCTGCTGAGAACCAGTGGTGAGCTGCCCACCCAGGCCCTTGCTCCCTTCCCAGAGAGGTCTGTCCCAGTACACTCAAGTGCCTGAAGAACAGTAGGGAGCACCCGAGAGGGGCCATGCTCCTCACATTTAAGCATGCGCAGAGATCCTGGTTCAGTGGGGAGGAGCAGGGCTGATTGTTTCTAACAGTCTCCCAGAGGAAGCAGATGTTATTCATGGCTGTACTTTGAGAAACAAGACCATGTCCTCCCTGAAGCCTCATGAAGGCCGAGCAAGAAGGACCTGTGCAATTCTCAGCCACGTCTGGCTCACTGGGTCTCAAGATTTCCATGTGTGATGGTTTCCTAGGAGTCCTGGGGATAGGCAGAAGCAGCACTGCTCACGCTGGTTCTCCTGTGCCAAAGCAGGGTCAAAAGAGAGCCGTGGAACTGGTCACAGTGTCAGTCAGAGCCAACTGCACAGGCTCCACGGTAGACTGAACAACGGGCCTGGGAAGATGACTGTGTCCTCCTCCCCATAGTTTGTACCCATTTTTCCTTCACAGATGCACTTTGATTAAGAATTTTGAAGGACCGGGGAGATGGCTCAGTAAAATAAGTGCTTCCCTGGCAAGCACAAGGGCCTGAGTTCAATGCCTGGTTCCACAAAAAAAAAAGAATTTTGAGCTGAGGAGATTATCTGGGTGGACCAATATGACCATGGGTTTTGTAAGTGAACAAAAAAGAGGTAGAAGAGTCAGAATAAAAGATGTAACCATGGAAGCAGAGTCAGAATCAGAGAGAAAATTGAAGACACCACAATGATGGCTTTGATGGTAGAGGACATAGCCCAGTCAAGTAACGGAGGTGCCCCTAGAAGCTGAAAATACAAGAAGACAGGTTCTGCCTTTGAGTGTCCAGGTTGGACACAGCCCTGCTGACATCTTCATGGGAGCCAAGAAGACCAATTTCAGACTTCCAGCCCCTCTAGACCACAAGACAATAAGTGTGTGTTATCTGAAGTACTGAGGCCTGTGGTAATTTCTTACAGCAGCTATAGGAAATAATACAAGTTTCATTTGTATCCGATGCATAAAATGTTTTCTATTACAGTCTGGAATCCACGTAGTGAACCAACCTGTATAGTCTCAGGCATGATGTGTCTAAAACTTGAGAAAATAAAAATAATTTGTTACAAACATGCATCTACTTTCAAAACCAGCATGGGAATATTTTCACCACACTTAACGCTTATGCAAGCGTGGGAATTTGTAAAGAAGGCAACAGGGAAAGAGGTTAGACAGGTTTCTTGGGAGACAGACAGGTACAAGTTCAAATTCTAGCTTTGCCACATTTTCAGTGAGTGGTCAGTGGGGAGCTACTTTGTACCAGTGAGACTATATTTTCTTATTTGTGAAACAAATCATACCTTCTTTGCAGGATTGTTATGAAATTTAAATATTTTAACATTAAAATTGTTTATTGAGCATGAGCACAAGCTAGTCTGGTGAATGAAAGCTGAATATACACACAAAACCTGCCCCCAATTTCTTACATGCGGAAGCACCACGCAGATAGGCAGGTACTAGACCACTGTGGCCTTTCACTTACATTGCACCATCCTCATCTTCATGCAATATGTGACACTGTGGCACCTCCCAGGAAAGTCCCCTGAGGCCTGAAGGAATGGCCTTTCATGGCCTTGTACGGGTTGTCACACTGCTAGCCAGGAACTATGCATTTTTCACATTACACATCTCCCGGCAGGTCAGGGCCTTCGGACATTCCTTCTTCATTAGTATCCAGGTCAGAATTAAAAGTCAGAGAGGAAGACCAAGCTGCATAAGGTCACCCTGCCAGTCCCTGGGGAGCTCACGACACACTGAGTATGTTGTGCTTAAGCCTGAAGGTGGGAGTTTCTAGCACCACCATGGCGGTTTCTCCCTCCGTGGACCCTCCCTTCTCCCAGCATATGTATTCCGGCCATCCCCTTCTGATGGTGATGGCCCATCTGATCTGAAAGTTGTTGATACTCTGATCTCTGAAAGTGAAGGGTTTAATCTTCTCTTGGAACCCCTCCCAACAAAAATTATTTTCCCACTTTGAAATGGCACGGGCATCCACTGTGAACTCACATCCATAAATCTGAGCGTGCTGCTCAGGAAAGCAGATGAGGTTTGATTCTGCTTCTCAGCACAGTCTCACAGAGCAAATTATGGAAAGAATTTGATTTATAGGAGCACCTCAAAGGCTCTGGAGTGAGACGCGTGTTTATTCACTTTATTACCATTTATTTTACACTATCTCTTTATGCTCCCTGCACATGGATTTGAAAGACTATTTGGATAGATGCTTGCGGCCTGCCAGATTGCATGGCCCCGTTGAAGCACTTGGCTCTTGGTGGTGAGGCTGCCAGAAGCTGGGATTGAGAGCCTCCTCTTGCTGACGTTGGGGAAGCTGGGCCTGTGACACGCATGCTCGTGAGCGCTGGCCCCCAGTTCTTGCCCAGACCTCCCCAGATCGCTGTGTGCTACACATTCACATCCAGCTGCAACCTCAGGATGTGCACAGGCAGGCCTGATTTAAGATTCAAATATCTCAGAACAGCTGGAGATATTTAACATCCCAATAATTACATTACATTGGTGACATGGGACCCGGAGTGAGAGGCTTTTTTGGTTGTTGTTGAATATTCTATGAGCACCCAATAGTTTAACCAGCCACAGACACATGACCGTATTTTCCACATCCAAGTGCTTTCATTTTTTTGAAATTCCAGCTAAGGATGGCATCTGAGGCTTTAATCTTTCACTCTGTCTTTGAAACAGCAATTGCCACATCGCCTCATAACAGCTGAGAAACTCAGTTAGGTGGGCTCTGACATGGAGGAAAGGAGAGACCCAGATTAAGCAGCAGGCAACCTCAGCGCACCAGGCATGTGCATCAGCCCTTTGCCGAAAGAGACATCACTGTGAGAGTGTGTCGCTGGAGTCAGTTAAGGGCTCCATGAAGATAATTTTGGCAGTTTTGGTGAAATGGAATGACGTCAAGAGGTGGGACAGGGAAAGAGAAAGCCAGGCACAGGAAGTCCTACGACATACCAGACTTTGTGCCTCACATTTTATCCTCTTGATTTCTCTGAACAACATTTGGGTTCATTCCTCTGTACCCATTTTATAGATAAAGAAACCAAGGCTCAGAGAGAGAATGTGGAATATGTGATGAGCAACCACACCTCATGCTCTTAAAAGCTGCCTTTTTGAATAATTTGTATTGACCTGTGGATACCTTACTCCCAGCTCTTCCTCCTCCATGTTCTAAGCTCTCAACCAACCAAAGAGGCAGGAAAGTGTTACTTTACTTGACCTTCATCTTCTCACCCTCCTGGAATCAAAGATTGATCTCTCTGAGTCAAGTGCCAGGTCATTTATCAGCTACAATCTTTTTTCAAGGAATTTTCCAGCTTCCCTGCCCTTGCACTGGTGGCTGCCTTTCTGTGGACACCCTGGTCTACACTCTCTGCCTCTCAAGCCCTGTCTAATCGAGGCCTTCTCTGCAGAGATTTGCTCAGAATAGGGTGGCCATGTGAGGAGGGCTGGGCGGTGGGCTAGAGCCTGGGAGAGCCAGGAGCTGCCTCTCACCCCACGCACTTGCCTAGGATTTGGATTTCTTTAAACAGATCAGTACATAACTATGACAAATAAACATATGAAACAAAACAAAAATAGCATTTAAAGCATATCTCATCTCTCCTCTGGTTATGTCAGGTCACTCCTTGATATGAATCATCTGTAAAGCAAGAGATGCTTTTTCATCCTTTCAACTACATGGAACTCACCTTATTGATGTCCCTCCAAGGACAACTTCCCTTCCTTGATCTTTTTCTGTAGTTTGTTGCCCTTTTGCCAGCTACCATCTCCCTGAGGGCAAAGGCCACGCACAGCTGTCTTTTGCCCAGGCACATAATATAATATGCAAGTTCCCCACTTGCATAAATATATATATGTTAATTTATTTTATTGTTTTTACCCATTGTGAACATGTTTGATGTGTTTTCATCTTTCTTTTTGTGCAGTCTTCCACACTTCCTTCTGCACATAGAGTTGTTGGAATTGGAACCGAATGGGTACTACCAAAATATTAGTGAATTCATTCAGTCGTTCATTCATTCATTCATTTGTTCACTCATTCATTCATTCGTGCATTCCATAAAAAGTTGCAGAAAACCCTGGGGGCCCAGAAATCTGGTGGATATAGCATCCATGGGGAATGAATTCAGGCTTCCCTTTACAGGGCTCCCATCTTGAGCTAGGATTTCTAAGTCTCGGTGAAGATCAGAATCACTGGAATGACTTGTTAAAAAATCCCTGGCCTCAACCCAGGACATCTGAATCAGAATTCCTAAGGGAGAGACCCAGGGATTTTATTTTTAACATACATTCCTCCATGAGTGAGGACTTTAGAAACATATTGTGTATTGGAAGTGGGTGGGGCTAATAACACAAAAGCAAACAGATAAATGAATGAACAGGTTTCCAACATTGCTAAGTAAACCTGAGGGCATGAATGAACACACAGGAGGCTGCCTGGGGACAGGGACTAGGGAAGGTTTGATTGTTTAGGAAGTGACATCTTTGCTGGGCCCAGATAGATAAGAAGGGAAAGTCAGGCAGGGGTGGGGAAAAAACATTCCAGAGAGAGGGATCAGAATCTCCCACATCAGCAAACCCCAGCCCTGGGGTGGGGGGGGGGGGGTAGCAGCTGCCTCCTTCCTCCCAGCACCGGAAGCTTCAGCTCCCTTGTTCTTTGTACTGTGGGTACATCTGGCTCCTTCCAAAATGTAGCTGCTGCTCTCACCCACACAGCGAGAGAACGACATGATTCTAGCAGTTCTGGAAATATTGACCTACAGAATGTTAATGGGATAGAGTCTTAGGTCCTGAGGCAATTCTCCTTTTAAAAAAAAGAACTTTCAGCGAGTGGAAAAAACTGCAACCCCAAGAATCCAATAACAGATCCCTAAGGGTTGATGGGAGAGACTGGCTTAGCCAGGCCCTTGCTTTGGAGGACTGCATCCTGGTTAATTAGCACCATATCCCTCTACCCATTAATCTTCTTGAGGCCAAAGGTCTTCAGCCTTGGCATTCAGGAGGACATTTTTGTTCAGCCTCAAAAGGCAAAATGGCCGGTTGCCCACAATGAAAACAAGTTGCCCTTGCCCAGCCTGGTGCTTCAAAAGTACGTGACAGTCTTCTACTTCCATTCATTTTCCTGATGCACACGTGATATGCAAAAGCCATGCTGTCCCTATTTTGCACAAATGATTACTGAGGTCCAGAGAGGACTGATTGGTCAAAGGTGATGGCTGGTATCCAAGGACACTGGGACAGTTCTGACTCCTGCTTCACCACCTCCTGTGAGGATGATTTGCTATGGGAACTCTAAATATGCACCCTTCTGTGGGCCTCAAAGGCAGTCTCACCTCCTGCCGACCGTCTTCCCTGATCCCAGTGAAGGGCATGTGAAATGGGTCAGGAAGTTGGAGCCTTGGTTGAGAGGGGCTCTGTGGCGAAGACTGAGGTTCTCAAACTTTAGCAACTTTATGAGTATGAGAATCACTCATGCTACAAAAACACAGACTTTGGTTGAAAAGTCGGGCCTCAAATCCTGCTCACTCTAGCTGTCTCTCTCTCTCTGTCTCTGTCTCTCTGTCTCTCTGTCTCTATCTCTCTCTGTCTCTCTCTCTGTCTCTCTCTCTCTGTCTCTGTCTCTCTGTCTCTCTGTCTCTATCTCTCTCTGTCTCTCTCTCTGTCTCTCTCTGTCTCTCTCTCTTTTGTCCTGAGCATTAAGTACAAGGTTTCATACATGTTACACAAGTGTGTTACCACTGAGCTACACCCAGCCCTTTCATTAATTAGTTTATTTATTTAATGATAATATTATTATTTTACAGCACTGAGGCTTGAACCAGGGCCTTCTCACTGAGCTACTTGCCCAGCCATGTTTTTATTTGGACATAGGAGCTTGCTAAGTTGCTACAGTGCTCAAGGGAGCTCCAACTTTCAGTCCTTCTGCCTCAGTTTCCCAGAGTGCAGGGATTACAGGTAGAGGCCACGATCCCCAGAAAAACCCTGCATTTCTGGTGACACTAGCTCCAGTGGTGTGTGTGCATGGATCACATATGTCACCTGTGGCAAGGATCTCTGAGGCAAGCGGACAAGGAAGCAAGGAGGAAGAGGAACAAGAGCCTCTGGTTCCAGACAGCCCTGGATGATTATCGGCCCTGACACTGTAGACTGTGTCACAATGCGTCATCGCTCCTTTTCCAGACAGAGTTCAATAGGGGGACACTGCGTTGTGCATCCACCACATCCCCACGCCTTCAGAAGCGAAGCTGCTCCTCCCAAGCTACACCTTCAGGCTGCTGCGGCTTAGAAATGTAGAGCATGCAGCTATTGTTAACTCTCTGTTAAGGATAACTCTTTGTCTTTTATGATGGTGGAATGACTATTGTTAGAAACCACATGAATAGGGAGGTGGTCACAGAGTCGCAGGTCTCCAATGTGAGTCCCCTGCAAAGACAAAGCTCTAGGCATTTCTGCTTCCTCCTCTGATTTTGTTATCAGTGGATGTGTCGGTGAAAGGGGGACTCTAAGAGGAGGGCCTCTGGCACGATCGCAGTAATCAGTCTTTGTCTTTGAGCAGCATGCTGTTTCTGAGAAGAAAATAGCCTTCCACTGAGGGAGCCGGGTCAGTCAGAGAGCCTTTTCAGGTAATGCAGCTAGGAGTCTGCACTTCGGTTGCCACGAGGCCATTCATTATTTAGAACTGTGAAGGCTGCCTGCAGATCATGCTTTGGACCAGTCACTCAATTTCCTCATTAATGCCCCCATTTGTTTTCAGTCATTCATTCTTTTGCTCGTTCTTTGATTCACTCCATGACATACAGATTCACACCCTCATTCATATACTTCCTGAGAGCCTTTTCTAGACCAGTCGCTGTGCCAGGCTCTAAGGACATCAATGTGAACCCACCCCAAAGCATCAGTCTCCTCTCAGAGTGAGACCCTATAACCAGGCAACAACTAGACCCCTCCATGGCCTCTCCAGTTTCAAGCTGGAAAACACTGGTGCCGATACCCACTTGTTATCTTTAGTTTGAAAGTCTTCCCTGTTTAAAGGTATTTGGTGGTTCCCCCGTGGCCCACAAGTAAGGCCAAGCAGCTGAGTAATCTGCAAACTCTCACGCCCGCACATCATGCCTTCTGCTGAGTGAGCTGGCACCCCTGATGCTGCATGCCCCACAATCCCTTCGCATGTGCCTCTCCCTGGACCCCAAGTGGCCCGCCACCTGCTCTTCCCTGCACTGCACATAGATACCACCACACAGTGGGTTAGCATGAGAATTCCAGGTTCAACTCTTAACTTCCTGATGGAAGGTTTTCCTGGAGTCTGTGTGAGCCATTTTGCATCCATGCCCATCTGGGCCACCTACATTTGTGTCACTCTAAGGGAAATGGCCAAAAATCCACAAATCCCAGGCAGGTAGAATGTGACTTGTTCAAGGTCACGCAGCCGTTTCGAGGTCAAGTCTGTGTTACAGCTAAGTTCATCCACTCTTGTGCTAATCTAACAGCACCAAAGGGCTATTAGCTGCTGGGAGCCATTCATTAATACACACTGGGCACTTCCATTACTTCCTGCAGAAGCTACAAAGATCTGCTGTGGCCAGACAAGTAAGCCGCAGTGGAGAGCTGAAGTTCCTGTGTGATGATTCAGATCTCAGCATGCAGGTTTGTCTGAGACGTTTAAATAACTCAGAGTTACTGCTGCTTCATCCGGGACAGGACAACCAGGCAGTGGTAGATGACTTCTGGGTGGGAGGCAACGGAGTGGGAGGCAGGAGGCAAGCTTCCAGAGAGAAATTACTATTTTGTATTTATGAGTTTGGCTCGCAGGAGTGCCGCAGGGACAGGCCTACTAATACATTAGGTAATTGCCACAGTTCACTTCATTGTGCATCCAGCCCTGTGTCTACCAGTGAACTGGTAGGACGTGATTCTGCCTAGCCCTCCCAGGCCATGAGATAGGGGTGAGGAGGGATGGGGGAGCTGAGAAAATGAGGGAGGACATTCATTTCTCAGGTATCAGGGAGCACCAGGACCTCTTTGACCACAAGCGCTGTGGGAAAGGGGTAGAGGGAGAGTCTCAGGCTAGCAGACCAGGCTTGCACTCTGCCTCTGAGGGCTGAGCCACCCTGGTCGCCTTCCCTGCACCTCTAGTGCCACCTGGTATGTCCCAGGTGGAGATCGCAAATCAGTATTTCTCAACTCTTGGCTCTATATTAACGTCACCTGGCGATATTACTAACCCCCCCTCAAGTTCAAGCCCTAGACATTCTGATTTCATGGGCTTGAAGGGAAAGCCTTTGCATTTTGTAGCCAAGGTGAAGGCCATGGACTCATTGGTCTCTGAGGTCTTTCTTAGGGTAGATGGGTAGACTTTCTAGAAGCCTGTGTTGTTGAAGAAGGCAACGAGTCAGTGACCTTGAGCTCCAAGGTCACTTGCTTGCAGGTTTAGATTTTGTGTGTGGTACTGAGGACTGAACCTATGGTCTTTGCACTGAGCTACATCTCTAGCTACTCTCCTTTTTCTTTCCTTCCTTCCTTGTTTTCTTTCTTTCTTTATTTCTTTCTTTCTTTCTTTCTTTCTTTCTTTCTTTCTTTCTTTCTTCCATCTTTCTTTGTTTCTCTTCTTCTTTCTGTAGGATCTCCCACATTCTCAGAGCAAAGTTCTCTTTTATCAAGCTGTTGTTTTGTTTTTTAACAGGAGCTCCATGGCTATGAGTAAATCACGTTGGGACCTCTGGGTGGGTCTCAACTTCTTTATCCTTAGATGACAAGAAAACAGCTAAACTCGGCCTGCCTGCAAGCTGGCAGGAACCACAGTGTTTTTGATGGCCATCTAGTATAGAAAGTGTTTCTCAGCCAGTGACTATGGAGGCCAATCTGAGGGTGGCGGACACACCTCTTCTTGGAGAGATGAGGCCCAGTGTGACCAGGGTACTTTCTCAAGGACATCCAGCCAGTGAGCAACAGAGCCACAGAGATGTTAGCTCAAATCCCACCCATGCCATTTCCAAACTGACTTTGACTAATTTATGGGTCTTTCTGAACATTGATCGCCTAGTCTATAGAAAGCACCTACTTTCACAGTGTAGCTGTGAGGAGGGAAAGAAGGTAAACCGGCAGGACACCTCGTAGAGCCTGGCACAGGCAGATGCTCAATTAATACATCCCTCTCCTTCCTTCTCTTTTTCTCTTGGTATTTCTCTTCGTGTATCCTTTGCTTTTCCCCTGCTCCTTCTTAATCTCTGTGGGAACTAGGACCATGAGATACAGTTCACCGTGTGACCTTGCACAAATTGTGGAACTGCCTTAGCCACAGCCTCCCCTTCTGTAAAGTGGGAAGGGATGGTGGTGGTACACATGAGGGCCAGGTGAGCTGGAAGAGTAGGCTCTGGCCCAGAGCTCTGGCTGCTATAGTTCAGTCCCCTTTCCTCCCTAGGTCCTGGCATGAGGCTGCTGCCCTCCCCCAAGCCCTGCAATGGCTGTTGACTGAACAAGGAAGTGTCCCCCGCTCCAGGCAGAGGGACAGTAAATAAGCACACCCTCCTCAGTCCTGGCCTGTGACAGTTCTGCCGAGTACACAAGGCCCCCAGGGTTCCCAGACAGAAACCAACAACCCTATATCAGGGGATTGCTCACTATCTCGAGATGGCAAGAAAGAGAAAAGCCATAAATATGGAGGATTCATCTGCGATAAGTCATGGTTAGGAACTCCAGCTATATAACTTTTTAATTCTCCACTCCAGCTTGTAAGCTCAGGCAGTAAAAACAGTCACTAGTAATTTATTTTTTTTCCACTCTTTTAATTTTGTAATTTTTTTTCTTTAACCAACCAAAAAGTCCTCCTAAGCTCACCTTAAGCTTTTATTTTTTTTCACCCCCTAGCAGTCATAAACTATCACTGTGGATTACAATTTAAAAGCTACCCCTTCTCCTACAGTGCAAGCATTAAACTATTTAGGCTTGGGGAACAATTCCTTTGTTGTTTATTTGTTTGTTTTCATTGAAACTGGGTCTTGCTCTATAATTTAGGCTGACTTTGAACTGTGTAGCCCAGGCTGGCCTTGAACTCCTGCAATCCTCCTGCCGCAGCCTCCTGAGTGCTAGAAGTATGGGTGTACATGAAAGAGATTTCCTTAACCGGGTGGTAAAGGACTGAGTCTTGAGTTCTGCTGGCTCACCTGTCTCCAGGTACCAAAGGAAGCTGGTATGGAAGGAGGCAGTTCAGTCAAAAGGAAGACAATGTGTGGATGACCCAAGTGTTTGGCTTTGACACCCTTCTCTTTCAGTTCATTAACAGATGATCTCAGACAATGGCTCCTCTATCAAATCTCAGTTTCCTTGTTGGTATAAAAAAAAAAGTGAAAATCATGGACCTCGTTCTCTGGAATGTTCATAGAAGCCAAAGACAGTATGCAGCAAAATCATGTTGTTCAGTGGGTACCACTATCAATGCTGCTACTGATGATGGTGGTGATGGAGCTGGGGGTGTGATACAGTGATGACACAGGGCAGGGATGATAGTAATGAGGGGTCAGAGGTCAGCAGGATGAGGATAACAGTGCTGGTCGTTATGATGGTGATGAGAATGGCCAAGCCATGACTGTGTACAGAGTGGGCCTATGATTAATGTGACATGAAGAGTATTTTCTTCAGAGATTTATACTTTCCTTACAAAGAAAAACTAGATGGTCAGGGCTGAGGATGTAGCTCAGTGCCAGAGCACTTGCCTAGAACATACAAAGCTTTGTGCTTGGTTCCCAGCATTGCAAAGAAAGGAAGGAAAGAGAGAAAAGAAACGAGTGACCAATAAATAATTGTTCATGTAAAACCAACTTCAGAACTCACTTTATCCCTCTGAGGTTTAAGTCATTCATTCAGTGAGTATTAATTGAGTATCTAGTATGTGCCCAGCCTGATTAATTTTGGACCACAGTGGGCAAACAAGACAGATAACCCCCTCCCTCATGTGGTGTATAATCTAGAAGGTGGTGAGATGAGAAAGGGCAGTAACACCCAAACAAGTGACATCATCTTAGATGATGACAAGGACTCAGAAGACAGCAGGCTGCAGAGGAATGTGAGAGGAAGATGATGAGTATTTGCCAGATTCCTTAGCTCTTGTGGTCAGAAGCCCTATGTGAAGAGGTGGTGGTGTCTGAGTCAATAACTAAAAGACAGAGCATGGCAGCCAGGGAAAGACCTCGAGGCAGTGTGTCCCAAGCAGAAGACATGCGATGCAAAGTCTCTGGGATGAGAATAAACTTGTATGGAAGAAATGGAAAGAAGCTCTGGGTCTCAAGTGGAGAGGCAGAGGCAGGGACATGAGCTGACATAGGAGAGGTAGACAGAGGTCACATTGCGTTGGCCGTAACAGTTGAACTGAACTTGGAGATTGTGCCCAGGGCTAGGAGAAGTCACCAGAGGGCTTAGTGAGAGAGTACCAGGGATCCACAGACCCTTCACAGTCATTCTGGCTTCAGAGATTGGGTAAGTGTGAATCAGAAGGCAAGTAAGGATGCAGGAGACAAGTAAGGATGCTGGCAGTGCCGGGATGAGATGCTGGCCAACTGGACTAGTATTCTCACAGTGGAGGTAGTGGGCATGGTCTGATCTGAGATGTGTTTAGAAGAAAAGCCAGTGTGACTCAATGATGAACATGGCGGGGATGGGGGTGGTGGTGGTGATAGTGATGCTGCTGACAACCATGGATGGTGGGATGTGACAGAAAGAAGACTCAAGACTAACTCACGAGTGTGGGCCTGAGCCACTGGGCCAGTACCAGTAACTGAGCTGAGAGAGAGAAAGCTGGGAGAGATTAGATTTGGGAAATGAGAGCGGCATAGGATGGAGCTCAGCATGCTGGGCACACTGAGGCTAAAGTAACTAGCAGGCCTCCCCATGAGCAGCTGGACATGTGAGCTGGAGCCAGGAGAGGTCAGGACAGGAAAAGGGTTTGCGAATCATGGATGGAATGATGGGACTTAAAGTCACAGGGACTGGAGTGGATCCCAGAAGTTGAATATGTGAACAGAAGAGAGCACTAGGGCCGGAGCTCAGCAGCATTCAGGGACCAAGAAGTAGAGGAACGGACGCCGGAGGACGAAGATCAGGGATTAGGAGGGAAATGCAGACAGCACTGACATAGAAGCATATGGGAGGGTCGTGGGGGGAGGTGACCTAGATGGAGGTCAGCTCTGTGCAGCAGCAAGCTGCTGACAAAGGGCAGGCCTCCCCACTACTAGAGGTGGGAAGCTGTCAGAGTACCTGCTGTAAACAGAGACCACAGACCCAGATGCACTTGAACCCCGGAGCTGGTGCTTTCATTCTTAGTTTTCAGACATTGGCCAAATGTTTTCTTCCTTGATCCTCAGCTTTCTACTCTGCTTCGCATCATTCTTGTGGTTTTGATAAGATAAGGTGTACTAACGGCTTAGCACTGGACCTGCCTTGTAGTAAGTGGTCAGTACATAGGTGTCATTGCCAGCCAGGTGTACTGGAGAAAGTCCCTGGTGATGCAGGGTGGTTTTCTTTGGGTGACCCAGCCTTCATCCAGAGTGAGAATGAAGTTGTCTTCATGATTAAGGTCATGCAAGGGGTAGCCAGGTGGAATCAGACAGGACAGGAAGGCCCCTGGATAAGGAGCACACCTGCACCTGCCTACAGGCTTCCTGGTTAAATGTTTAAAGCCCCAGGTGGACCAAACTAACCCCAATCCATTTTCAGATCCAAAACTTCTCACATGGGTTTGAGACAACCTTTGGCCAATGGATGGTATGCATAGAAGGAATGTAAACAGGATGTATGAGAGTAACAGAACCTACTCTGCACTTCAGAAAGACCATCCTAAAAGCAATGCTGAGGGAGAGGAGTCTGAGTCTTATCCAAGGCAGGGAGAGAAGCCAGGAAACTATGCACAGGTGAGAGGGGATCAGAATGAAAAAGTGGGCTCATTATAGCATAATTAGAGCTGTCTCATCAGCATCCAAGCCTATCATTTCAAACATAAAGATAACCAAATTAGTAAAGGGTTTTTTCACCTTTGAATGAAAGTATTTTAACAATTTGGGGGCTTGGGTGAGTGGTTGGAGGAAAAGTTAAGACATTAACTTTAACCAATTGATTTTATAAGCAATTAATTTATTGATTCCAAAAATTACTCATTGTGAACAGTAAAAGTTGTACATGCAATTAGTGTCAGGTTACAGTGAAGGCTGAGTGACAGGCTCCGGAAGTTTCCCTGGTTAAGCAGGAGAGAAGGTTTTGTGCCACACAGATGATGTGAAAAGGCTTCTGCCTGGACTAGGGAGCCAGCTGCGACCTGGCAGGGGGTTGCCATGAGTGGGTTCAGATCTGTCACCCCTACTCTTCTCTCTAGGGATTTAACAAGTGGTTGAACTTTGAGCAATGAAGCATTCTCAGCTGACCAAATGAAAAACATTTTTACCACCATTCCCGATGTACTCACATATACAGATCAACTGCAAGAAGGGAGGGAGGAATCCTTAAATCTTCCAAAAATAGTGAAATGGTGTAAACCCGGGTAGTAGCAAGCATGCAGCTGGCTTGCTGGGAGCTGTGGGACCAGGTCATTGGCTCAAAGGCAAGGTACTGGCTTGTGTTAGGAGTTGGGGGAGGGTGACTACCCTTTGAGGCTGGAGAGTAGACCCAGAAGAAAGGACTCCTGAAGAATTGCCTTTTCTACTAAAGGAGCTATAGTAAAACTCCATCCAGAAGCCAGAGAGACTAGGGACTGCTAAAAGTTCCAGGTAGAGAGGATGGGGTCACAAATTCCTACAGCAACTGGGGTCTTCCAGCCTGCACCATGTGTGGGCATGGGGTCTGGGTTTATGCTGTCTCCATAGTACAAGAATCTCAAGTTAAAAATAAAAATTGGTCTTGAGACCACAGAGCCCCAACAAAAGCAAGCAGCCAGATAGTTCTTTCAGGGCACTGTGGACAATATAAGGTGTGTGGCCCTCAAAGGAAAAAGTCACAAGTAAGGAAAAAGTCCTTTCACCTGCTCCTGTGCTCACTGAGTGTAGGGCTAGGGTACACCTGTCTCCTCCAGCCCCTCCTTCAGTAGAGTGGAAACTGAGCCCTGAGGAGGTGCACTGATTGGCCCAAGAGCACACTAGGCAGTCTGGAGTGTGGAAAGGCAAAGAGGATTGGAGGGATTAAGACCTGAGCTTGAATCATGATTCTTCCATTTGATAGATGTGACCTAGAGAAAGCTATTTAAGCTTTCTGAGACTAATTTTCCCTGATGCCTACTGCATAGGAAACAGCAAGACCATTTGGGTAATAGCTCTTGGTGTGGTGGTTAAGTGCTCTGTGTGTGTTGGTTTCTGCTGTGGTTTGGATCTGGATGCCCCTCCCTTTCCCCATCCCACCCAAAGCCTCATGTGCTCAGAAGTGGGGCTCATGGAAGATCATTGGAACTCAGAGGCACTGTATTCATCAATGGGTGAGCTCGGAGCTGAGCGCACAGCTGGAGGTGTGGCCTGCTCCAAGGAGGCAAGTCCCTGGGTATGGCCTGGAAAAGCAAATCTCCCTCCTGAACTCAGTTGGAATACCTGAGTTGGAATTCAGTTGGAATACCTCAGGTCCCATGTCCATTATTTCATAGCCCTCTAGGCATGTGCCTTAAGGCATAGATAATTTTCTAAAATGAAATTAAGGTCCTATAGTCCACAGATGAGAGGCTGGCTGTTGAGGACTCGGAAGTCAGTCATCACCCTCCACAGAAAGCTAATGAATTTCCAGTGTCCTTGAGGCTGCTCCAGGGCTGTGTCTGTATCTACCTCTTACACTATCTCCCTCATCTTCTACTGAGGGTAGAACATGGATGGTGGGGTCTACTTCATTCTCCCCTCACCAGGCTGGCTCCCCTCCCTTCCACATCAAGGGATCCCACCTCTTCCCAAAGCACAGGCACCTCTTATCACATCAAAGAATCTTTTGCAGCTACCCAAGCCCAGGTTGACTGCACCTTTCCCTGGACTCCGATTGACCTTGCCGTGAGCACAGGACTAAAATCATCCTGGAGCCTATCTCCTGCTTCACCTTTGGGGTCTGGGTGCCTCTCTAAGTTTTCTGAATGCAGGAACCTGTCACATCTGGCTTATCTTCCTCACTGCTCTCCCTTGCTACTGGATCAGAGTCAATGACCAGGGACAGGGAGATGGTTCAGTAGAATAAGCGCTTCCCTAGCAAGTGCAAGGGCCTGAGTTCAATCCCTGGTTCCGCAAAAGAAAAAAAAAGGACAGAGTCAATGACCAATGAATACGTGCCAATTCTTGATCGACCAGGTTGTGTGGTGTAGCGTCACCAGCTGTGTCATCAGAATTTAGAAATGATTCATCCTTTGAGAGTTGAATGATTCACCCAGTTCCCAGCCAACTGGCTTATCTTAACTTGTACAACTACTCAGAGGCAATTCTAGTCCTGGAACTCAGCTCTTATTATTTCCTATCCAAACCCAACATTCCTTCTAGCTAGGTGAGTGTGTGTGTGTGTGTGCACGTGTGTGTGTGCACGTGTGTGTGTGTGTGTGTGTGTGTGTGTGTGTGTACAGATAAGAGTGTGTGCCTATGTTTATGTGTAGGATGTCCCACCACCAGATTTGGCAAAGTAAGTCTTCAGTCAGTGGTTAACGAAACAATAATTAAACAAAATATTGCCACCACAGGGCCAATATCTTATTTTCTTGTTCCTGCTCCATCCCTGCCCAAACTTTTGCCTGTCTTAAGCCCCTTTGCCCAGTGAATGGTCAAAAAGCATTGATGGTTCCCCCAGCAGCTTCGTGTCCTGTGACAATCAATGAATTTCAAAAATTGGAGAGAATCACACAAACCCCTGTGTGGTTGAAACCACGCCACCCCACCTCACTCCTTGTTCTGTGCCACTTGAAAAAGTAGTTGGTGTGCCAGTAATAACGTCACAGGGAAGGAACATTTTGACAAGGTAATGGTCCCCTGCCTTTCTCAACATTTGCGAGGGAGTCAGAGTCCATTATAGTGTCACAACGATGCGTGCCATTGACATCTCACTGAATAATTAAAAGGCAGCTTAATCATAGTGATCATCCACTTAGCATGTGGTTCCAGATGTAGCAGAAGCATGTTTAAGGGGGAAGTCCTGCTTGTGTGGATGGGGAACTCCCCCAGCCCGGGTCACCACGGAGACCTCAGGCAGCAGGTCCTGCCTGTTCTGTACTACAGATTTGTGGAACGAGGAGGCGGCATTGGACGCCTGCAGCATCCCACCAAAACACAAACAATAAAAGTTTTCTACTTTCTTTTGCTGCTTTGAACTCACTGCAGGAATAGACTTTCTTTCCAACCCAAATGAAAAGCCAAGTGTCTGTTGTTTCTCATCCCTCACACGTCATTTGTGCTGGAAGGGAGCCTGGTTTTCATTTTTTTGCAAGGCAGGTATTTGATGAATGTCTGGTCTGAATTGAGTATTGCTCTTGGAGCTCCAGATATGGGAAAGAAGACAGACTGGGGTGCTTCTTGCAGAGAGCTTGTGCTCCAGTGGGAAGCAGGGTGGGAATACAAGGGTTCCGTGTAGCATCGTGAAACAAGGTGGAGCTGTGGCATGACTGGGTTGAACGATACTGCAGTTATCTCAGCAGTAGAGCCCAGGCCTGAATAGCCAGGAATCAAGAGTGGGAAAGCTCCTGGGAGAGGGTAGCAGACAGGCTCTGGGTGTGAGGAACTGGGCATAGCCACAGACTGGCAAGGAGACTGTGACCACAGGGCAGGAAGTAACGAGTGGAGCCAAGTAAGAGATGCAGGGGGTAAGAGGGCAGCTCATTCAGGCTTCCCAGGTAGTGCAAGATGACATTATGGGACTGAGGCTGCAGCTCATTTGTAGAGCACCTGCTGAGAACATACAAGGTCCTGTGTGTGATTTCCAGCACCAAAAAAATATCGCGGTAAAAGGATGAGGTCCAGTAGGAGAATGGGCCACAGAGCACAGAGATGCCATGATTCAGAGAATGAACTGCACCCTTTCATCCTCCTCCATGCCTGGTGCTAGGTGCTGAGAAGCACAGCAGTGAATGAGAACACCTTCCTTCCAGGAGTTCACTGCCACATGGGGGAGACAAAAGGATGAACAGATCTGACCACCTAGTGAAACACTTCTGTGGGTAGCGGTAACCCAGGGACTGCGGGAACCAGAGTTGAGGCACTTCATCCAAGAAGGCTTTCTAGAAGATTCAGGCCCCACACTGAAATCTTGACCTAGTTAAATCAAGGCAATAAAGAATATATCAAATAGGTTTTTTTTTAAATCTTCAAAAGGGAGATGCAAAACCGAACATCACACCTGGGGTTTTAAGGAGACTGGTGGGAGTGGAGTCTTGTGACCCAGAGAGGCCAAGAAACTCAGGGAAGGTCACATATTGCACAGATCCTTGCTGTTACTTCTTTTAATTCTCCTCCAGACCAGGTGACCCCAATCAGGCCTCCAGAGCATTTGGTGAGGTGGAATACCCCAGATCCTTTCTCAGCTATCCGAGTACTAGGACCTGGGAGAGTGTTCAGCCAGCAGGGTGAGGAAACTACCCCTACCCAATACAGGTGATTCTGACAGGCCTCTTGCTTTTTCCCAACTATTCCCCCCACCTCATAACTACTTGAGTCGTAGCATACTCCTGTCCTAAAGCAGGAAGGGCCAGTCTTCATGGGAACAGCCCCTTGATCCTGCCTCTAATGCTGCATACAGTTAGGAAAGGCCCCTCCCTGAGGGAGAGAAGGAAACGGAGTTATCCCAAGCTGCTTGGCCTTCAAGCAGAAGACTAGACTCGATCTCTTGACTCCTGATCTGACATTGCTATGGGAAAGAGTTCCTCGCTGGAAGCAAGGTGGGATCAGAGAAATCCAGTTACTGCTCCTACTTGTGTGTTCTAAATGTGGGTGGCCCACATGGGGGTGCAGGGGCAAGATGGTACCCAACCTAGAGAGTAGTCAGGCAGCTTACAGTTCACCTCCACCTCCACTGCATGCCAGCTGCATGACTCTGGGAAAATTACTTTCCCTCTCTGTGTCTTGGTTTTCTCATCTGTGAATTGAAGAGTAGGGCTGTACTTGCTTCATTGAGTTATTGTGAGGATTCAGTGAGGCGGTGAACCATGCGTGTTGTGCAGCTAGTGAGTGCTCTGTCAGGGTGGCTCATGTTTATCTCCAGGGCCTGGTAAGTGCTGCCGCTGGAAGTGCCCACAGTGTGCCAGCCACCACCTTGGGTGCTCTTCATGGCGGTGACATGGTAGCCTGCAAAGTGTTTTACACACATCAGTCTGCCTGGCGTACGTCTTGTGCCTCTGTTGGTTGGTTCAGTTCATATTATCTTATCCAGTTGTGACAGTGACATTGTGGGTGAGCTTTACAGATACAGAGAGGCTCAGAGGGGTTCAGTCACTTGCCTGAGGTCACACGACTGGCAGGAGGTAGAGTGGTATGCTCATCCTTCTGCCCAAGGTCCCTGCCTTCAGCACAGTGTCGCTTGAGACTTGCCACCCACCACCCTCCATCCCATGAAGAAGAGGGCAGAGAGAGGCACTCTGCAGTGTGCTTGATGGATCCCTCGTGGAAACAGGACAGGAAGGACCAGGCTCTGCAGCAGGTGGGCCTGCTTTCCTATACCCAGATCCACTCAGGCCTGATGCATCTGAGCCAGGCACATTCTCTGGAATCCTCTCTGGACTCTGACATGGCCCTTCACTGAAACCAGAACCTCAGCAACACAGGAGCAAGTGGCAGCCAGTATTCCCAGTGAACAGCCAGGCCAGAGCACCCAGCAATGTCTTGTAGGAGGAAATACTGGGTCCCAGTCTTGGTATAAGCAGAGCTGCTCCACCTTGTTTGGTCCCAGTCAGGGCATCTCTGCTTCCGTTGGTTTCACATCATGGATTTACACCCAGGATGGTCTTGGAAGAGCACTGTTTATTCACCCAGATGCAGAAAGCCTACAGTTGCAGCCAGAGGCAGGCCTCTGGCCCACAGTCCCTGTGTGAGCGAGCAGGCTGCAGTCCCACCTGATGCCTCCCTTTCCCATGGGACTGCTGATGGAGAGAAAACAACCACACTTCATGCAGCACTTGCTCTGTGGAGTTCACGGGCGCTTCTATGTGTAACCAGGTGGCGTGTTCAGGAATATTAAATCCAAGCACTCAGCTAGAGCCAAGAACCCCCCTCCCGTGCATAATAGGCCGCCTTTCCTACAGAGGGTGCGCAGTCCAGCCAATGAGTGGCGTGCCCCTGCATCCCTCCACAGAGCTCATTAACAGAGCAGGCATCCGTGTGATCCTCACTGTCATCTTGTGCCTTTGTGGTAGAGATGTGGTGTTTCTGTCCCTCTCCTCAGGCACAACAGCCTATGGCCACCATTGCCACCACCTCCCCAGCACACAGGACAGGCTTTCTGGTTCTCAGGGCTGCTCCTCCGTCCCGAGCCAGATTTTCTCCCTCACAGTGCCTTATTCATTTCTTGTACAGTGTTCAGCACAAGGTGTGATTATGTGTTTCTTTGTGTATTTATTTGCTTAGCATCTATCAGCTCATGGGGTAGGGACCATCTGGTGCATGGCTTACTGTTCAGCCAAAGCCTAGCAGAGTATCTGTTATGCAGTGGATGCCTAGATTGTTTTCAAATGAATGAATGACCCTTCAGGGGATTTTGATAGGTAACTTTGGAAAGTGATTGTGGCTCAGAATATAAGGTCCTCACATGACAGGCTAAGGATTCATACTACCATTATCAGAGCAATTGTAGGTTTTTTAACCCTTCCCTCCCTCCTTCCCCTCTTTACCTCTCTCCTCTCCTTCTCTCCCTCCTTCCTCCACTCCCCTTCCCCTTTCTTCCATCCTTTTGCATGTCTCTCCTTTTCTTCCCCTTCTTTCTCTATTTTTCCCTTCCTCCTCTTCTTCCCTCCTTCTCTTTTTTCTACCTTCCTTTCTCCCCTTTTCTTTCCCCACATTTCATCTTTGTCTTCTTCCTCCCAGTCATAAGAATCCAAAGAAAGAAAAAGAAAGGAAAAGAAAGGAGAGAGAGAGAGAGAGAGAGAGAGAGAGAGAGAGAGAGAGAGAGAGTGTTCAGGCAGGCAGGTGAGTTTTACCCATCCTAGCGCCTTCTCTCGGAACAGGCACCTGGAGTGCCAGGCATTTCCATAGCTCAGTGGAGCCCATGTGGCTGTCCCCAGCACCAACCTCTCGGACCCCTGCAGTTTCCAACCTGACAGTCAGGTCCTTCCATTACTCCTGTCTGCATCAGACACTGCTTTGGGAAGGGGCCTGCCCCATGCCCCCAGCAGAGACAGCCCTGGGTGCTGATAGTCACCCTGCAGAGGCAGAGAGAGGCTCCTGGAACCCTGGACGGATGCAGAGAAATGTTGGCCAGCCGTTTCCTCTGGAACTGGAGGCATTTCTGGAAAGAAAGCAACTGTGGGACCCCCACCTCCACACCTGGCTCAGAAGGCAAGGTGGAAAGCACAGGCTCTGAAGGCAGACCTCCTGAGTTCAAATCCTGACTCTACTACTTTGCAAGGCATGCCTCTGAGCTTCACCTTTTTCTTCTGTAAAGTGCGGATCATGTGATCATGACACAGTTGGGCTTCTCTATCCAGAACTCCTGCATCCATAGACTCGGAACCAACTACGGATCAGAAATATTTGGAAAACTATTGTGTCTGTACTGAACATGTCAACTGTTTTTCTTATTATTCCCTAAGCAATAGAGCATAACAACTATTCGCATAGCATTTGTATCATCTTAGGTATTATATGTAATCTAGGACTGAGTTAAAGTGTGTAGGAGGGTGTGGGTAGCTTATATGCAAATGTTGTGCCATTTTATATAGAGACTTGAACATCCCAGATTTTGGCACGGGAGGAAGGCTGGTGTGAATCCCCTGTGGATTTGGAAGGAGGACCCTAATGAATAGTAAATGAGCCACCATATGTAATGTGCTCTGATACGGCCAGGACTATATTGTACGCCTCTCAGCTCTTACCCTTCCCGCAACAAATTGGATGCATGCATCTCTCTCAGTCACCTAGAGGCATAACCAGGGTTTGCACATTCAGCAGAAACTGGCTTTCTTTATGTCCCCTGTGGTTTATGACAAAGCCTGGCTCCCTGTGTCCCACCATTACCTTGGAAGCCCTATGAGGACAGGAACCCAGTAACAAGTACATAGTAGCAGTTGTTAAATGAACAAGTGGCAGAAGGATTAGAGCTGGGGATGCTAGGATGTGGGAGATGGGGGAAGGTGGAACAAGGGTCCCATTGTGCTCAGAAAGGTAGGTGGTAATCCCTGTCACCAAATAGGGCAAGACTGGGCAGGGCATCAGTGTGGAGAGTGTGTAATGTCAGACACCACATTTCTGAAACTAGCAAGAGAAGACTAGGACTTTATTTGGGTCACAAATGGATTTTTTTAAAACTTGGTATAAAGGGGCCTTTGATTAGGGCAGGCACACTGTGATATTTATTTCTCAGGCTGAAGTCAAATCAAGGGCTTGAGGGTCTGCAGTCAGATCAGGGCAGTAAGAAGTGAAATCAAAATGTTTTGCAGAGAGGCGTAGAGGGTACTGAAGGGGTGGTTCTCATCGAAGAGCAATCCAGTGGCAATGACGCATCTCTGCAGTCATGGTGGTGGGGGTGGGAGGCCAGCCTTGCTCAAGCCCCAGCTCACTGACGTGCAGAGATGTGGGGAGAGAGGTGCTGATGAGAAGGTCACCCCTGGGAGGGATAGGGACTGTCCCTGAGAAAGCCATGTGCCGCCTGGGATGGAGAGAGAGAGGCACAGGCCAGAGTCTTGGGCCTGTAGATTCCAAGGCATGGAGTCCCTGCCTGCCACTTTTGATCTTGTAAATCATTTAAGACCTCTCCTGGAAAGCTTTGAAAAGCAGCACTGACTCCTCGCATTCCTCGGCCCCCTGGTGGTAGCGATCTATTATGTGGATGTTGAAGCTGATGAAGTTCAGCAGGAAAAAACATCAGACCATCATTTTCTCTTCAAGGAGCCATTAGAAGATTCTGCCTGACCTTCAGAGGAGCCCTGGGAAGCCCACAGTGGCCTCTGCCAAGTGCTCCCACCAGCCCCCACCGAGTGAGTGTGCCAGCGGGCTGTTTGTCAGCCTGGGGGCTGTCCTCACTGCTCTGGCTGAAGCAACCTGGGGATGGGACTGGCAGTGTGGTTGGTGGAGGAGCGCTGGCCTGGGGTCCAGGAAAGCAGGTTTTATTTACCATCTTGCCCAGGTAACGGGCAGATTGCTTCTCCCTCTGCATTTTTATATAGAGACTCTCGCAGTCTGCTGGCCCAGAATGACCCAAAGTGAGTTCCCTGGGCCAGCAACAACATCAACCTCTGAATCAGAAATCCTGGAGGTGGAACCCATTATTCACCACCCAGAGGGACCCGCAGGTGATTCATATGCATACTAAAATGCAAGAATCATGCGTGGTACCGCAGCTTAGGATGTGACACCTAGGAGAGACTGTGAGGTGATGTGGCCAGACGGGATCATAAAACAGTCAAGTCTTCAGGCTCCCTCCCCCTCTTTCTTTTACCAAGTTTTAGTATCTTTGTTTTCTTTTACCCCAAGATAGGGTCTGCTGCTTAATTTAATCCTCAAAAAGATGATGTCTAGCAGTACCTCTTCTTGTCTGACGCATCCCGCGTTTGGGGAACAGAAGGAGGGAGCTTCTTGGGCTTGTGACTTCTGACTCAGGTGGTTACTGCCTGCAAAATGCCAGGCAGTGGTGTCTACACATGTATAATACATAGGTTTGCAAAATTCTGTTATAAATTATCCGATTTTATGACCCTGGTTTTGCAGACTGATGGCATGAATTGTAACAATGCAATATATCGCTGTACAAGATAATGTCACCAGCAATGGAGGTCTAATATATCATCACCAAAGAGGACGATGCATTTAGAAATGTTCTATTTTTATTTTTTAAGTGCTTTTGGTATTTTAAAACTGTCAGTTCTAGGATGCCCCAAGCATTATCAGGTTTGGGGCATAATATCACTTTTCATATAAAGCCCAAGTGGCCAACTGAAACTGCCAAGGTGAATTTGGGTGTTCTGGGGACTAACAGCAACCTCTTCCTTTGTACTGTACTTCCTCTCCTCCTCCTCCTCCTCCTCCTCCTCCTCCTCCTTTTCCTTCCTCCTTCCCTCTCTCTTCTCTGTCTCTGTCTCTCTGTCTGTCGCTGTCTTTCCATCTGTCTCTTTCTTTATCTTTATCTGTCTCTGCCTCTGTCTCTGTGTCACTCTGTCTGTCTCTGTGTCTCTCTGCTATGGTCTGTGTCTAGTTGTCCCCCCAAAGCTTCATGTAAGTTATGGGACAGATGCAGTTGGAGGAGCAATGAGTGGCTTGAGAGGACCAGGGCAGGGCCCGAGGGGCGGGGCCAAAGAGGCGCAAACCGTTAAACTGGCTAGCTGGTGTTTTCGGAGAGAGGTGGAGAGGGTCATCCTGGAAGGGCAGCACCCAGCCTGTCCTCCAGTGTCTTGAAACCTCAAGTAGCTGAGCTAAATAAACCTTTCCTTCCCTAAGCTTGAGTGTCAGGTATTTGTCCCAGTAATGAAAGAAGAGTAACTAAGACACTCTGTCTCTGTCTCTCTGTCTCTGTCTCTCTGTCTCTCTGTCTGTCTGTCTCTGTCTCTCTGTCTCTCTGTCTCTGTCTCTCTCTCTGTCTCTCTCTCTCT
>NW_004524648.1:9457451-9480455 GCF_000260255.1 Octodon degus | reverse complement strand
GCTTTCCTTGTAAATGCCATTACTCATGGCCATGGCAACAGAACCTAGCAGTTAAGAGCATGTGTCTTGAAACCATGTGGTCCTGGGTTCAAATCTCTAATTCTACCACTTATCAGCCGGGTCTCCTCAGGCTATTGTTTAGCTTATCTGAGCTTTAGTTCCTTCTACAAAGCTGAGAACATAGTAGGACTTCATCTTTGTCCCTCTCCCTGCTCTTTAGCTGTCTCTTGTCTGTTCGTAGCTTCAGCCACTCAGAACTCCTCTGGGCTCCTCGGATATTGATGGGTCAATTGACCTTTCACTTCTACTCCAGGATGACCTCATTGCCCTTCCTTTTGCTAAAAGCGCACTTCCTATGTTCATCTGCTGGCTCCCTCCTTCCCTCCCTTCATTCACACAAATGCATTTCTCAGGAGCAGCCTTCCCTCACCACCCTGCCTGAGGTCAATCACTCAACTCCCCACTCACCCTCGCTCTGCATTCCTGACTCTGGCAGTGTCTTCCATAACATGCATCACTCTGGGTTTTTGCTTAGATTGATTGTCATGTTTCTCATCCCCACTAGAATCCAATGTTCACGATGATGGAAATGTACACATCCTGTTTAATACTATATCCTCAGCACCAAGGACAGCGCCCAGCATTCCTAGGCACTGTATAGAGAACGGCTGAATGAAAGAATGCTGCAGGATGGATGGAAGGATGGATGGATGGATGGATGGATGGATGGATACCACTTACTTCATTCCACTTGAAGACTAGAAAAGTATGCAAGACATTGGGATAAAAAAGAAAACTTTAAAAAGGGCTGAAGATATAGCTCAGTGGTAGAGCACTTACCAAGACCCAAGGAGACCCTAGGTTTCATCCCCAAAACTATAAGAAAGGGAGACAGACAAACAGGAAGAGACAGAGACAAAGACACAGAGAGACAGAGAGACAAGGCTTAAGTGCCCTGTATGTATTTAATTCACTGATTCTGTAAACAATCTGATGAAGTAGACATTATAATTTTAATACCAGCTTATCATGTGAGGAAACAGAGACAGAGAAAAAACTGTCCCAAGGTCATCCAGCTGGTCGCAGCTAGTCCAAACCTGTGCACCTGGCCTTCCTCTGTTTTCCATCTTGGGGTATGTGAGCTATGAAAGGAGCTGTGATTGTCATTGTTATTATACTGATATCTATTTCCTCCAAGTGATAAGGACCCCAGAACCACCTGACCTGCCCCACCTAGGAGATGGCACATGAGCAGGAATGGCTGGGTGGTGCCCATAGAGAGGCCTGCCCCTTGGAGAAAGAGGAATAAAAAAATCAAGATCACCTCCCCTGGGGTGAACATGAATTTTACATACTATAAACATATGCAAAAAATTTATGTTGCCCTATGTCACCTCCCCTAGACTGCACAGACTGGTTCCCAGCCTGGATGATGGCTGAGAGTTTATGCTTGTGACATGCAACAATCACATGCAGGTAATTGGTACACATACATGATACACCCCAAATCCTTTTATGTTCCCTTCCCCTCCTCCACCCCTCCCTCAGACTTTTGGTCCCCTTCTTGTTTGTAAAAGATCCATCTCTCTCTTTTCTAAATTAGTCCTTTCTTTGCTTTTTACTTTATTCATATTTTGGGTTTCTCATATGAAAGAAACCATAAAGTTCATGCATCTGAATTATTCCACTTAACATGTTTTAAAGGTGCATCCATCTTTCCTACAAATGCCTCACGTACATGCTTCAGAGCCAAGTAGCATCCCATTGTATACAGACACCATGTCTTCTTTATCCACTCATCTGTTGGTGGACATACAGGCTGCTTCCAAGACTTAGCTATTATGAACTGTGCTGTATTGCTCATCGAGAAAGCAAATAATGATAAATGCTAGTGAGGCTGTGGTGAAAAGGGAACACTTGTACATGGCTGGTACAACCTTTGTGGAAATCAGTATGGAGAATCCTCAAAAAACTAAAAGTGGAAATTCCACTCAACCTGGGTACTTCCCATTTAGATGTCTTTCTAAAAGTTAAAGACATATTATGGGACTCTAAGTTCTTAAAACTTGCTGTGTGGCCATGTCACCTCACCTCTCTGGCCAAAGCCCCTCACCTGTATAATGAAAGCACCCGACAGCAGCCTCCTTCCACTTTGCAGCTTCTCAGTATGTGGTTGAACAAGCTCCAGTAGAAGATATTATGGGACCAAGAGGCTGAAGTGGAGAGATGTTCAGTTCCTGTTGTCCCTGGCTGTCACACATGGCAGGCATCAAGCCAGGAACTACAAATCTCTCTCTCTCTCTCTCTCTCTCTCTCTCTCTCTCTCTCTCTCTCTCACACACACACACACACCCATGCATACACACACCCATGCATGCACACACCCTGCTTTAGCAGTCAGAAGAGATTGGAAAGGAGGGGATCAAAACTAGGGGGTACGCTCACCTGTGGAAGGTAGCACAGTACCCAGACATCTCCAGATGGCCCACAAGCAAGTCTGCAGTTTCTTTTTCTCTTTTTCCTTTTCTGTTTCCTTTTGAAGAACTGAGGATTCAACCCAGGGCTTGTGCATGTTAGGCAAGCACTCTATCGGTGTGCTGTGCCTCATCCTTATGAGTCTGATTTTTTTTTAGTGTGAAGCTGCTCTATCCTTTATGATGTGATGATAGAAAGTGTATCTGTGGACTAGATCAGGCCAGAGGTCCTGATGGTCCACAGTCTCTAAAGAGATTTTCCAGGGGGCTCATCTGGTCAACAACACCTCAAGAAACCCCACTGGGATGGCAGTGGCTCCCTTCTTGTTTCAAAAGCACAGGGTGTTCCAAGTGGGTCTAGCGGGCAGTTTTTCTTATCCAGTAAAACGTTTTCCTTGTCAGTTTCCTTATTTTTGTATTATCATGAAAGTAGTATATGTGTGGGGGACTTTTTCTAAATGCAACACTAAAAAAGATCATATACTAGAAGCAAAGTAAAAAGACCCGAACCTTCTCCCTTGAAGTACATCAGCAGTTTCTTATATCTCTATCTAGCAAACGTCTTTTATTTTCCACACTGGGATCACACTACACATTTAGTTCTCTATTTTTTACTTCCTAGATCTCAGATACATTTTCAGGTCATCTTCCACAAATCCATCTCTTTTTATTACTCCATAAGAAGCCACTGTATGGATTTACTAGAATTTATTTTACCAATCCCTATGAGCAGACTTTTAGGAGGAATCCAGTTTTTTTTTGTTTTGTTTTGTTTTGTTTTGTTTTTTTGATACTGCCAGCACTGCAAAGAACATCCTTGACTGCGTAGTTTTTGGTAGACAGGCAGCATGTCTGTCACTTCAAATATAGCCTTTTTCAGTTGTTGTTTTTGTTTCATTTTTGGTACTGGAGATTGAACCCAGGCCTTTCACACTGAACTACATCCTCAGTCCATCTTTTATTTTGAGACAATGTTTTGCTAAGTCAACCACACTGAGTTCACACTTGCAGTCCTCTTATTCCAGCCCAGATTGTGACGATTACAGATGTGTGCCACCATGCCTGGCTAGACAGAGGATGTGGTTTTTTTAACTGAATATTCAAATCCTTGGCAATCGTTCTAATGTATGTAGTGATATATCAGCCTGTCATGTTTTTTCCTATTATGAATTAAATATTAGTGTTCAGGAGCACAAATAAGGCAAACGGAATCAAATATCAGCAAGATGTAGTTAGGGGAGAAGGCTGATGAGTATTTCTTGTGTCACTCTATGTAGTATTCATGTGACTTTTCTCTAAATTTAAAATAGCTTCCAAATTAAAAGTGTTAACAAATTAATGAAGCATCCAGGCAATCAAGTTTGGGTATGACATTGTGACTTGCCTGAAATGTTATATTATTCATTACATGCAGCTTAGTCTGTTTGATTTGTTTTTTAAAAAAGGTTGTACAGTGCTAATACATGCTCTGATGGCAAGTGAAATAAAACAATACAAAACCTTCTAGGCAAGGAGAATTAATCTGCCTCCCTCACATCCCTGTCACTGTTATCCTAAACCCCAGCCCCTGTGGAGATAACTGGTGTTACCAGCCTGGTGTAAAGACTTCTACAGCTCATTCCTCTTGACACAGACATATATAAGCACATATGGCCATGCATGTATGTGTGTTGAACCAGTTCCTACACATATTGGTCTAAGGTTTGCTCTTTTTACCTTAACACGTGTCACAGATATCTTTCCATTAGCAACTTTAGATCTATCACTGTTGTTTTTTCTGATTTTTTTTTAATATCACGCAGGATCCAGCAAAACTATGTCTTTTTTATTCTTAATGTATTTAGTACAGGGACTACAGAGTCTACAGGATCGTACTACACAGATCAGACTTGTAGTGATCCTCCTGTTTTCAGCCTCCCAAGCCCTGGGATTACAGCGACATGACTCAATGCCCAGTCTCAATCTCTCACAGCATGTCCCGGGGACAGGACACATATGGCATGCCTGGATCAAACCCTGGTCCACTGAGCTATCTGGCTGGCCCTAAAACTATGTCTTAAATAATATTTTGTCTAGTTCATCGGAATAGCCCAGTCATGCTAGAAAATTTTGATAATTTATAAATACAAGAGAAGGAGATAAAAATCACCATAATCATTCCACCTGTGGTTCCACTTCTAGCTGTCGGACCCATTTCTTTTGAGATTATTTGCTATACTCCCATGGGCACCCAGGTATCTGTGGGTGTGAGAGTTGATTAACAAAAATTATACCATTTTCATGTGCTTTCTTGAATCCTAACCTTTTGAGTTATTGCTATATATAAAGTGTACTTTATCTCTGTGTATTAAGTAACCTTGTAAATCAAAGGACTTAAAAGTAATAAAAACAAATTTTAAGTGAGGTAGGCTCTGTCATGGCTGTGAAATGGGAGAAAAAAATCATGGAAGGCTTCCTGAAGGACATGGCATTTGAGCAAAGCCCTGAAGGATGACCAAAAGTCAACCAAATGGAAGGACAACCAGACACGCAGGCAGCGGGAACAGCACAAAGACCTGGAGCTAAGCAGAAGCCTGGGCAACGAAGTCTCCCCTGAGTTTTAATGATTCTAGGACATAGGTTTGGGGTCTTGGAATGGTTCCTGCTGTGTTAGAAGACTTGGAGTGTGCCCTGAAGGCAAAGAAGATTATTGAAAGCTTTCATCCAGGGAGGAAAGGGGAGATGCTATGACCATGTCTGAGATTCGCAACTGAGGTTGAGCACACCGGTGACAGTGTGGGGCAAGGGATAGGGAGGCAGAGAAAGGATTTTAGGTTTACGGAAATTGCTAGATGAATTCTGAACTTTCCAGGCTGACATCCTAAGCACCTACCTGTTCCCTCCAGCAACGCAGGGCAACCTCTAGAAGAGCTGCCTGAGTCTTTTTGGCAGTTGTGATGTTCTCAGCTGGTAGACGGTGCCTTCCGGCCCCAGAGCTCCTGTTAACAGAACCGTTAAGAATTTGCTGGAAGCAGTTCTGAAAAATGTGCACGAAGAAATCTGTTCCTCTCTTCTACAGCTTCCCGGTCTGACCTGTACTATACCAAAAAAAAAAAAAGGCAAATTAGATCCTGGAAACCCACCTAATAATAGAACCCAGCAGATGGTGGAGTGGTACAGCCATGGGTGAGTTGGTGGGTGCTTCCTCACTTAATTATCCCTGGCCCGATGGTCTCAGCATCTTGGAGCTAGGGCGTCCTCAGAGGCGAGGCCACCTTCCACATGGCACAGTTGGGGAATCCAAGGAAGACGAGACTGCACAGATTATTTACTTTAAAAATAATCCTCTTTATACGTCAGACTTTCGCTTCAACTTCCCTTATGAAAGCCACAATACCAGGGGCCACGTGGCCGTCTGCCTGGCACAGGTGCTCCCCCATCTGAACTCCACTTCCTCCCTGAGGGCCGCTGTCCACCTGCACTATCCAAAGAGGATCATGTCTGCCAGCAAATGTCAGTCAGTGTTGCAGAGACAGAAACCTGTAGGGTTTTTTTCTTACAGACATT
Source organism: Octodon degus (assembly GCF_000260255.1). NCBI lineage: Eukaryota > Metazoa > Chordata > Mammalia > Rodentia > Octodontidae > Octodon > Octodon degus. The sequence goes on along the minus strand of NW_004524648.1, from coordinate 9,474,435 downwards.
TGTAGTCATGAGTGGTAAAAAGAAAAGAAATGCAAGGAACTCCATCAGTCCAGTTGTTTGAAAGTGAAATGCTTTCCATGAGGCATTAATAATGCTGCCCTAGTCATGATTTTGCATTTTCAACTCTGGTCTACTTCAGATAACTCCCAGTGATGCAAATGAGGGGTTCTTTGTGTGTGTGTGTGTGTGTGTGTGTGTGTGTGTCCACACCCACTCACACTCATGTGCACACACAACTAAGATCCATCTAGAAGCCAAGTCAGAAATCCACCTGCTTGACCTTGAATCCCAACAGCTGATGATAGTAGTTAGGAGATAAAGTTACAAGTAGATAAGAGCATGTGGCTCTGCACTTGAACCCTGGCCCTGGCTCCCATGACCTGCGCCATCTGACAAAATCGTACACCTGCTCCTGGACTCAACTGCAAAATGGAGCGCTGTTGCAACCATCTCATGGGGTATGAGTGCTCACTGAGATGGTGCCAGCATGCCATAGAGGTGACTGTCAGTTCTGTTGCAGCGTGGCAAATGAATACACCCTGACATTTCACCCCTAGACCATTTCACTCACAAGAACAAAGCAGGCCTGCACAAGCAGAGGCCAGAGTCCTCCATAACCTAAGAACCAAGTTCTTAGGAGGCACAGCCTCGATGAAAAGCCAAGTTCTTAGAAGAAGGAAAGACAACACTGACTGCACCAAAGATGCCGGAGAGGGATGGATGGCTGCCAACATTCCAGCTGAAAAGACACGAAGAGTCAAGTGCAAGGGACCCACCAGGTCAGGAAGCTCCAGACCCTGGGCCAAGAATCAGTGAGAGGGCTGTACCAAGCCATGGATAGACACAGCTGGAACATCTGTGCCATCCTCACAGCACTCACAAACCCTTCCTCATGGCTCAGGGAGCAGCGCTGGAGACCTTCACCAGGGTAGTAACCTTGGCAATGACAAACCAAACAAAAGCATGCTCTGCCATTGTCACTTCCTGGCAGGCCAGTGACAGAAACTCTGGCGTCCACGCTGGGCCCATGTCCACTCACTCAGAGAGCTGGATCTGGCCCTTGTACACCCATTTGTCCTAGAACAGAGCAGAATCTAACCAAAGCTGTTTGCAGCAGGGTCAGCTGTATTATGCATGACATTCATTTGCTAATTTGCATCTCCTTCACCTCTTAAAAAATGAAAAGCAGAAGCAAATAAATGATGAACGGGAGGGAAATTGAACACCTAATAAATGAAAAGGCTGCTGTGATGAAAGAACGGGTACAGTTTGAAAACTAAATGAGTTCTGCTAAAGAGGGAGACATGAACTGCCTGGGAGAGATAGCCCTGTGGTTTACCACGCCTACCCTTGACAGGAACAAGTTTGCAAAGAGAACAGCAAGGCTCTGGCTCTTCCCACAAGCTGTGTAACCAGAGGCAGGTCGCTCCACCTCTCTGAGCCTCTGTTTCCTCTATCTGCCCTGCTTATCTCACTGGATTCCTGGGTGATCCACATTAGTGATGTAGATGGGAAAGGTGGAGCCCAATCGAGTGCTTGCAGATACATAGAAGAGATTGTGTTTAGTACAATTGAGTGACTGTCTATGGAGCACAGTCTATGCATACAGGTCTGAGTTTCAATCCTAAACATCTATTAACTATGTGACCTTGGCTTTGACCCCTCACTTTCTGACCTTAGTTTCCCATAGATGAAATGGGAAAAATTATACTTGCACCCTCATCGTACTGATCGATGTAAGAAGAAGGATGTAAGACGGTACCTGTCACTTAGTAGGTGCTCAATTAAAGCAGATTTTACTTTCATCCTTGCCATGTTTGCCTTAATTTCTTCATAAACCAGAGCCTGCCTCATGAAACTGGAGAGACTGACTGCAAGAACACACTATCATTGCAGGATGTTTTTTGAGCTTCCAGATAAGTTAGAAATATTTAGCTCAGGAGCAGCCTGTCTTTTCTCATAGTCAAAGCATTTTTAATTTACTGTGAATACAATACCAAGCCAGCCCCTGCTTCAAAAATACAACTGTGCAGCAAATTTGACCTCAGAAAAGTAATGAGTAGACAGAAACCATTAAAAATTTGGCCTGCTATCTGCAGGTAAGAGTAGAAATAAATACATTTTTACACATAACCATTTGAAATACATATTCATCAACTTCACTTCATCTAATCGTATATAGCTTTAAATCCAGGCAGTAGCAATTTCGCTTCTAGCTGGGATTTTGCAGACTCTGCCCCTGTGGAGTGAGTAGAGACCCAAGGCTTCCTGGAGGAGGCTTAGACCACCTTGCAGGGTCCACAGAGGGTCCTGAGCCAGCAGAACTAGGGCTCCCCTTCACCTAGAGCATCCTTAAGTTGTTTAAAGCAGTGAGGCCTTCTGAGAGTGGATATATATTATGTGCATTATGTTACATGTTAAAATGCACATACGTGTTTGCTCTTGATGTAAAATAGTGACAGTGAGTGAGCAAGGTACAGTGGCATTGGCTGGAAGAATGGGTGACACAAGCCCCTTCTTGTCCTACCCAGGATTGTTCTCTGAATCTAGAGGCAATGTCTTCCCTCTCATGTAGGCATGAGGACTCCACCCCACCCACAGGGAGCTGGACAGTGCTGGGCTTAGTTTTAGAGTTCAACAAAAGAGGCCAGTGACCCCACGAAAGGAACAAACTCCTGCATGTACCTCCAAGTCCTCAGGCTGGCTGCCTACACCCCCTGACTCCTCCAAACTGCAACATCTCCCTTTGGGTGGATGTTAGGTCAGAACAAATTCAGATCATTTCAGACCAACCCAAGAGCAATTATGCTAAATTCTTGGTGTTCCTACGGTGGTCCTGGTAGCTTACCCATAGCATGGTTTGACTCTTCTGGGAAGTTGACATTTGATATTTGTAACCCTAGATGACAAACAGGGAGACTCAAACTTAGAAACACAAGATAGGCAAGTTGCCTAAGATGGACACAGCTAGCAAGTGTTAAGGGCAAGATTACTTCCCAGGGGTGTTTGGTCCTAAGAGTCTGAGTCCCAGGGCCTTTCTGTCCTGCACTCCTTGTAAACTGATCCTCATCACTTCTGGATTGGCACCATGCCCTGCTTCCCAGGGCCACCTGCTCCCCTCTAGTAATCTCACCTCCACACCAGCAGGCCAGGGGGTCCACAGCCTCTGGCTCCCTAATCATAGCCTGAGAGGCTGGGGATGTGCAGCTGCTTCTGTGAGCTATTGGATGCACAAGTGGTCTCACTGTCAAACCTGCCTGTGTCAGGACTTCAAGGACACTTCGCTCATTCATAGAAAAGCCACAGTCAGTACAGCTGCTGAAGCTGTTGTCCGCATTACTTTTCTGACCGGTTTCATGCCATGTACCTGGCCCTTCTGGTCACACTGACGTGCCGCTGATTTCCATGAGTGGGCGAGCCGTATGCTCACCACAGATCATTTGCACATGCAGTTTCCTCTACCTGGAACACTCTTCCCCAAGATCTCCACATAGCTCATTCTCACACCACTTTGCAGTTTTGACAGCCAAGCTGCAAGTCACATCTCACCTCAGGTAGACCAACTGTGACCACCCTGTTTTGGCAGAAAACCACACCCCCTCTTCCCCTGGCATCCCAATTCTGTTCACTCATCTCTACTGTTGATTTCATAATTTTCTATCGCCTTCTCACATATGATATCCCTTCTTTGCTTATTAGGTTCATTGCTTCCTGCCGTCTCTGTAGATCCAGGTACATGTATTCCAGGGTACAAGCTCTCTGGAGCACAGGAATCTGTCTCTTTTGTCTAAAGATGTGATCCAGATGCCTAAAACAGACCCACTGGCACTGAGGGCATATCTGTAGAATGAGTTAGCGCATACGTGACCTACAAAACCAAAACTGACCTGCCTTTGCTCTTAGGGGGGACAACCTGCCTCTACCTAGATGCCCATAGGGACACCTACTTTTGGCTTGGACTCACTCCTTTTGCCCAGGGAGCTGAAAGGGATGCTCCTTTTGTAGGTCACTTCCTGCTGTACTCCAGGTGACTGGTAGACACAAGTGGCCTCTCCCTATAACTCTTGGTTTTCTGGAAGCCACCCTGTTCTCCTTCTCTCTTGTCTCTACCTCCTGGAAGTGTTTCCTACAAAGATGCTGTAGGGTTCAAAGCCCAGGAGACAATGTTAGATGTGCTTCCAGATACACAGAGTTTCACAAAAAGCAAGCTGAAAAGAAAGAGATCCAAGGGGAGAGTAGAACCGGACACCTCAGATCTCTTAGGCCCTAGTATTTGTAGTTGGTGTCACACCCAGCTCTGTATCACACACATTGAAATACACGTGGAAGAAAGCTTTTCCCACATGCAATATAACTTATCCCATGCGACATTCAACACTTTACTGTAAAATGCTTTGAAACAATTTTAGAAACTCTATGCTTGCAGTTATTTGACTACACGTTGCTCATACAACTCCCACCAGCTATGCTTTCCTCAAAACCATCCTGTGTAATCCAGAACTCTTACAGAAAGTAGAAAAGTACATTGGCAATGAAACTTTAATAGAGGCCCTAGTGGGACAATTAATGAAGTTGACATGACATGATGTGGACACTTTTATAGACATGTAAATAAACATTCATTCATTTCATTTCCAACGTTTTCTTTTTGCATTTTGGAACCAATACACTTTTTCAAGACGGGCTCTTGAACACCTTTTAGGTCTCAGGCTGCACTGATGGATAAACTGATGGCTGTGTTAAGGGACTCTCAATGGGACTCAGAAAGGCAGGGTGCTGCCTGAATCTCACTGTGCAACCCTGATAAACTCTAAACCTAACCCTCCTACCCCTAAAATTAGGATCACAGCTCTGCCTGTAGGCTGTACGTCTCTGCATACAGGAATCAAGAGTTTTATATGTCAAGAGTGCTTTGCAAACAGCAGGCACTATTCCCACACTCTTTCTGGCACCCGTTTGGATCAGCCTTGCCAGCTGCCTTCACCTGGACTCGACAGAAGCGATTGCTTATTTCCTTCTGCGCATGCAGAAGCCTCACACAGCCTTGTACAACTCGCTAACACAGCCCCTACTGTTCACCCAGCTGCTCCCTGACCCCTCATTGCTCACTGGCCTGGCCATTGGGTCTGCCTGGGTTTTAGTAAGTTGCACCACTGTGCTGAAGCTCATTCTAACACAGGAAGGGGAAACAGCGTTGACTAAATGCATACTTTGGTGTGCTGTGTGTTTGAGCAGTCTGTCACTCTATCCTCCTGGAAACCTGTGTGCCCAAAAGGGTTCTGCTTCTCTCTCTGCCTTCAGCCTCTCTGGATGGAGCATCTACACCTGCCTGTACCTTCAGCCCAGAAGCTGGGAGTCACAATGGCTCCCCTCCCTACTGTCTCCCCCACTCTCATCTGTCAGCCATTCGCCAAGTCCACCTTCCACATGGATCCTGAGTCCTGTCACCTCTCCACTTTTTTGGCTACCATGACCTTTGGCTTGGAGGGTACACTCCAACCTGACCTTCCCATATCCGTGGGGTCCTCCTCCATCCATCCTCTACCAGACAGCCATAGTGTCTTCAGAACAGTGAATCAGGTCAGTTTTGTCCCTGCTTTCCCCCTTCAGTCTGTCTTTACGACCTCTCATGTTATCTGCATACTTTAGTACCTATCTTGGCTCTGGCCACCACTCTTCCTCTCAGGGAACCTGACACCTCTTCTCAGTTTCGCAAGGAACCCACCAGGCTCCTGGTGCCTTTGCCTGTGTTGTCCAAAATGCCCTCCACAGCTCTCCAATGCCCATGCAGCAGGGGCTTCTGTCTCATCCTCAGCTCTTGGCTCTCAGCTCAGCAGCCACCTCCTCTGGGAAACCTGCCTGGACATCTGGCCCTCCCTTTCCCCAATATCATTTCTGAGTTTCTCACACAGCTCTAAAAGCGCTTTGTAACCTGTATTTTTGTTTCCATAGCTGTTTATTGTCCACCTCCACAGTCAGTCATGCCAAGAGGGCGTGCACTGTGTGTTCACCCTGACGTGCAGCACAGCATCCAGAACTCAATGCAAAATCAGTGACAGTTGTTGAGTGAATGAAGATTTCCATATTGGCTCAGTGTGGAAAAGCAGATGTTGAACCCAGAGATGAACTGAAATTCCAGTCCCTTGGGATCCTAGTATCTTCTTCTGGATGTCCTAACCACCTGTTCCTATTTCTGTAACAGCTCTCATCGCACGTTAATTTGTCTTTGATTCACTTCTTCCATCAGATTATGAGCTACTCAAATAAGGGAACCATGTGTGCCAGCACCCAGCCTTGAAATATATTGGGGGAAAGGGAGGTTCTACTAGACAAAAGTTCTGCTGTCCACCAATAGAACTCTGGTGGACAGACCAGCAAACAGATGTGATTGGGAGTCCTTGTAAATGCACACACTAAGTAGAGTATTATATGATCACTAACAGAAAAGACTATAGCAGTGCTACAAACAGCTACCACCATGCCTCTGTACTGCCCTTTTGTCACGGATGAGACCAAGAGTGCTGAGAGGAGATTCTAACCCAAGGTCACATGATTACAGGCTGAGGACTAGAACCTACTCACAATTCTGCCCCCTTTCTCCTCCTTCCCACCACCATTATGTATCCCCTGGCTCCTCTCCTCTGCATCCTCACTCCAGCAGGGATGTTGACTCGTTAAGAAAGACAGGGAAAACAGCAGGACCAGGCATCGCCAACTGTGTCCAAGGCCACGTACTGAAAGCACAGGATCCCCCATCCAATGTCCACGTGAAGGCTGAGGGCAAGGTGTGGCTGGCACATGCCGTTTCTATTAATGAGAATTTGTGCATCTTCCCTGTGTGCTGTTTGGGAGCACAGATTCTCCTATCAAACTAGATTATTCCACCTTTGATTGCTCTTTTGTTACCAAGGTTGATTGTGTGTGAGCTTTATGTGAATATGCTTAAGCCCTTTAGTTAAACATCTGCATGGCAAATCAAAATAATAAAAGTTATATCTAATACCTATTACGCGGGGAACTGTGCTGAGCATTTTATATGTTCACTCATGTAAACAATAATAAGATTAATTTGACCAAAAAAGACCTCCCAATCATACAAATCAAGACTTTGTGAGATTCCCAGAAGCTTTATTTTCCAACCCGGTTGTCTACATAGTTTGCTCAAATCGGTTTATGGTCCCTTAACCTGCCTTTCTAATGTGAACAGTAGACAAATACACAGCCGTCTCAAACGCAGCAGTGCAAAGCCAGTGTCGCTGCACAGCTTTCCATTCCAGATGGGGACTCTCCCGGAGTATTTGATGACAGGCAAGCATCTGTTCTCATGGCGTCGCATGTGTGATCCCACAGCTCTGTAAGCTCGGCAAGGTTGCGCAGAGACACAAGGGCGGAAAGACCTTGTCGATTTAATTTTCCTGTCTTAGTTATTCTTCTCTCATTGCTGGGACAAATACCCGACACCCAAAATGAAGGAAGGAAAGGTTTATTTAGCTCACAGTTAGTGGAGGTTTCAGTCCATATTCAGCTGGCTCCAAGGCAGCAGTGCAAGGCAGAGAGCAACCTTTCACGGTGGTGACAAAGAGCAAGAGCGAAGGAGGGGTAGCGGCAGTTCAAGCAACAAGCTTCTCTTCTCACCTTTCAATGTAATGCAAATTACCTGCCCCAGGGCAGGTGCAGCATCCGCACCCTCAATAATCAATCACGAATTCCAGAAGTCACCCCAAGACTGCATGAGGCTTTTAGGGAGACAATTGGACACAAACCATAACATTTTCCATCACCACATTTTGCGCAGCGCCACGGACCGTTTGCTGTTTTCACACACTTGCAGGTGTGGGTCTGGGTGGTGAGTTTCCTGGGTGAGCACCTAGCCTGTTCTTTTCATGTTCCAGAAGAGGAAATGGAGGCTCAGAGAGACTCTACGGCCTGAGCAAAGTCACGTGCCCAAGTGGTGGCAGAGCTATGGCTAGACTCCAGTCCTCCTACCTCCCTACTGAGTGGTCATTCATTTAGAGGGTTAAAAAATGATCGGGAGGAGCTGGGAATGGGTATATGGAAATTTTTACACTATTCTGTCTTCTTCAGCTTATTTTAAATTTTCCATACTAAAAAAGGCTTTTAAGTTTAAAAAAGGCCCTAGAAGAGTGTTTGATTATAGCACCAGTGAAACCTGTTTTTATATGCATCTCTTCAAAGAAGATTTGTTTAATTCTTCCCAGAGGGATCTTCCTGTATACTGAATTCTCTTGACATTGCACAGTCTGCTCTACACATAATTACTAATGGCAACGCAGAGTTAGTTTTCCCCCTACCCTTGTCTAAGAGCCAGAACACAAGACATTTCTTTGAAGCTCCACATCCCCTGGGGAGCTGGCCTCAGGTTTCTCCATCCTTGGTGCCCACATCTCTGTCCATCTCCTATCCTCCAGGCCAAGGTGTCCCAAATTTAGCCATCACCAATCACTCCAGTACCAATATTTTCCTTTGAAGTGGCTCATTCTGTTGACTTCACTATAGTTTCAGAGGAAACTTTCATGTCGTTGCTCTCGATGGAAAATCAGGCATATTTTCTGTGAAATCGTGGTTTGCTCTACTTGCCCCACTTATTCTAACAGTCATTATGAAACACAGACCATGAAGAAAACAAAGCGTTCATCAATGTATAATTTAAAGTTTCAATTTTAGGCCACGCTTTCAGAAACTTGGCCATCATTTGCTGGCCCCCTAGCAGCAGCTCCATTAGTATCTCTGCCCGGAATGCAGGGCTGTGTTTGTCCATCTGACTGCTTTGATGATCAGGTCCTGTCCCAACCTTGGCTGAGTGCTGCAGGAAGCTGAGCTGCTGTGTGGCCGCAAGCGTGTGGCTCATAGCAAGCCAAGCAGCCAGGCCAGCACTCATTTCTCTGCAGGGCTCTCTTGTTCTCTGCCCACCCTCCCTGCATAATCCCCAGAAAATTAGCAAATTGCCCTGGAAAGAACCTTAGCCACCATTGTCAGTCATGGAAATAGGGCGCACATAGAGAGGACCAGGAAGGGATGAGGCTCAGCTAGAAAATAGATGTTTTATGGAGGTGATTATCCACTAAAGTGGAATTTGTAAATTGGGAGCTTCCAGACATCTCAGGATTACTCTCGTGAATGTCAAGGATTTAATGCTCTTGTGTTTATCGAGAGCCAGTGAGATGTGCAAGGATGGATGCGGCTTTGGAGCCACACAGACTGGGTTTAAATCCAATTTAGGTCATCTTGAGAAGTCGCTTACATCCTCAGGGCCTCGTTTTCTTTATCTGTGGAATGGGGGGAGTAATACCACTGCTATAGCATGTAGGTTCAAAGTTAAAATGGGGACTACTTATGACTGTATTCTAATATGCTAAGAATAGGTTTTCCATTTACATATGGCAACTCTCAGTGAGAATACAGGTTCCAGTAGATCACGCCCAAGGCAGCCCTTGCAGCTCAGGGGAAGGGTGGGCAGGCCAGTGTGCCTGTGTGGATCTTGAAAGAGTCTCGCTGTCTAGGAGGCCAAGGCCGTGCCTTTCTTGGATAACACACACAGAACAGGCACAGTGCATGCACACAGTGAATTCACTAAGCATATGTCCCGCATCAAATCAAGCGTTTTTATATCACAGGATTGTCAGAGTCTTCGAAGACTATTCAATAAATACAGCCTTCTTTCATGCCTAGTTTGAGGACCGTTTGAAAAACAAGAAAAAGGTGAAAAAGAGAGAAGCCAAAATGCTACCTTTGTGACCAATAAGGCCAACAGAAGAGATGGAAAATGACTTCCCTCACCTAACTTTCAGCTTTCGAGTTGTACCGATTCACCTCACAATCTTGGGCAGCGCAGAACTGAGCCCTCCCCAGAAAAAGAGGGCACAGAAAGGGAAAGAAGAATACTGCATAATGAAACTCCCAGGGTGGAAGGAGCTAGCAATGGAAAAGTTGCATCCTCTCAGTCAGGGAATGTTTGTTAGCCTGTTCCTGGATTTACCTCTTCCAAGAAACGATATCCTGCGAATCATAAACATTAAGCACCCAGCACTCAGTTATAAAGCAGGAGCAGGAGTTGCAGTGTGGTTGTAGTGCAAATAAATTGAAACAAGGGAGATCAGGATTTAAATACAGCTCTGCCTGCCACAGATGAGCCCTGTGACCTTGAGCCACCCATGAGACTGCCCAGGCTTCTGTGTCCTTTTCTATAGAAAGATAACTATGAACTCTACACACAGGGTTGGTCCAGGTGATAAACAAGAGCATGCATGTGCCAATGCCTCTTTAGTAATACAAAGGAAAGCCTTCCACAAGGCACCTGAAGAGCTGAAAACACCAGCTCTCTGCCTGCCAACGTCCTGTTTTCCACGTTTTCTACTGGAAGGGCTGGCCATAAAAGGGCAGGGTGCATGCCTATAAGAGCATCCTGGCTGGTGGAAGATGATGCCTGGGTGTGGAGATGGAGGGGCAGCAAGGTGAGGACCCAACAGGAGTGCAGTGGGAGGCTCACTGCATCCTCGGTGTTGCAGCTCTATTTTGCTCCTGGCTCCACAACGACAGGGAGCTGGCAGCCTCTCTTGGTTTCTCATAACCTGTAGGTAGACCAGGGGGGAGAACCTAATTAAATGGCAAGCTCTTGTGGAGTCCTGGAACTCTAGGTCTGAGCTGCACAGAGACTGAGCCTGGCAGGGCCCCTGGAGATGAGGCCACTCATTGTTTGCTTCCTGACCAGTTGCCTAGCACCCAGCCTCTCCCATCTCTGGGGCAAGCTGCTTGTGCTATTCAGCCTCAACAAAGGGCAGCTACTTGGGTGGATGATCTGGAAGGAGAAGCACCCACGCAACAGCAGGGCTGAAAGAAATGCTCTCTGCACCCCTGGAGTGCAAAAAAAGGGTTGCAGGGTCCAGCCTGATATACGAGCTGTTGTGGCCTGGACCGCTACTTGGCATGGAGGAAGGGTAGTGTTTTTATACCTAAGATTTTCATGATCACTTTCTGTGTTCTTCTGGCACAACCAAGGACTCATTCTGCACAGCCCACATCAGAACAAGGATGCGACTAGAACTTATAGGCCCAGACCATCCACATCAGCCATCTAAAGGTGTGCCTGTCTGGGGGCTTTTAGGCTCTTGGAGCATAAAATCATTCAACAGTAAATCTTTATGGTGCACCTAGTCTATGCTTCTGCCAGACCCAGATCTGGTTTCTATCCTACAGTCCAGCAGAGTAGGTAGCAGGTCAATAGGAGGGAACAGGAGGAAGTGGTATGCTCAAGGGGCACCAATCAGGGAGCTGTGACTCAGCCTCAGGGAGTGGGCTTTCTGGAGGAAGAGGTGTTTTAAGCGCAACATGCGAAGGGTTGGTCAAATAGCTCAGTGGATTAAAGTGCCTGCTTAGGTAGATGCAGGGGTCAAAGGTTTGATCCTCAGGGCTGCCATGCCAGCCCTGCCCCCTGGGTACACTGAGCTGGTGATTGAGACTGGACGTGGTGGCATGCCTGTAATCCCAGCACTTGGAAAGCTGAAAACAGGAGAATCACTACAAGTCGGATCTGTGTAGCAAGACCACCTGGTAAATCCTGTAGACCCTGCACTAAATAAAAGAAAAGCGTGTGCAAAGGCCTAGTAGCTAGAATAAAATAGAGCTAGAGGAGGGATAAGCACAGTACAGGGTGCCAGTGAGTTGCAAATACCATTTAGTACTTGGATTCAGAAAAGTCACTATGGCCCTGTCCCCATTTCTCTTCCTTTGAAATTTAAAATCACTTTTTGTGTATGGGAGAGTGAAAAAGAGGAACATTTGTTGACCACTCACTGTGTGCCATGCCCAACACAATCATAGCATATCATCTTAAGAATCTCCACTTAGTCATTCAACAAATATTCATTGATCACTTACCATGGGCTAGACAGTGATCTGGGCACTATGTTATATACCACTGTAAAAACAGACTGAAATTCTCCCTTCAGAGCTTGTGCTCAAGTTCCGGCAGATATAATGGCAAACAGATATGCAAATGAAACACAGGCTATCAAATGGGGCTCATAGAGGAAACAAAAGCAGGAAAGGAGAGGGGATGTCTGGGGCCGGAAGGGTCACAATTTTAGTTAGGTACCCAGAAAAGGCCTCCTATTTGAGCAACAAAATAAATCAAGGGAATCGGCAAACTTTGCAGATATAGGTGGTCAGGGGTGTTCCAGGCAGAGGAAGCAGCAGGAGCAAAGGCCTGAGGTAGGTGTGGCCCTGGTGCATTCAGCCATGACAAGGTCGGTGCCGGGAGAGATGGAAGAGGAGATGTGCTCAATTTTGTGGAGCGGGCAGGCTGCTGTAAACACACAACTTTGAGAGGAGTAAAGTGGGAAAGTCTAGCCCATTTTGAGCTCAGCAACAGTGGCTAGCATTCTATTACTTTAATGTCAAGAATATCCTGCAGGAGGCAGCAGAGGAAGTCAGAGAACCAATGGGGAGGCAGCTCCTCTAGCCAAAGCCTGGCACTGCACAGGGCCACACCCTTGCTGGTCTCTGCAGAGCCCCCAAGGCCTTGCCCTCTCTCTGGTGAGCAAGTCCAAGGAGCAGCTTTAGAATCCAGGAGTCTGGCAGTTCTGGGGTGCAGCTCCTGCAGGCATTCTCCAACTGTACCTCGAATCTTGCGGGATTCTTCACCACGTCCCCAGCCAGTGTGGGACATCAGGGCCTAGCAGCAGTAGGATCTGGCATAGGAACAGAGCTTTCCACCAAAACAAAAACAAAACACGTGACCAGGAGAAGGCAGCCTTCTTGGTAATCATGCTGAGCAATCCTGGCCTCAGAATTGCCCTGGCCTACTGGGTTTGCATCCTAATGACTTAAATTTTCTTTCTTTTTTTTTATGAGCAGAATATATTTATTGAGGGAAAGAAAGCTCCTGTCCGAGAGATGGACAGGACGGGGACCTGAGCAGGTTGTTCACCTGATTTAAATTTTCTTTGCCCCAGTTTTCTTCTTTGTAAGATGAGATAATAGCTCCCAGGGTGGTGGGGGAGATTCAGTGGTCTAGTGGATGAGACAATCTTGGCACAGGGTGGGACGCAGGGAAGATACTCAGCAGTGGCTGCAAAGGGATGGAAGCAGCCATGGCAATAGCCTTGCCAGGAGGAGAATGGGACTCCCTGGGACAGTGGCACCTAAGTCAGCAGCAGCATTAGCAACCCTGAAGGACAGGCTTAGAACCCACCATGGGGCGGGCCACTGTGTGTCCAGAGGATATCCCATTAACCCTTCCTTAGCTCTGCCAGGGACACAGGCTGCATGTCTTGGACAAACTGAGACCCAAAGCAATCAAAGGATATGCCAAACATCAAATACCCAAGTGGCAATGCCAGGGCTTTCTAATAATACCAGAGACCAACACCTTCCCTCACTCTAAACCCTCTGTGTGACCAGGGTACCACCTAGACTCAGCTCTTGCTAACAGGTGGGACCCCCTGCCAAGCCTCATTCACCTTCACTTAGGCTCTTCTGAAAGCCAAGCAAGGACCTCCTTTGGCCCCAGGGGTGCTCTGCTGTCTGCACCTCCTCTGGCCCTGAGGACTTCTTGGTATCTGATGTGCCATGGCTAGGAACCCTCAATGTCTCTGTACTAGAATTTATCTTCATAGCCTCAGGCTGGAATAGCAGATTACCTCTGGACATGTGACAACAGGAATGCATTGGTTCATGTGTTAGTGACAGAAGCCTGAAATCAATACACTAGTAGGACCAGGATCTTCTGAGGCTCCCAGGAAGACTTTGCTCCTCTTCTTCTGGTGGTTCAGGAGCCGCTGGGCTGGTACAGGCAGCACCAGCACCATCTCTGTCTTCACATGGCCTGATCTCTCTATAACCAGAGATTTCCTTCTGCCTTCTCCTAACAACAGCAGTTGTTTAATTTAGTGACAGGGTAAGTTCACCTCAAGATCCTTAACTAGTTACATTTGCAAGACCCTATTTCCAAATGAGCTATATTCTGAGGATCCACATAGACAAGAATTTCAAACAGTGCTAAAGCCACTGCAGGTCACCCTGTCCTCTCAGAACCTCCTGCTCTCCACACATGCAAAATATAATCTCCCCATCCCAACATCCCCAAATCTTAACCCATTGCCTCTAAATTAAAAATATTATCTAAATATCATCAGCTCATAAAGTCCCACATCCCATTGTTTGAATCATCTAATAAACTAGGTATGGTTGTGACTCTAGGTTTGATCCACCTTTGCACAAATTTCTTATCTGTCCATCTGGAACCGAAGAGGAGCTCAGGACATCCAAGCTCTCTGCAGGCCAACACTGGGCCCACCAGGGTGAGTTCTTCTCAGCAGAGCTGTGCTGGAGTTTAGTATACAACCACAGTACAAAGGGCTCATCTGCACACTTGGGAAGGAGCCCAGGTGGAACCTTAGGGTCATCCATAGGCTTTCTTAGTTTGTAAGCCACTTCTCCTCTGCCATATTTATCTCTAGAATTTACTTATGGCCTGATTCATACCAAACATGATTTGAGGTAGAAACAGAGCTGGGAGTCTCTAGGCTGCAAGAAACTGCTATCCAGTATCCCATGCATACTTCATCCCTACCCAGCTCTGTGTCCTGTGTTAGGACACAGCTGGCTGTTGGAAACTCCCTTCCACATCAGCGGGGAGGAGCAGGGAGAAGAGCCACTGTGTGATTTGCCCAGGTTAAGATGGACATGAGACCTAGGGAGGAAGGGAGGGAAAGTACGCTGGGCCAGTGTGGCTTTTTATCTATGTACATAGCTGTATCAATGAAGGAAGACAGATTGAAGGGAAAGGGGATGACTGTCTGCCTTTGTGGCTCTGTGTGTCTTACACACATGTTTTGAGTCCAGCAGTGACGCTTGCTTTTCAAGGAAAGAAGACTGCAAGACAAGAGCAATGGAAAGGAGAATAAATTGGACTTGTCTCATGTCCTCAGGAGAGAGGGAGTAAAGGAGAAGGTGGAAAGGATGTGGTCATGGCTTTGTGTCTAACCTCAGCCTGGTCTCCCAGGGAGGACTCTGGAGCGGGCGTAGTGCTATTGTCTGATGTTTGTGCCCTCCCTCCTGAGATTCATCTGTTGAAATCCTTATCCACTGTATGATGGTATTAGGAGGTGGGGCTTCTGAGAGGTGATTAAATCATGAAGACAGAACCCTGGTGGTTGAGATTAGCATCCTTACAAAACAGGCCTCAGAGAGCTAGCTCCCTTGGAAGTTTTAGCCAGAAGCAGATGCAGCAAGAAGGTGCTGCCTAGGAGTCAGGAAGAAAATTCTCACCCCAACCAAATCTGCTGGCACCTTGAGATTGGACTTGCCAGGCTCCAGAGTTTTAAACAATGAATGTTTGTTATTCAGACTTCGCTAAATAACTAAGATAAATAGCTGCATAAACTTGATCTTTCCACATAGCATAGAAATGGGCAAACCGAACCTCTGTGGCCAACAGACTAGAGTTTCTCAGGAATCATTCACCTCCTACCACAGAACCCATGATTCTGGGTCCGCAAAGCACCCACAAAGCACCATGCTAATCTTTAGTCAAGCTGGCTGCTTTGGGCACCTGGCCAGGACTGCGTGTCCTCAGCCTTTGCAGGGGTCAAGAGAAACCCAGTAAGCGCAGGCAGCCTCTCAGATTTTAGTAAATTACAGAGAGGAACTCAGCCAGCCCCAATCCTCATAAAAAATGGATGGTGTCATTGTATAACACCCATGGCTTTTTACAAACTTCCCCTTCCCTTTAGAAAGCTGCTAACTCCAAAGCAAAAACTCTCCAGGCATTTTGGTGGCTGTAATCAAGTGCATTCCCCAGGACCGGGGACTCTGCTTCAGCCTTGGAAAGGGGGCAGAGTGACCATCGCGGTGCTCACATGCCACCGGCTTCCTTATTGGTGACATTCCTATCTCCACACATCGGCTTTGCACTGAGGACCGCCCACCCGGTAGCAATGACCTACTTTCCCTTTCATAGTACCATACACTGGGCTAGGCAGGGCCGTCCTGCTTAGAGAAAACCCAGAGGCCAGGCTACAAAGCTCACTGACCGAGGTGTTCATGACAATCTTCTTTATCAAAAACTAAAACATTAAAAAAAAATATGTTTCCGTAGCATGAAAGGCTCTTTTTAAAAGCACTAGCTCCTGAAGTCACTTAATGTAAGGAATTGAGGTATCAAGCCTTTCCAGTCATTGCTGTCTAAAGCAACATTGGCAGACACAGGATATGTGGCGGCGGAGGCCACCCAGGCTGATGCTGCTAAGGAAAACAACAACAACAACAAAACAAATAGGAAGGTGCGCAGACTTTTGGCCAGAGCGCGGGGCAGAATGGCTACTTAAGCTGCTGGGGGCCCAGCATTCTGCACCTGTCCGTGCATGGGTTTTAATTTCTGATTTCAGCGACCTAAAGTGTCTGTTTTGAAATTTTGAAAGCAATTTATGCACATTGGAATTGGATCAGGTAGCAGAGTTCATTTCAGAGGAAAATAGCACTCAGGGTGTACTGTGCGGATTTTATGTTTCTAGGATAAAACCTCTGAAGGAAATGATTTGAGGCGCTCTCACTCTGTCTCTGTCTCTGCCTGTCTCTGTCTCTCTCTGTCTCTGTCTCTCTCTCTGTCTCTGTCTCTGCCTGTCTCTGTCTCTCTCTGTCTGTCTCTGTCTTTGCCTGTCTCTGTCTCTTTCTCTCTGTGTGTCAGTCTCTCTCTGTCTCTCTCTCTGTCTCTCTCTTTCTCTCTGTCTCTGTCTCTGTCTCTGCCTGTCTCTATCTCTCTCTGTCTCTCTGTCTCTCTCTCTCTTTCTCTCTGTCTCTGTCTCTGCCTATCTCTGTCTCTCTCTTTCTCTCTGTCTCTGTCTCCACCTGTCTCTGTCTCTCTCTCTGTCTCTCTCTGTCTCTCTGTCTGTCTGTCTGTCTCTCTGTCTCTCTGTCTCTCTCTGTCTCTCTCTCTCTGTCTCTCTCTCTCTGTCTCTCTCTCTCT